>NC_042617.1:451086272-451388728 GCF_901001135.1 Rhinatrema bivittatum
CTCCGCAGAAAGGTCCATGCAATTGCTGGGGTCCACACTCTTCTAGGGACCTGACTCCACCTCCTGGTCTGTCGCTAGGATCCATATCCTCCTGGGAGACCCGACTCTGCCTCCTGGAATGCTGCTGGGTCCCATGCCCTCCTGGGGAACCCGACTGTGCTTCTGGACCTGTCACTGGGGTCCCCTTCTCACTGAAGGACCAATCGATCTGCCGCTGGGAACACACCCTCCTGGGGGACCACTCACTCTTCCCTGCCACTGGGGTCCCTTTGCTCATGGGGAATCACTCAATCTGCAGCTGGAGTCCACACCCTCCTGGGGGACCACTTGATCTGCTGCTAGGGTCCCCTTGCTCAAGGGGGACCCAGAATCACCTCCCTTGGTTGGAGGGTTTTCTCTTGGCTTGAGTTTACAGTTCCATTAGGCCCATGGCTTATTTAATATTCAGTGATTCAGGCCTTCCACAGTCTCAGCTTTCAGTTAGTTCCACTAAGTTCATGGCCAATCATTTGCTGTTACCCAGCATAGATGAGTCACCTTCTCTCAGCCAAAAGGCCAAGACCCAGGCAGGACAATGGAAATAGACTGGGTCTTTACCCTTCCATTCTGCCTGGCTTTATGTCTGAGACCTGGATACCCAACGGTCTGACTCCCTTTGTTAGTCAGGGTGAGAATCTGTTTACTTTCTAGAACTGTTTTTCAGTACATTTTTCTCACAAATCCCTCTCTCATTCAGAATTCTCCAATGTTTGACTTTTCCAGTCATAGTTCTGTAATTTGGGATTTAATTTCCTTTGATTTAAAGTGATATTTCTCTGCAAGTTACCAACAGTAGTCCAGCAGGGCTTTGACAAGCAAATCTCCTACCTGAGTCTCTCACTCATCTATTCAATGGTAATTTAAGCACCTTCATAGTAAGCGGTCTGGCAACTTTTTCAATCACATCCTGGGTTTTCTGGGCTGGTGGCTCATGTTACATAGCTGCATCGTCCCCTTTTATTTTCTCTGCTGCAGTTCACTTAAATGGTAGCATGCTTTTTAACCTACATCTCCCTTGGGAGGTGGGTTTCACAAATATTTACTCCTGGCACATTGCTGCACCATATTGTACACTCAGCTGTCTGTAATTCTAGTTTGATTAAAATGCTTTTTTGATTCTACTGCAGTTGAAAGACTTCAGAAAATTCTTCATAGGTAGAAACTTTTATCATGGTTGTAAACTTCAGCTAGGTAAAATATGTTCTAGGCAGGGATGACTTTAGGTTTTAGCATTTTTTTGTGCTTTCAACCTCCCACCTCCTATAAGGATCTGTTTCAGGGTAACGGAGGGTTGTTCTCTAATGAATGAGATTTAGCAGAGCTGGAAGGGAGCAAAATTTAGCCAGCCTGGGGCCCCTAAAGTTTTGCTACCCTAGGCACAGGCATAATGGTTACCTATTGATAGATCCAGGGCTGGTTGTTAGAATTACATAGCCATATAGGGTTCAGTTCAGCTGGGTTATTTCTAGGCTCTGAGGGCTAATAGTTGAAAAAAGTAGAATTATATCATGACATCTACATAGGACATGGGTGATAGTGACTGGGCTCCTGCTTTGCTAATCTGAGAGCAGAAGACAAGATGAAGCATGAACACAGGCAGAACCAACCAGGGAACAGGACAGAACATAAATATATAAGAAACAGAGATAGAAAGAGTTAGCTGAAATGTATTCAGAAGTGTATGGAAGATAACTCACATAGGAAAAAAGAGATCCAAGCCTCTGTCTTGCCCCCTGACAAATAACAGTTGTCATAAAAAGAGAAATTAATAAGATATTCAGCAAAAAAAAAAAAGGTATTTGGCAGAGCCCAAAAACATTATTTGGAAAACACAAGTGAAAGATTTGCTATAGATGCTCCAATAGTATGCTTCACTTCACCCATAGACATAATCATAAATACTAGGGATGTGCTGTCATTTGAAATGAAATAGGAAATGTGAATGCCATTACCCATTTCATTTTGCTTTCAAAATAAAATGAAAGAAAAACTAATGAAATATAATTTGTTTTTTGTTTAGTGCCAACATTTGTAGAAATGTGGCCAAAAGTTTTAAAACAGCCCCTGAAGCTTCCCCAATGCCCCCACAGAGACCCTTGGATTTCTTCTTCATCTAGTGGCTATGCTAGGGATTGTCCCTCAGGATAGGAGCAACTCCCAGTCATTTCTGCCCTGCTAGTGCCTACTCCGTAATGGTACCTGCTGACCTGGGGCAGGTATCATTTTGAAAGTTTGCCATACAAAATAATGGCAGCAGACAACAAGTGGACAGAAGGGGAAGCGCAGCAGATTTTAATAAGTCCCAAAACAACTTCAACGTTGTAAATTTTTCAACACTTTATTAGCGGCAACTCCATTGCTTAAAGAGACACAATGTTAAAACAGGGCCCCCGACACGGACCCGTGTTTCGAAACACGGGTCCGTGTCGGGGGCCCTGTTTTAACATTGTGTCTCTTTAAGCAATGGAGTTGCCGCTAATAAAGTGTTGAAAAATTTACAACGTTGAAGTTGTTTTGGGACTTATTAAAATCTGCTGCGCTTCCCCTTCTGTCCACTAATGTATGCTTGAAGTGCAGCATTCACTCCATCCTCTTTTTGTGGATTTCTCCAGCAGTCAGCAAGTGACCAGTGCCATTTTGTAGTATGGCAAACATTCAAAATAGTGCCAGCCTTGAGTTATCTGGCACTATTATGGAATAGGCATTAGCAGGACAGGAGCAACTGGTGATAACTTCTGCCTGTTTTTATATCATAGATGAGGTAATAATGGACTGGGGATTGGGAGTAATTGGGAGAAGACTTGGGAGCATTTTTTGTTTTCATGATGGGAGGAGCAGCTGGCTCAAGATCCAATCTTTTTTTTTTTTTAATTTTGTTTTGCCTTGCAACTTTAAAAAAATGTTCATAGTTTTTTTTTAATTTACATATATGAAATGAAATGAAACAAACAACAAATGAAAGAAAAAGCTAAAGGAAAAAAAAATAATTCTGTGTATACACCCCAATAAACACCAGCTAACCCAAATATACATGAACTGCTTATTTGCTTCTCGTGCACAAAATTTGTGGCTATTACCATGACCGTGGGGCTATCAGAAGACACATACAATAATGTGATATTGCTCATACATAGCAAGCATGACCAACCCATATTAAAAATTCATAGTAGTAAGCTGCACTACCTTATAGAGTGATATCTCCTGCTTATAGAGAAACATAGAAGTGACAGCAGAAAAGGACCAAATGGTCCATCTAGTCTTCCCAGCTTGCTTATGTTAACATCAGCCGCGCCATACTTGTTATTCCATACTTATCAGTTTCCCGGACCATCAAAGTCAGGGCCCTTGTTGGTGGCTGTCTGAGTCCAATTCCCCATTACCTCACACCCAAAACACAGCTCTACTTATAGAAGCAGGTTGCTTAGTTGTTAGATTAATAGACTGGAATCCAAGAACCTTGGGTTCAAATTATCTTTTTTCTACTGGTACCTGCTGCGGCCTTGGGCAAGTCACTTTATCTGTCATCGTCTCAGGAACTAATTTAGGAAGTAATTTTCAAAGGAGCTACATTTGTAAATATACTATCGTATGCAATTTTCAAAAGCCCATTTACGTGCTTAAAAAAGGTATTTGGCAAGATGGGGCAAGATGGTGGCATGGTAGAGGAGATGCTCAGCTGCTGCTCCTTACCTTACTATTTTTGTAGTTTCTTCTCTGGAAATATGCTTTCTAAGCGCAAGAGATGGGTTAGGGTTTACCCCTCTGAACACTTATACCCTTTGGGACAGCGGCTTATTACTGCTTTCACCTCCCAATCTTCAGCATTCCAAGCAACCGATGACCTTGATGTGCCCCGCCGTGAGGGAGCGTGGCAGTTGCCTACAGAGGATTTTCTTTGAGCCCTTTGGATTTTTGACCACCGCCGGTACAAAGATGCGATTCAACTTCCAGCTCCGCAGCGCCCACCTTTGATGTGGCTGAAGTGACTGCGGTAGAGGGAGCTGGTGGTGCAGTTGCATTGGAGTGGTTGCTTTTGATTTCGCCTGCAGAAGATGTTCACAAGCAAGGTCTGATGGTGTCTTTCCCTTCTCCTCCAGCTGCTTTGAATTCGGGTCAGCTGGAGGAAGGGTTGGGCACTTTTTCATCTGCTTTGCCCTGGGTGAGTCCAAGCATACATCCTGTGACTTCCTTGTGATTCCAGCTTGGCCAGCTGTAGTAACACTAGGTTCCTTTTGGGAACTAATAGGCTTTGGGAAGTCCTTGAACTATTGTATACAAAAAATGAATTTTCTTTCATCGAAAATTGAACAATTGGTTTCTAACAATGAGGGTCAAATCGCTGCTATTAGCTCTAAGGCTTCTATTATTGAAGATAACTTAAAGCAAATTCAAACCTTCAATGAGGCAACACTTAAGGACTGCAATATTCTTTCAAGAAAGATAGAACATCTTGAAAATTACACCAGGAACTTGAATTTGAAACTACATCATTAGAAGATATTTTTTGGAAATTTTGGATTTTTCTTTTGACCAATTGCCTTCTGTTTCTCGGTTATTGTTTCTTCCTAAAATTCTTCTGTTGTATCTAATACTTTGCATGATTTAACTAACATTTTATAAAATTCTACTGCTCATTTTATCAAATGCAGAGCTTTAGTTTCTTTTTCCTTCTTCTCAGGATTTAAATAAGGTAATGCACATGTATTTTAGGAATATATCTGCATTATTTTATGGTCAGGTAGTTAGAATTTTCTCTGATCTAGCTCGGATAACACAAGATCAACGTAGAGGTTTTCTTGCCCCCTGCAAGAAGCCATCACTATAGGATCTTCTCTAGGGGTGTGCATTCGGATTGACCGCATTAGTAAAACGCAACTCATATTTTTTTTTTACTTAAAAAATTGATTCGACATAAACGATCGGATTTCCCACATATCGAACATAGATATGTTCGATATGTGGGAAATCGCGATTGTTGAGCCAAAATAAAAATATAAACCCCCTCACCCTCCTTAATCCCCCCCCCCCCCGACTTACCACAACTCCCTGGTGATGGAGCGAGGAGTGAGGACGCCATTTCTGCAATCCTTGGCGAGAAGCATGTGACGTCGGCGGCACGTCGAGTGACGCCGGCATCACGTGATTCCCGGCTCGTTCGCGCCGGACGGCTCGTTCGGCCCAAAAAGAACTTTTGGCCAGCTTGGGGGGGCCTCCTGACCCCCTCAAGCTGGCCAAAAGTTCTTTTTGGGCCGAACGAGCCGTCCGGCGCGAACTTGCCGGGAATCACGTGACGTCGCGTCTGAGTGACGCGGCGCCACGTGATTCCCGGCTCGTTCGCGCCGGATGGCTCGTTCGGCCCAAAAAGAACTTTTGGCCAGCTTGGGGGGGTCAGGAGGCCCCCCCAAGCTGGCCAAAAGTTCTTTTTGGGCCGAACGAGCTGTCCGGCGCGAACGAGCCGGGAATCACGTGATGCCGCGTCACTCGACGTGCCACCGACGTCACATGCTTCTCGCCAAGGATTGCAGAAATGACGTCCTCACTCCTCGCTCGATCACCAGGGAGTTGTGGTAAGTCTGGGGGGGGGATTAAGGAGGGTGAGGGGGTTTAAATTTTTTTTTTGCACATATGTACATATACCCAACTCATTGGATTTTTTTTATGTCCATATTGGCCGCAAGTGGGACCCCCTTTTGGACATAAAAAATATGAACATAAAATTTTGCTCTGCACATCCCTAATCTTCTCTTAAACTTCACTAACCTTATAGATGCGTTAACAATTGTTTCATATTCTTTTTACCTGGTCAACTTAAAGAGTTCTTGAAATCCAGGACACCTGTGACATCTTCTTCAGTGTCTATTTAATAGGGCATTTGTGTTGTGCTATTTTGATCCATGTCAAGCCTGTTTCTTAACTATGAGATTTTTTAATTTCTTTTTTTGTACTCCCTGTGATTTTCCTGCCTTTCTCATGAAGGTTGTTAGATTTTGGTTATAGAGACTAAAGAGTTTAAATGTATCTATTTTTTAAAGATTACTTTGTATGATTTTTTATGTTATGTCACTTATTTCTGTGGGAGAGTGTTATGCTTTGTTTAGTAGGGATGTGAATCGTTTTTCTAATGAATTGAAATATCGTACGATATTTTTAAATTCATTAAAAATTGGTTAAAAGAAGGAAACGATCAATTTTACCCCCGATTTTTCGTAAAAATCATTTTTCGGGTTAGTGCGCACTAACAAAAAACCGTTTATTTTTTTTGTTAGTGCACACTAACCCGAAAAAAGATTTTTCGCTAAAAAAAAAATGGGGAAACGTGGTGAAACGATTTTTTCCCGCGGCCAGACGATCCCGATAGTGGGAACGATTGGGTGCCCGATTCACATCCCTATTGTTTAGTTTGTAAAATCTGATAAATAAATTAAAAAGTGCACTTACACATGTAAAACCTATTGACAATTCAATAGCACATATTGTAGCAATTTTCAAAAGCCCACTTACATGTGTAAAGTACATTTGTATATGTAAAATCCAGTTTTAAGCATGTAAATTCTTTTGAAGATTATCCTCATAGATTGTAAATTGTGGCAGGGACTCATTGCAGCCCTATGTAATTTGTTGTAAAGCATCCTGGTTTAGCACACTATATGAATGTTAATATAATAATTTTAATAATAATATGGTATAGACAGCAATGTAACAAACATGGCATATATTAAAGAACAAAACACAAACCAACAGGGAATTGTAATCCACTACAGTATAAGAAAAAAAGAAACTTTCAAACATTCTGAAAAAGGTTTAACAAGGTGTCAGCAAGCCTATTGGTGTTTCTATAAATAACATAGATCACTCTTTCTCTTTCATTCACTTTGTATGACTAATTTTTCAGGTTTTTTGTTATTCCATATAAAAATATCCAATTAATATAAAATAACCCAAATGGTCTTCTTATAAACAATCTATTGAAAAAGCCCAACGATGTAATCAAATCCAACATGGCTGATAATTCACATAAACTGCTTCTTCATGGGCAATTGCAGTCCATTGTATTCAATCATTTTAATAAAGGTATGAAAGATTAATTTGATAGTAGTCAATTGTTACTTATCTGAAAAATGTAGAGGCATTCATTTTGGATGACCAGAGCATCACACAACTGCAAAACAGAGAACTTCAGAAGGGAACCATTTTCCTCTGAAAGCTGAATTTATGAACACAGAGCAGCTGATATCGTTTACAATGTGACAACATCAATAAATGTCAATAGAATTTTCTTAGCAAGCTTTGTATTTGCTCTTTTCCCTCTGTCTCCTCATATGGCTTCCTCCAAGAAATTCTTCTCTAGTTCTGGGGCTGGTCTCTCCTCTAGGTCTGTGCCATCTGTTTACCCACACCCTCCATCACTTATTCTACCCAAAAACTACAGAGAAAAGAGAAATCAGATTTAATATCCATGGCTTGGTTAGCAGGTGTAAAAGCATGCAAGTGTTTTATGTTTCTCACAGGACAAGCAGGATAGTAGTCCTCACATATGGGTGACATCACAGGATTGAGCCCAATCACAGAAGACTTCTGTCAAAGTTTCCACAACTTTTACTGGCCCCTACTGGGCATGCCCAGTATGGCACTAACCCTGCAACCAGCAGGGGTCCTCCTTCAGTCTTCTTTTTTCCGCGCAGCAGTAGCCACGCGGTTAAGGAGCACTGTAGAGATTCCTGACAGGAATTTTCCTCACGGAATTACTAAAATTTAATTTACCCCACAGGGGTCCCTCCTTCAACTTTCTCAAGCCGTGGTACTCCGGTAAGTTTTTACCCATTTTCCATTGATTACCGTCGAGTTTGGCCCTTGTGGCCTACTGGCCGTTGACCGTACCACGGCTCAATTTTTTTTTTCATGGCCATGGCGTTGGGGTTCCGCCGGTGCCCGGACTGCAATCGCACCATGTCCATCACAGACCCTCACAAAGTCTATGTAATGTGTCTCGGATGTGAGCACGATGTCCTAACCTGCCCCAAATGTGCCTTAATGACACCAAAAGGTCGCAAGGCTAGAATGGAGAAGATAGAACTTCTCTTCCGTGCTTAAACCCCGATGCCGTTGATTGCATCGACGTCATCAGAACCGACACCGTCATCTTCGCGCCAGCATCGACCTCCGGCCGGTGACCGTCCGGCATCGATGTCTTCTCGGCCTCTAACACCCTTTACTCCCCCTCAAGATCAGGGGGATCCAAGAGATAAACATCGCCACCAGCATCGAAAGTCTTGGACCATCAAGGGAGTGAAATCATTGACCTTGCCATCGTCCGAGCTGCTGTCAAAGAAACCCCATCCAGAAAAGGCACCAATCTTTTCGGTGACCGGGTCACTGAGGCAACCCTTACCCGACAGGGTATCGGGAGCTGCGACTCTGCCTTTAATGGTGGCTATGCCTCTGCCTCCTTCTTCAGTTCCGGAGCCGGGGCTGCTTGCTCCAGGTCTCCGAGAAGAACTGGACCGGATGGTTCAGGAGGCCATCGACAAGACGATGCATCGATTCCAGGTTCCTCCGGCACCGACACCGGTACCAATTGCGGAACCGATCACCGACCCGATTCCAACAGTGTTTGCACCGCTGCTCTCGAGGATGGAAGTGCTCATAGCCGCTTTTCCACCGATGGACCCCGGGTCACCGATGGCTCCGGTGCCCTCCCCGCTTGCTTTGTCATCGGGAGGAGAAACACCATTCCACATCCCTCCATCGGGAGTTCTGCCGATGCCTTGTCCATCGATGCTACCGATGCACCCATCGGTACCGATACGTCCGTCGGCCCCACCGAGCCATCCGTCAATGCCTGCGCTGGTGCCTTCAATGCCTTCATCGGTGCCTCCAGTTATTCCTTTGAGTCCTTCGGAGCCTAGACCAGGACCTTCAGGGATCCCACCGCCCTGTCCTCCTCTAGCCCCTAGAGGAGCAGTGCTGATCCCTATGATACCTGGACTGATGATTCTTTACCAGACACCGATGACTTGCCTTCACCACCTTCACCTACTGAAAGTAGAAAGTGTTCTCCTCCAGAGGACCTTTCCTTTATAAATTTTGTGAAGGAGATGTCTGAATTGGTTCCCTTTCAATTACAGATGGAACAGGACGATAGGCATCAAATGATGGAGTTGCTACAATTCCTGGATGCTCCCAAGGAGATAACCTCCATCCCTATCCACCAGGTTCTTCTGGATCTCCTCAAAAAGAACTGGGAACATCCTGGCTCTTTTGCTCCAGTCCACAGGAAAGCTGACACCACCTATCATGTTCAGTCAGCTCCAGGATTTAACAAACCTCAATTGGATCACCAATCTGTGGTTGTAGAATCTGCCCAGAAAAGAGCAAGGAGATCAAAACCTCACACTTCCTTTCCCCCAGGCAAGGAACAGAAATTTCTAAATGCCATTGGTCACCGTGTCTTTCAGGGATCAATGCTCATCTCCAGAATTGCTGCTTATCAGCTCTATATGACCCAATATAATAAGGTCTTATTTAAGCAGATACAAGACTTGACAGACTCTCTGCCTCAGCAATTTCAAGATCAACTCCAAACCCTAGTAAATAAGGGTTTTGAGGCAGGCAAGCATGAGATCAGATCATCTTACGATATCTTTGACACTGCTACCAGGGTATCTGCAGCTGCTATCTTGGCAAGACGATGGGCCTGACTCAAGGCTTCCGACCTTCGACCTGAAGGTCGGAAGTACAGGACAGATTATCTGACCTGCCTTGTGTAGGAGATAATCTGTTTGGCGAGCAAATTCAACGAACAGTGGCGGAACTCAAGGACCATCATGAGACCCTAAGACAGCTCTCTCTGATGCCTTCTGACTATTCTTCTAAACTGCCCTTCAGAAAGGAGTCTAAAAAGTCATTCTTCCGCCCAAAGAAATCCTACTCGCCACCTAGAACCCATTCTACAAGACCGTTTCAAAAAGCCCAGTCTCGTCAGACACGAAAACAAAAACCGCAAGCAGCTCCTCAGCCGGGCCCTGCTTCCGGTTTTTGACTCCTGCATAGAGAGCAGCAGCCAGCTTCCATTATCCCACATACCAGTGGGAGGTGTTATGATCAGGCTTGTGAACCCTTGGACTGACGGGAGGATGGTATACCTTAGGAGGTTGGTTTTTAGGTTCCCCCGTTGGGTGGCGAGGCGGAACAGAAGATGGGACCGGCTGACCCTCGGCACTTAAGACTGAGGCGACCGGGGAGAAAGCGAAGAGTCGTGACGTTGGAGAAGCCAACTGGGTCTTCGCCACTGGAAGCCCGCGGGCCCCCCGGGAGTAGCCCGTAGAGACCCAAGCCACTGGGACTTAGGTGGACCTTTGAGAGGTTGAGGAGTCGTGAGGTCGGTGCAAGGGCCAACTGGAGCTTCGCCACTGGAAGCCCGCAGTCACCCCGGGAGGAGCCCATAGGGACCCAGGCCACTGGGACTTAGGTGGGCCCTTGGAGACGATGGTCTGGAAGAAGTCCAAGGTCGAGTACCAGAGGGTCGTCGCTTACCAGTCCGAGGTCACACACCGAGGGATCACCACTTGCCAGTCCGAAGTCACACATCAAGAAATCACCGAGAAAAAACAGGAACCAGGAACCAGGATCTGAAGCACCAGAAGACTCACCGAAGCAAGCAGACTCGAACAATGAAGTTGCCAAGTCAAGGAGTGAGCGAAGGAAGTCTCCTTATATACTTCCCCCTGGTCTGGTTCATTGGGAACAGGTGCAGGCAATTAAAGGGACGAGGTCCCTTTAAATTCTGTAAGGAGGCACGGCCTTGCGCCTAAGAGGTCAGTGGCCATCTTGGATTCCCGGCCACGGAGGAAAGCAGCCCAAGACCGTGAGGGAGGAGCAGGGACATCTCCCAAGTGTGGGAACGACTAGGGCCATACTCCAGTGGCCTCCCCGATGCTGCTGTGGCGGCCCCGCAGTCGCAGGTCAGGTAGGGGATCACGGCCGTCCACGCCGCGGAACACAACAGGAGGTCAATTGTGCCATTTCAACAACAGGTGGCACGTGATCACCTCAGATCAGTGGGTCCTGGCGATAATTGCTCAGGGTTATCAACGGAACTTTCCCTTCGTTCCACCGGAGTCCCCACCTCTACCGACATGGAGAATGTCCGATCACTCCATCCTTCTGGAACAGGAGGTCTCCCTCCTCCTCCAGTCCAAGGCAATAGAACAAGTGCCCTACTCTCAGCATGGCCTACGGTTCTATTCCCGGTACTTTCCAACCCCCCAAAAATTGGGGGGTGTTCGTCCAATTCTGGACCTACGTGCCCTCAACAAGTACCTCCAGTGAGAAAAGTTCAAAATGGTAACCTTGGGCTCTCTTCTTCCTCTTCTACAAAGAGGAGACTGGTTCTGCTCTCTAGACCTTCAGGACGCATACACTCATATCGCGATAATTCCATCCCATCGCAAATACCTGAGGTTTCTAGTAGGCCCCAAGCACTATCAGTACCAAGTGCTTCCATTCGGCCTTGTGTCTGCACCACGAGTCTTCACAAAATGCCTCGACATAGTTGCAGCCATCCTCAGGACTCAAGGTGTTCACGTCTTCCCCTATCTAGACGATTGGTTAATCAGGGCTCCCACTCAGCAAGCTGCTCTGTCGTCCCTACATTTTACCTTACACACTCTAATTTCACTAGGATTTCTCGTCAACTACTCGTACGACAAATCCTACTTAGTCCCATCTCAAACCTTATCGTTCACTGGGGCAGACTTGGACATCTTGCAGGCAAAGGCTTTTCTGTCTCGACAGTGAGCTCTCACTCTCGTGTCTCTTGCACACCAGCTGCAGTCTCAGCATTCCACGACTGCACACCACTTTCTCATCCTCCTGGGACACATGGCGTCCTCAGTTCAGGTCACCCCAATAGCCCGCTTAGCCATAAGAGTCATGCAGTGGACTCTAAGGTCACAATGGACTCAATCCATTCAGCCCCTGTCGACCATTGTCCACATAACCGACTCACTCCTTCAGTCTCTCGCCTGGTGGAGAAATCAGGTCAATCTCCTCCAAGGCTTACCCTTCCAGTTTCCAGACCCTCAAATAACTCTCACCACCGATGCTTCCAACCTCGGCTGGGGAGCTCATGTGGCCGATCTGCAGACGCAAGGATCTTGGTCTCCAGAGGAAGCCAAACACCAAATAAATTTCCTGGAGCTTCGAGCAATCAGATATGCTCTCAGGGTATTTCAGGATCGCCTCTCCAATCAAGTCATCCTGATCCAGATGGACAACCAGGTGGCCATGTGGTACATCAACAAACAGGGAGGGATGAATTCCTACCTTCTGTGTCAGGAAGCTGCACAGATATGGGCGGAGGCCCTCTCCCACTCGATGTACCTCAGGGCCACCTACTTGCCGGGAGTGGACAATGTGTTGGCAGACAAGCTGAGTCGCACCTTTCAACCGCACGAGTGGTCTCTCAACCCTTCAGTAGCAAAATCAATCTTCCGACAATGGGGTTATCCTCAAATAGACCTCTTTGCGTCACCTCAAAATCGCAAAGTAGACAACTTCTGCTCTCTCACTCACAGCCAACACCATCAGCCAAGAGACGCATTCTCCCTATCATGGGCAACTGGTCTCCTATATGCATTCCCTCCACTTCCACTTCTCTCGAAGACTCTCGTGAAGTTACGTCGGGACAAGGGAACCATGATCCTGATAGCATCTCACTGGCCGTGGCAAGTGTGGTTTCCAATACTACAGGATCTCTCCATTCGTAGGCACATTCCCTTGGGAAAGGACCCGCTTCTAATCACTCAAAACGACGGGTGCCTATGTCACCCCAACCTTCAAGCCTTGTCCCTGATGGCATGGATGTTGAAAGGTTAATCCTTCAGCCACTTAACCTTTCTGAAACAGTTTCCCGTGTCCTGATTGCTTCACGGAAGCCTTCCATGAGAAAATCTTATTCTTACAAATGGACCAGGTTTACGTCATGGTGCTCTTCTCAGTCCCTTGACCCCTTTACCTGTCCAATCACAAAGTTTCTGGACTATCTCTGGCACTTGTCAGAGTCAGGTCTAAAAACTTCCTCCATCAGGATGCATGTCAGTGCGGTAGCTGCCTTCCATAAAGGTGTCGTGGATGTTCCCATATCAGTATAACCCCTTGTAACTCACTTCTTGAAGGGCTTGCTTCACCTCAAGCCTCCACTACGCTCTCCGGCCCCTTCTTGGGACCTCAATCTGGTTTTGGGTTGGCTCATGAAACTACCATTCCAGCCTCTTCAATCCTGTGACCTTCGATATCTCACATGGAAAGTAATTTTCCTTCTGGCATAAGAACATAAGAACATAAGAAATTGCCATGCTGGGACAGACCAAGGGTCCATCAAGCCCAGCATCCTGTTTCCAACAGAGGCCAAAAACCAGGCCACAAGAACCTGGCAATTACCCAAACACTAAGAAGAACCCATGCTACTGATGTAATTAATAGCAGTGGCTATTCCCTAAGTATAATTGATTAATAGCCATTAATGGACTTCTCCTCCAAGAACTTATCCAAACCTTTTTTGAACCCAGCTACACTAACTGCACTAACCACATCCTCTGGCAACAAATTCCAGAGCTTTATTGTGCGTTGAGTGAAAAAGAATTTTCTCCAATTAGTCTTAAATGTGCTAATTGCTAACTTCATGGCATGCCCCCTAGTCCTTCTATTATTCGAAAGTGTAAATAACCGAGTCACATCTACTCGTTCAAGACCTCTCATGATCTTAAAGACCTCTATCATATCCCTCCTCAGCCGTCTCTTCTCCAAGCTGAACAGCCCTAACCTCTTCAGCCTTTCCTCATAGGGGAGCTGTTCCATCCCCTTTATCATTTTGGTTGCCCTTCTCTGTACCTTCTCCATCGCAACTATATCTTTTTTGAGATGCGGCGACCAGAATTGTACACAGTATTCAAGGTGCGGTCTCACCATGGAGCGATACAGAGGCATTATGACATTTTCCGTTCTATTAACCATTCCCTTCCTAATAATTCCTAACATTCTATTTGCTTTTTTGACTGCTGCAGCACACTGAGCCGACAATTTTAAAGTATTATCCACTATGATGCCTAGATCTTTTTCCTGGGTGGTAGCTTCCGCTCGCAGAGTTAGTGAATTGCAGGCTCTAGTTACCTATCTGCCTTACACTAAACTTCTGCAGTACCGGGCAGTACTCCGCACTCACCCTAAATTCTTGCCTAAGGGAGTTTCGGAGTTTCATCTTAATCAATCCATTATACTACCTACCTTTTTTCCCAGGCCCCATTCCAATCCAGGAGAGCAGGCTCTGCATACCCTTGACTGCAAACGGGCTCTAGCGTTCTACCTAGACCGTACAGCTGCCCACAGGAAAAGCAGTCAATTGTTTGTCTCTTTCCATTCCATCAAATTGGGGCAGCCTGTGGGTAAGCAGACTCTCTCCTCCTGGTTGGCGGACTGCATATCCTTTTGCTATCAGCAAGCGGGCATTTCACTTCAAGACCGTGTTAAAGCACACTCTGTGAGGGCCATGGCGACTTCAGTAGCACACCTACGATCGGTGCCACTTCCTGACATTTGCAGGGCTGCCACATGGAGTTCTCTCCATACTTTTAAAGCCCATTATTGCTTAGACAAAGCCGGAAGACAAGATTCCATCTTCGGCCAGTCTGTCTTGCGCAACCTATTTACAACGTGACGTACCAACACCCTTCCGCCTGCCCGGTGGGGTTCAGGATGCCCTCGGCCAAATTTCATCCAAGGCCTAGTGCTTTGCACGCCTGCGTACATTTGGTGCATGCTCGGACATCCTCAGCTCAGTACTCACCCTTATTTGAGGACTACCGTCCTGCTTGTCCTGTGAGAAAGCAAATGTTGCTTACCTGTAACAGGTGTTCTCACAGGACAGCAGGATGTTAGTCCTCACGACTAACTGAAGGGGTCCCCCTTCAGTTTTGTTAAAAAGCTACAGGTAGTGCCGAAAATAAAATAAGAAAACATTACGAACCCAATACTGCCCGCCGCCCCGCGGTATTGGGTTCGTAATGTTTTCTTATTTTATTTTCGGCACTACCTGTAGCTTTTTAACAAAACTGAAGGGGGACCCCTGCTGGCTGCAGGCTTAGTGCCATGCTGGGCATGCCCAGTAGGGGCCAGTCAAAGTTCTGGAAACTTTGCAGAAGTGTTCCGTGATTGGGCTCCATCCTGTGATGTCACCCATATGTGAGGACTAACATCCTGCTGTCCTGTGAGAACACCTGTTACAGGTAAGCAACATTTGTTATACATGTATTCCATTTATAAAATATGCAGTGTGTTGTGTACGTCCAAACTACACTCCAAAATGCCCTCAAAACACCATCTTTCTCCAAGCAGACTTTTCCACACATGAGAGACAGTATATGTGTACTCCCATCCTTCAAAAAATGTGCTTACTGCGTACAGAGGCTTCTTATGTATATGCCAATTTTACATGCACAACCCATGGATAAGTCTTGGAAAATTACCCCCTCAGTAGAACAACTATTTTAAGGTGTGGACTATGGTTTTTTTTTTAGTGTGTGTGTGTTATAGATCTCCTAACTGCAGAAAGTTTGCAGAACTTAGCAGGGTCCCTACCTCAATAACAGGGAGGACCCTGAAAAAGGAGTAACATACAAAATTAAACAAAAAATATGGGACTCGATGTTGCTGCCTTATCTTGTGGAGCTGTAGATGGGATGTGGATGAGCTTCTGACCGGGCCTAGGTTAGTACAGTCTACTGCTCCTTTAACACAGTTTCATCTTCCCAGGCCTGTTCTTCCAGCTACAGGAGTGGCATGTTGAGGTTGGGCTATAAGAGAATAATTTTACAACAGCTTACTTGGTGCTATAGTCTACAAGTACATTATACATGCAAACCTTACCAAGAATTTTCAAAGCGAATATACGTGCATATGTTTATGTTCAAAATCCTAGGATAATTGCCAAGTTCATGCACAAATTACTTTACACAATGTTACACTTGCTCCAAGCAGGGGATAATTTATACGGGATAAATTATACACAATGAGGTGAATCTTAAGACCCGCATGCAGGAGCACATGTGTGCGCATTTGTCGGCACATGCACATGGAGGCGATGATTTTATAACATACGTGCATATATGCGCATGTTATAAAATCGACTATACACACACACATGTGCGCATGATTTTATATTGACGAGTGCATGTGTGTGTAAGTGGGGAGAAATATCGTAGCTATGTGCGCTGACACAATAGCCCTTTTTCCCAGTTCACTCCCAGTTCGTCCAAGTAAAGGAGAGGACTTCCTAATCTCCCTAGCTAACTTGTCTTCTTTTTACCCTATTAGTTCCAATCCTTAAAACCCCGCTGACTAGCCTATATTTTTTTGTTACATAACTCATACCCCATCCATAGCAGAAGTAAAGTTGCACAATAGGGGACCCTGGCATGTGCTTGTGCACGTAAATACTTACATGCTGACTTTATTTTATAAATTCGGCCCACTCATGACTCGCCCATGCCCTGTCCATCCCCTGCTCCTTTTTTTATTTTTATGATTTGTACATGTAGTGGGAAATACACGCCTACCCGCACAGGTTTTAAAATCCATGCAGCTCGGGCTGCACTGAGTCACATGCCTATCTCCTGTCTTTGGCATGCATAGGGGTTTTAAAATCAACCAGATACTTTAAAAATCAACAAGTATACACATAAATTGGCTCTCCTCGGTGCATGCATAAGTATGCATGAAACTGAGTTATATAACATACTTTTATGCACACTGATCCCAACTGATTTTTAAAACTCCACTTAACATGCATAAGACAGAGTTTTATGCAAAAAAAAACAAGCCCTAAAAGAAGGAAAACAACAAGAGAAAAAGGTATTTGAATTCTTCTTTTTTTAAAACCTACTATGATAATTCTTAAATCTATGGAGGAGAGAAAACAGACCGATGAAAGAAAAGAGATGGGAAACAGCAAAAAATGAAAAAATACCACAGGGACAACAGAAATCAGAACATGTAACAAAGTAACAGGATTGTAATCAATCACATCCAATCATGTCGTGAAAAGAGAAAGGAAGGTAATCCTGCAATGGGAAACATGTGACTGTGCACAACATCAAATGGCACAAATGAGTCATACCACCTCCCCTAACATTTACACAAGGAACATATATATAGAGTGACCAACCTACCGTGACAGTCATAAAGCATGAACAACAAAATGACGTAGTCTCAGTGGGAGAAAAAAACAGCATGGCTGCTTTTAAATCTTATACCTGGCTCTCCTTAATCAAAACCTTATTGATTCTTTAACCATGTTTTCTATAATAAATACATTTCCTGAAGTCCTTTTTTAATGCTTTCCAATATATGGCATGTTGGAAGAAATTATGTAAAAGACATGGAATGGAAGGAAGGGATGGGGTGCATGTCTTCCCAATATCTATATCAAAATTCATATCCAAGAGGGACCACAAGGCAATTCCCTGCTCTCAGAGCTACTCACAACTTTTGGGTCTCCCATCTCCCTCATCATCTTCCACACCATACTGTTCCTATAGTGTGTAGGTCTCTTCCCTGGCACAACTACACCAACCATGGACCTCTAAAGGCACTCCTCGTCTTGGACTCATCCTAGACTCCTCTCCTGGCCTTGTTCCTTTAGAGAAAAAAGAACTGCTGCCACTTCACCCCGCTGCAGTCAGTCCCTTCTGAGGAGGAAGGAACCTCTCCACTTCATGACCTTGGGCCTCTCCCCTGGAAGAGAAGAGGCCCTGCAGTGTCCCACTCCCATATGGAAGGGTCCCTGGGCCCACTCGCCTGAAGATTGGCTGCTCTAGATGACTACATGCCTGGAGATCTCTTTTACTTACCCCATACTGAACAGGGCAGGAATAGAAAGGTGCAAAATCTGCCAATACCTTCCCATTTTTATAACTCCCGCTACACTTAGGTCACGCAGTCAGAAAGACCTACATATTTAACAGGATACACACCATTTTCCTCAAAATGACATTATCATATTGAACTACAATGCTCACATCTTAAAAAAATGCCATCTAGTGGTCATTTGTTAGTACTGCAATAGCAAACACTAAACATTCTCCCAATCATGCCAAACATTCGGGCCGATACAGTAAAGTGTGGCGGTGGTTACCCGGTTTTTAACCCGCTTTGGACGCACGTTTTGGACGCGTAAGGTGTACCCGCGATTCAGTATCGGCTTTTACGCGTCCTTACCACTTGCCGAAAAGGACGCATATCCCTTTCCGCCCACCGCATGTATATGACATGTTAATGATCGGATTAGCTATTCCCTCCGATACAGTAACATGCGCCCAAATTATTGCCCTGTTAACCAGCTTATTTACCGCGTCTTTAACCTGAATATTTACCGCCTACCCTGTCCCTGGCATTAGTGTGGTGTTCAGTCAGCTTCGTACCGTACAGCGCCATGGACAACATGTATATACTGGCTCTGGCGATATTTTTCATTCGGTTGAGAAGCAGAATGAGAAATGCTCGATTGAGAAATGCTCGAAATGCTCGGCAGATTGTAGAGGCGAACAGGGGAGCCCAGCAGCAAGGAGAACCCATCCGACCGGAGAACCCAGCAGCAAGAACGGAGAACCCAGCAGCAAGACCAGAGGAGGTATGTGTTCTGTTTCGGTTCAATTGTACCATCCATCTCTGGGCATCTCTGAGGCTCCGGACATGGATGCCTCTACGGACACCGGAGAGATGGGCGTCCTCTAGGCGTCTGCTAGGCGTCCTGAGGCTCCAGGGTCCAGCGGAGACAAGGACGCTTCTACGGACGCCCATACGGACGCCCATACGGAGCCTTCCTCCTGCGTCTAGAATAAGGCTGTATTAGATGCGACCTTGGACGTCCGGCCGGGCGCTCAAGACAGCGGTGCCTACAGGCGGGAAGGTCCATGAACGGATACCGCGACCTCGGACGTCCACGGTTGCGGCGTCCGTTCATGGACCTTCCCGCCTGTATCCGGGCGTCCATGATGAGAGGCACCGCTGCCTTGAGTGTCCGGCCGGGCGCTCAAGGCAGCAGGGCCTGTAGAAAAGAACCTTCCACTTACCTGGTGCAATGACATTTCAAATGACATTTCAAATGACATTTGTAATGACATTTGAAATGACAGGTACCAGCGCAACCTGGATACTTTATAGGCGCTGCATACCGCTCTATACAGTAAAATGGATTGCAAATGCCTACCGCTTCATTGACGTGCTTTGGACGCCGCTTGGATTTGCGTCTAATTTGAATACTGAATCGAGCGGTATGTGAACCAAAATATGCGTGCAGCAAATGAGCAGGCGCCCGGCATTACTGCACTGTTTCTTACGCGTTCTTACTGTATCGGCCCGATTATAATAAGAATGTCCCCCTCACCCAAACACCTTGTGCACTAACTCCCCCCAAAAAGGGTTACATTTGGGGGGTCTTTCTACACAAGAAACAGTTATCCAATTCCCTTATTTTCACCTTTCTCTGACTATGGGCTTCCCTAGGCAAGATAGTGGTCTCTTAGACCGTGGAGCCTTTATCGGCCTGTCTGGCACTCAGACAGTACTGGCATGAATGTGCTCTTGCTCCTCCAGCAATCTCAGACTTCCATTTTCCAGCCCTGCAAATATTCCAAGCTTGTGCAAACCTTCAGCACAAAACCTCTGAGAACCTTTGGAAAGGATTCCCCTCAGTTTCTTTCTCAACCACTCCTTCAGTTTCTACTTTGTGCCTTGTGAGAAGCATGTTTTATAACAAATCATAACCCATCCCCTTAGGAGGGGAAAGAACACCCCTACAGTTCATTGCCTACTCACTCTTCCCTGAACTCTCCATGAATGTTCCCCCTCTGGAAAATTCTTAGAGCTGAAACATAGAACACACGCTAGTGGCCTGAAAGCAGCCACATGAATATATTTATTATTAAAAGAATGCCAATCATAAAATTAATGAATTTAAAAAATCACACAGTGTGCAGTAGTACAGGAAGACTCAAAGAACAACTCTACCCATGAAAATGTAACACTGCCCTGCATATCTGTTCCAAGGAAGCCCAAAATCTGCCATAGTGATGGCCTCTACCATCTGCTACTGAAGGCCATTTCAGGCTTTGACATCTTCAACTTTTCTTCATACAAAAGCAGTACTGACGTTAAAACCCCTTGTCTGCTTTATTGCCAATTTTTGTAATAATCCCCTCTGCCACCAAGGTTAATGATGCTGTTGTGATTTTTTTTTTTTAATTTGGCCTCCCTATTCTCATTGAAAGTTGGGTTTTAACAGTGATCCCTCCATGCAAGTCACTGCATTCTTCAGGATCGTAACCTCTGCTCCTTGCAGATTGTGCCAATGATCTCTTAGAGGCCTGATGCAATCATACTGCGACAGTGCGACTGTTTAAGGTTGTAAGCATAACACCATGCAGGTTTCTTGAGTGCCTTAATGGAAGCACAAATCAGTCATACTACTGCTGTTTTGGGTGAACCACTGCTCTGTGCAGATTATCCCAGTGCTTCATTACCATCCTTTTTCCTCCAGGGTTTCTCTGTGTGAAAGAGTGATAGAGGGAAGAAAGAAAGGCTATCAGAAGACTGGTGGAAATATAGGTGGTGGGCAAATGGGTGATATAGAGGAGGGAGTGAAAAATTAGAAGTTCTGAAAAGAAAAATAATTTCCAATTTTGTCACACTTCGATTCCTGAGCAGTTGGCTTGTGGAAAGAGATAGTGAGAAGTTGGAGGAGCTGATAAGGAGAGAGAAGCAGAAGATGGGGATGGAAAAGAGATGACTGGGGGGAGGGTGTGTGTGTGTGTGTGTGGATGTTATAGAAGTCTTCAAAATCATGAAAGGGCTTGAATGGATAAATGTAAAATGGTTATTTATCCTTCATGATAATATAAAGACTAGGGTAGCACGCCATGAAGTTACAAGTAGCACATGTAAAACAAATTGAAGAAAATTCTTTTTACTCAGCACATAATTAAGCTCTAGAATTTGTTGCCAGAGGATGTGGTTAAGGCAGCTAGTGTAGCTTGGTTTAAAAAAGGGTTGGATAAGTTCTTGCAGGAAAATTCATAAACTGTGATTGCTCAATAGGAAATAGCCACTGTGATTAATCAATAGGGAATAGCCACTGATTGCTGTCGGCATTAGTAACATGGGATTTATTTAATGTTTGGGTACCTGCCAGGTACTTGTGACTGTTAGGTTTTGTAGGTTTTGTGGACCCTTGGCCCGAGGTGAGGGGTGACGCGATCTGAGGGGTTGGGCCCCACAGGCCCCCACTGTCAGGAGGCAAGGTTGACTGGAAACAAAGGCAACAGGACCACAGCTGTGGCCCAGGAGAGAGGAGGTGTAGAAGAGCTGTCTGCGTCACAGCCACCTGATCACAGGCGCCTGCACAGCAGCAGTACTGCGGGGTGCTCTGAGGAGCGGGGACAGAGAGAGTCAGTTCAAGATATCGCAGTGCTGGGCAGGTCTGGAGAAAGGATATACCAGAGGAAGGATCTCCAATGCAGAAGCGCTCAGGGCAGGCCCCGAGGAACGAGGAGTGCGGAGACAGGACCCCTGATGTGGTAACGCTGAGGCTGCCCCAAGGAGCGGGGAAGCTGAGACAGGATCTCTGGTGTAGTAGCGCTGAGGCTACCCCGAGGAGCAGGGAAGCGTAGAGACAGGATCTCTGGTGTAGTAACGCTGAGACTACCCCGAGGAGCGGGGAAGCGTGGAGACAGGATCTTTGGTGAAGTAGCGCAGCGGCTACCCGAGGAGCGGGGAAGCGTGGAGACAGGATCTTTGGTGAAGTAGCGCAGCGGCTACCCCAAGGAGCATGGAAGCGCGGAGACAGAGTTCCAGGAATGGAAGCGCAGAGCAGGCCCCCGAGGAGCAGATACCTAGAGCCAGAGTCCACAGTCAGAGAGCAGAGATCCAAGGCAGGAACTGCAGGTCCAGAGAACAGGAACAAGCACCAGAGGAGCTCAGGGAACTCATTGCAAGTTGGTTAGCGTAGGCCAAAGGAGGTGCCTAAGTATCTCAGGTTTGTGATGTCATCAGCCAGGGATGATCCTGGAGTTCCTGCCATTGGGCCTTTAAAGGAAGGACAGTTGGGGTGCGTGCGCACCTAAGGAGGTGTGGAGTCGGAGTGTAGGTCGGCGGCGTCCCAGCCTCCTCGTGGGGCATGGAGAGCTAGGAGGAATGCGGCGGTAGCGGCTGGCCACAGCCGTGAGTTCACCAGGAATGGAGAGCCAGGCATGACATGATGTGAGTTGGGTCGACCGCGGACGGCCGTGGCTGATGGTCATAACAGTGACTTGGACTGGCCACTGTTGGAGACAGAATACTGGGCTTGTTGGATCTTTGGTCTGACCCAGTATGGCATGTCTTATGTTCTTACGGCAGGAAGAAATGCAATGGAAACTGGAAAGCTATGAGACAGACAGGCAGAAAGGAAATGAGATTGGAAAATGAAAAAGGGGAGAGACAGAAAAACATGAAGAGTTGAGATGAGGCAAAAGTGTGAAATGTAAAGATGGAAGGTTATGGAAGAGGAGGGAGTTGGAGGGGTGAGAGACAGATGCAAGATGAGGGGAAAACTAGAGAGGCAGAACTGAAGTTAAGAGGTGGTGATGGAAAGGAGATAGGTGGAGAAGAGACAAATGAAAAGAAGTGAGATAAAAAAAAATAGAAGGAAGAGTAAGGGAAAGGACAGATGGAGAAAGGAGGAAAAACAGAAGGAAAGGCAAAAGGGCAAGAAGTAATAAAGAAAAGGTCAGTTAAGAGGAAAGCAGAGGAGAGACTGAGATTAGTACAATGGGGGAAAAGGGCATCAAAAGTAGAAAAATCTTTTTATTTCCAATGAAATTGCTGGAATATATGACTTCTTAAAGATATGGAGGTAATATTCAAAAGGATTTATGCACATAAAACTGTGTTTTATGCGCATAAATGGATTTTATGCATGTAAATGGCTTTTGAAAATTGATATGACTATGCTACTTTTACGCATGTAACGTCTTTGAAAATGTGCTCCAAAGTGTATAGTTAGCTATATAGTATATCTATAAATAATTTCTCTTTATCTTATTCTTTGTGTAATAATTGTGCAGATTTTTATGAACAAAAGGGGCATTCACTATAATTTCTCATGCTGAAGTCAAAAGTGCAGATTTGGGTTTTCTACACTACTGTCAGCCCGATACAGTAAAGTCCGTGGGAGAGCGGACGAACGCCCGCTCTCCTGGCGCACGCACCGGCCCTTGGCCAGTGCGAGCGATTCAGTATTCAAATGAGCTGACGCGGTGCAAACGAGGGAAAGGAGGCGCTAGGGACACTAGCGCGTCCCTAGCGCCTCCTTTTGGCCTGGAGCGGTGGCTGTCAGCGGGTTTGACAGCCGATGCTCAATTTTGCCGGCGTCGGTTCTCGAGCCCGCTGACAGCCACGGGCTCGGAAACCGGACGCCGGCAAAATTGAGCGTCCGGTTTTCGGCCCGACAGCCGCGGGCCGAATTCAAAAATTTTTTTATTTTTTTTTTACTTTTTTT
The DNA here is from genome assembly GCF_901001135.1 of Rhinatrema bivittatum. Classification (NCBI taxonomy): domain Eukaryota; kingdom Metazoa; phylum Chordata; class Amphibia; order Gymnophiona; family Rhinatrematidae; genus Rhinatrema; species Rhinatrema bivittatum. The sequence goes on from NC_042617.1 coordinate 451,109,899, forward strand.
TACTTTTGGGGACCTCCGACTTAATATCGCTATGATATTAAGTCGGAGGGTGCACAGAAAAGCAGTTTTTACTGCTTTTCTGTGCACTTCCCTGGCGCCGGAAGAAATTAGCGCCGACCTTTGGGCGGCGCTAATTTCTTAGAGTAAAATGTGCGGCTTGGCTGCACATTTTACTTACTGGATCGCTCGGGCATACCTAATAGGGCCATCAACATGCATTTGCATGTTGAGGGCGCTATTAGGTGCCGCGGGTGGGCCGCGTGTTTTCCTCCCCTTACTGAATAAGGGGTAAGGGAAAACACGCGTCCAGAGCAGGGTGACAGTGCGCTACGACGGAGCACACTTTACTGTATCGACCTGTGTGTCTGTGGGGATAGCCCCATTGGTGCTGTGCATATAACACAGAGATAACAGTTTGGAAGAGGCTTGGAGAAGTGGAGTGAAAGAATGAGAGGGTGGAACATATGGGATGGGGCAATGGAGATGGAGATGGAAGGCGAGAGCCAGCGAAGGCGAGTTGGAGGGAAAGGAGATAAAATACTGAGAGATTGGAAATGTGGAAAGATGAGAGATGGAAAAAAGATAGATGGGGTGGGAGATAGAGAGATATATTTTGTAGGATAGTTAGGGGATAGAATGGCTGAGAGATGGAGGTATGAGAAATGGAGAGACAAGGAACTTGGAGCTATGAAAGACAGAAAAGGCAGAGTGATGGAGGGATGGGAAGCCTGAGAAAAAGGGAGAGAGAGGCAGCCTGTCCAGCCCTGAGACAGCTTTAGAACTGAGGAACAAATTTGGAGGGAGGAGAGACTCAGGGGCCGTGGTTAAATAGGTGCTAATCCACCCCCTAATGCAATAGAGGAATTAGCACCTATTTAACGTGCATCCGACATGGAGTGAATGAGTTAGCGCTCTTCACATGCAAAATGTTATGTAATATCATGCTAAAATTGTCCACTTTACAGTATTTTAAGAAATATAATTCAGTTTGTATAGAGTTGCTCATTCAGAAGAAGCAAACCTTTTTCACTGGATGGAAAATGATTAAACTGGGGTTCATGATGATGACGTGAAGCTCCTAGGGGGTAGACTCAGAAACAATGTCAGGAAATATTTTTTCTTGGAGAGGATTACCCTTCCAAAGGAAGCAGTAGAGACAAAATCGATAGCAGAATTTAAAAAAAGCAGTGGGATAACTAAAAAAGAGAAGATGGTAATGAAGTGTACTGGATAATCTGCACATAGTAGCAGTTCACAGCTGGAAACAATACAGCAGTGGACTGACTGCTTTGTGTTCCTGGAATGGGGGTAATCTGCATGGAGCAGCATTTACAATCCAGCACTGGGCGGTCTAGATGGACCGCTTAAGTCTTTATCTGCTGTCAGTTACCATGTATTGTTACTGTTACAGTACAAATAAAATAGAAAAGGAATTAGGAATTAGTAACGGTAACACCATAAACAACGAGAAAAGCTCTGTCCCTTCCAATGCAAATTGCTATTTGAAAGGACGGAGCTTTTCTCACTGTTTCAGCCTAGGGTGCTAAATTCTCTAGCTATGGTGTTGGCTGTTATTGTCATATTTCAGTGTTCCAGCATGCCGAAACTGCAGATCAACCGATGATTTTTAACTTGTTCCTACTAGGGTGTTGCTGGCCTAGTGTGTGCAGAAGAGAAGAAAGAGTCAATCAGCCTAGGGAGGCAGCTGGTGTCAATGTCAGAAATCACACAGGGCAATATTTTTAAATGGATATGTTTTGGTTGGAAAAAAAAAAAAGTCGTAGTGCCAAACTGCCAGAAGGTGAAGAAGCAGACATTGGCAATCTGAACTGAATATTTCTTAGTTACAAGATTACCACTAGAAGTTGGCAAAATGCGAACGTGTAGCAGCAGCAGGGAAAAGGCTCTAGGGCTGAAATGAGCAAAAATACATTAAAAAAAAAAAGTCCCTTCTGAATCTGCTGGAATAAAATAAACTCTTCCAACACAACTCTGCCACAGCTGCTTCCAGCAGCAGTACTGGCATGAGAGCAGGTGAATGCCCATAGACCATTCCATACGTAGAGATGTCGCCATCACAAGAATAACAATCCCAATCTAGTATACATACCTGTCCCTCCTGCCAAGGAAATAGACCAGAGGAGCTGCAGGAAAGGGAGCTCCACTGGCGGTGCTGGCACAAGAACCAAAGAAGCTCTTCACAGTATTCATAACAGGAAAGAAAGAGTTGGAACCCCGGATGCCACTGCTTCAGAAAGGAAATCATCCGCTCCTTCATCTGCAGAAAACTCTGGGGCCAGGTCTCTCAATCGCTCTGAGGAGAAACAAGATCTTTTGTAGCCGCCAGTGCAGGTGGATTATTAATGATTTTGGACTAAATTTGCATTTTGCAATTTATGCTTTACCAAAGTTGTTTAAGAAATTGTAAGAATATCTAATCGCATTTGGAAACCTGCCAGAATTCCTTTTTGCATACAGTGTATTGACTTTTCCCCTGAAACATGTAGTTTTCAGTTGCCTAAATATTTTTATGCTTTGGCTATATTTCCTGCTATAAAAAAAACCAACAACAATGAATATGACTGCAACACATTTGATGTTGAATATGTCTGATATTGCAATTCTGTACACCAACTTTCCAAACGTAGAGTATTTGGAAATCCAATGTAAGTGTTTGAACTCATAGGAGAATGCTAATGATATACCTACAGAATTGCCCTAAGGGATACTTTTATACTTAATTTCAATGTAATTTCTGTATGTAGTCGAACGGAACTACTGAAGAATCAATAATGGCCCAAGGTGAGACTTGACGTGTTTCTAGGTATATTTTTAATCCTGGAACAAATGGCTACTAAGTAGGCTGAGCTGAGAGAGGACTGCAAAATCTTACAAGGACACATGAGATATCTTTCCAACAGGTTTTTCAGTGGATAAATCAATGTAACAGCCAGCTTAATTTCACTGTGCAAATTGTTTCAAACTTGATTGTTTTTCTAGATTGAATAATATAAGAATAAGAGTGGGAGACCGGCATTTAAATAATACCAAGAAATATTCACTCATGCAATTTTCCCAAAATTATATATAATCCACTTGTTGCTAAAACTGTAGGTCATTCATAGAGTAAACCAAAATCCGTTATACCAAATATACAGGTTCAGCTATATGCTATATTTCTCAGTTTTAATCCGCATGTAAAAATATTCCAAAAAAGGGCTGTGTAATTAAGATAGACTTGAAAGAGGACGGATAATTGTAACATAGAACTGAACCTGTATATGATAGTCCTACAGTTTTAGTAGCCATTTTATATACAAGTTATGCTCTTATGTTCTTATTTCTTATTTCTTGATATTCCTGTTTATTTCTTGATATTCCTGTTTATTTGTTCCCTTAAATATGTATTTTTTTTCATGGGCTTTCTTCATTTTAGTAATTTTAATAAATAAATAAGCCATTGATTAAAAAAAATGCTAAAACTGGTTTAGACTTCCAGAATCACTGACACATTTGAAAGAAAGCCTCCCTGAGAATCATTTCTTTTGCCTCGGCACTGTGATTCCAGGAATGAGTATGGTATCACAAATGCAGCAAGGAAGGATACATTGTATTACTGATAGAAGATATCCCACAATGGCAGTCATGCAAGCCATTGCATAAGACCTATATTGGAATAGGGACAGACTGCAACAAGATTAAATCAGCAGACAGATTAATTTGTAACTTGACATTCATACTTCTGGGGGACATGATCAAGAAGATCATTAATCTAAATAGCAATTAATTACAAGTATACCAGTAGCTTAATGATAAACCAAAGGTGTGTATTTAGCAACAGTGGGGACTGTTAATTGGAGACATGATTTTTCCACTTTGCATTGAAATCTTCAGAGTGTGTGTGTGTGTGTGTGTGTGTGTATGTGTTCATGTGCATGCGCACATGCGCACTTCAACAAGGGAGCAGGTTGAGTGGTATGCACACAAGATTTCTCTTCTTTCATACAAACCTGATCCCTGGGCTAATAATCTTGGATAAGGCCCCAGATCCCATACCTCAAACAGTCTCTTAAAGCTAAATCTTCCCAAGCTATTATGTTATCTGAGAGTTCCTGATTTCCTGAGGGGGGGGGGGGGGGAATGATTTTCTAGGCTCTGTGCATTGCAATTAATTAAATCCCACTGTAAAGTTCTGGTATACAGCACTAATGATCACTTAAGTGTAAACAGCAGCAATAATCATGCTGAAAGCATTTGGTGGTTTCCAACTTTTACTGATAGATGGTACATTTGATGAACGATTCTTTACAATTCATGTCTTTTCACAAGTTTGATGTTACATGCTCAGTTCTTAATAGAATTATAACTTTAAAGCCCATTAAAGCATTTTGGGTAATAAAACCAATTCCAATTGTATTTTTCATGTCTTTCCTTCCTTATGGTTTTAGGGGTTATTGGTAAATTTCCCTCCCATGTGGTTGGTAAGTATAGACTCTAATTTATTTTATTGCTATTTCAAATGTAAGTCTTATTCTCCTACCTCTCCTGTCGTTCTTCACACTTCTTCTTTTCACTACTACAGGTACCTGGCGGGCACCTATATGTAATGAGCCCCTGGGGATCATTAGTAATATTGCCCTAGTGTAACTCCTTTAGCTGGGGACAGACAGGTGGAGATTGTGGTGAGGCACCATTCCTTACAGCTCCTCTTTGAGGGTGCTGGGATGGTCTTTTCTCCTTGTGAAGTAATTAAAGCTCTCTCTGTCCCTGTGAGCTTGGCTGCTGTGCAGTTTGAGCTGTGAGTTTGGAGGAAGTGCGGGAGGTTTTGCATTCCAACCTGGTGTCCCTGAGAAAGTTCCGGAAGCTGCTCTTCCAGTCCATTCACTGGCAGGCTGGGTTTGCCTCCAAGATTGTTTTGGGTTTTTGCAAATTCTTATGTGGTAAGAAGCTTTTCCCTGGGGAGCTAAGTCAGGGAAGGCCTGCCCCTTGCAACTTCCTGGAGAACAGAGGTAGGGTAGTGACCCTATGCAGGGAATTTCTGGTGTTCTGGACTGGAATCAGTTGCTGGGAAGAAATCTTTGTTGAAAGAGCTGGGAGGAAGAGTTTTGCTGCCCCCTTCCGATCCTGAAGGAGGAGCAATTGGAAAGATATGTGTGTTCCTATGTGGATCCTTCCCATCTGGGGATCTGGGATAATGAGCAAGAGAGACATTTGGAGAACTGCGAATAAGACCAATATTGAGTAAATTCTGAGAGCCCCCACTTGTAGTCTTCACTCTGAGGAAGAGGTAAATTAGGAAACTGTGCAGAGACTGTTTTTACCAATTTTTCTTACCATTTGGAGGGGTTTTTTTTCCTGCCCAGACAAGAATACCCCTGCCCACTTGGTAACCTCATTTATCCATGCTCTGGAGGGTGAGTGCTACTCTCGTCTGGTAGAAAGAGACCCTTGCACAGATAGGGAAGGAACTGTGAACTATAAGGTCCAGATGTGGTGTTAAGAATTATTTTGAACTGTGTGATTCACTTAACCAAGTTTTCGTCACAAAAGTTTATTTTTGGACATTCCACAGTTCCTGCTTCTGCACCAATGAATCCAGCTCCAGCTCTCTCGATGTAATAGGGTACCCCCAAATACATAAAATAAACATAAAATAAAAAAAAATAAATGATTACCTGGGTCCCGGGTTGCAGAACCATGGCATGTAAGAGAAGAATCAGTGGTGGTAGTGGTGGTGGTCCTGGGGGCTCTGGGAGAGAAATTTAGCTGGGGTGGGGCAGTGAGAGGAGGCCTGCAATAGCCAAAGAACCCTGACCCAACTATTGAAAGAATTGTCAGAAGCATAATTTTTAAAAGAGAAATGTTTGCGCCAATAAGTGACTTATGCACTCTTTTAAGGCGTTTAGTTTCATGAGGGAAAATAGATGACCAAAGAAATATTTTTGCTGCTAGGGAAAATGCTTTTTTTTGAGTTCGAATAAATGAGAAAATTAATGTTGTTTTTTTTTTAGGAGATAGTAGCATCCATTCATCCCTAAAATCAATGGTCCATCCTTAAGCATCACTAAAAAGCTAGGACTGTGATGACAACCAAGGGAATTCCAAAGGAATATCCAGGGGTTGCATAGCAATGGCTTCACTAGCAACAGGTGATGTGACAGGTATAACATCACTAGCTGAGACTTAGCAAGGGAATGCCATCCAACGTTAGAAAAATTGGATCCGATGATGTCAAGGAGTAAGAATATAGAGAATCTAGGAAAGGCAGTGTCAGTTTTAAAATCTGGGAGAGAGCTGAGCTGAAGTGACATGAAGAAGAAACGTTACATTAGTACTCCTCTCTGAAAGTGTAAAGGTTGCTGAGAACACCAGTTCCTGGCAGAAACAATAGTACATACTCTGGAATGAATGGAGGTATGATTGAATAGTGATTAGTTAATCTTAGTGTAATTGGCAGCTGACTCATGGTGAATTAGTGTCATTGTTGATAGATAGTTTCAGTGAATGAAAGGGATAAATATTTTAGAAAAGCTGTTTATAAGAGAGAGTGAAAAATCTCAGAAAAGCACATGACATTCCTAAAGACTCCCCATTCAAAAGAAGGTTTCAATCTGAAGCATTAACTCTGAGACCAGTGCATTCCAGACAGAGAAAAAAGTTTCAACTGGTTTTGAAAAAAATCTGGAGTGAAAATTTCTCTGAAAAATGGCTCAGAGAAGAGAGATCTGAGAAAAGAGCTTGTACTTTCCTTTTGCAAGGACTGAGTGGAGCTTGTGAGTTCTACTTGGGGGTTCTAAGAAAAGTAAAGAATAATTGTCTTGGTCTTGGAGACTAAAATACTCACTGCTCACTAGGGATGTGAATCGGGCTTCAGACGATTGAAAATATCGTTGATATTTTCAAAATCATCAGAAATCGGGGGCTCCCCCAAAACGATAGGAAAATCCCACGATATTGATCGTGGGGGTTCCCTTATCGTTTTGGGGGAGGGCGGGAAAAACAGCACACAAAAATAACCCCTAAACCCACCCCAACCCTTTAAAAGTAACCCCTTAGCTTCCCCCACCCACCCGACTCCCCCCCGAAACCTTTTTACAGGTACCTGGTGGTCCAGTGGGGGTTCCGGGAGCAATCTCCCGCGATCTCCGCTCCGGGCCCTCCTCCCGCTCCCGGGCCATCGGCTGTCACTAATCAAAATGGTGCGAATGGCCCTTTGCCCTTACCATGTGACAGGGTATCCGTGTCATTGGCCGGATCCTGTCACATGGTAGGAGCACTGGATGGCCGGCACCATCTTGTGCTCCTACCATGTGACAGGGGCTGACCAATGGCACCGGTAGCCCCTGTGACATAGTAAGGGCAAAGGCTATCGTGCCATTTTGATTACTGGCAGCCGATGGCCCGAGTGCAGGAGATCGCTCCCGGACCCCGCTGGACCACCAGGGGCTTTTGGCAAGTCTTGGGGGACCCTCCTGACCCCCACAAGACTTGCCAAAAGTCCAGCGGGGGTCCGGGAGCGACCTCCTGCACTCGGACCGTCGGCTGCCAGTATTCAAAATGGCGCCGATAGCCTTTGCTCTTACTATGTCACAGGGGCTACTGGTGCCATTGGTCAGCCCCTGTCACATGGTAGGAGCACAAGATGTTGCCGGCCATCCCGTGCTCCTACCATGTGACAGGATCCGGCCAATGGCACGGATACCCTGTCACATGGTAAGGGCAAAGGGCCATCGGCACAATTTTGATTAGTGGCAGCCGATGGCCCGGGAGCGGGAGGAGGGCCCGGAGCGGGAGATCATGGGAGATTGCTCCCGGGACCCCCACTGGACCACCAGGTACCTGTAAAACGTTTTTGGGGGGGTTGGGGAGTGTGGGGGAAGCTAAGGGGTTAATTTTAAAGGGTCGGGGTAGGTTTTTTGTTTATCGGCTGGGGTGCAGCCGATAAACAAAACGCGATCGGGCCCGATGGAAAAAAACACACATGTGAATTGGAACCGGAATCCGAACCGATTCCGGTTCCGATTCACATCTCTACTACTCTCAAACAGAAGAGTAAAATAAGAAAAAAACTTGAAATAGGAGAACTCAAGTAACAGAGTTTTCTCCGGCAAGAAGTAAATTGGTTACCTACTATCGTTCTGATTGAATTTAGTTAGGGAAACATAATTATCCTTTGTTTTCTTATAGTTAGCTAAAAGTTCAACAAGCTTTCAAAGATACAACACCTAGGGAACACGTTTAGTTGTCAGAAGAATTGTCGGTACAAGGGAGTTAGTTTTTCTTATTGATTTTGTAAAGCGTGAGGTAGTAGGTACAGAGCTGCAAGAGTCAAGAGGAACAATCAATACACCCTATCAACAAACTCAAAAAACACCAGACAAGCCCAAAAAGGAAAAAAAAAGTTATGTGTACATACCAACTAAAAAAAGACAGGCCTGTTTATTAGAGACAAGAGAGAACGCGTCAGAAAAGAAATAACAATGAAAGAAAAAGTATAAAAGAAAAGAATCTTTCCCAGGAAGGCTTTTGAAGGAGGAGTACATGATCTAGGGAAACATAAAAGAGAAAGAATTAGTTCCTATGGTTTAATTTATGAAACAGACATAAAAGAAACAAAGGTTTCTATTGCAGAGACAGACACTTATCTGACTGTGTTGCTTAATACAATCCTGGAACTACAGAGTTCTTTGCTCTATGTTTTTGGAATAGTAGGGTCTAGGGAAAACAAAGAAAAGTTAGAGAGTTTATAGTAATACTTGCATGAATTTGATTAGAAAAAGTATTGTTAGCTAAAAAAAACAAAACTTGTTTAAAACATGATTTATTTGAAAGGATTTATTAATAATTGACTTTAACATATTAAATTTGAAATGTTATTTGCACAATATATATGTTATCATCTGATTAATTCTTAAACCTCTTTTTTCTGCCTCTACCCCAGAGGGACTTTTCTGGTGGGTTTAACCCCTTTAGTCCTGGTTAGGTGCCCCAATTGGAAGGATAGTATTCTTCTTAACTGCCCCTCCCCCCCTTCATGTGAAACATTCAGTGGTACCTGCATTGAAACATTTGAAAACATCAAATTGTCATACTCAGCCACAGAAAGCTGGAGGGTTACCATACACAAAGTGTGTGTGTGTGTGTGTGTGGGGGGGGGGGGGGGGGTGGCTTCAGATCAGTGTTATTTAAGCCAGTTCCTGTGCTGCTGGATCCAGCTTCAGTTGTTTTGGCTACTTTAGATGAAGCAGATCCTGTAAATTTGGCTACCCTGTAGGAACCTACCTATGCCAATAAGATTTCAAGTCGAGACCCTGGGCCGTACCTCTAACCTTGCTTCAAGTAAGTTCCAGTTTCTCAGACCAGAGATTCTGGCTCCAGTCATCTTGGTGACTCCAGGTTTCATGCCAAAGAGCCTGATTCTGGTAATGAGAAGATATTTGAAGAATATCACTGTTAGTTTCTATGGTCAAGAAGTCGCATATATTCGGATTTTGCTAGAGCTACACAGGAAACGAGACGTGATTTTCTTTCATTAAAATCACAGATAGTTGCTCTGGAATTTTCGTTTTAAGATATCCTTGCAAGTGTATCATTCGTTCTCAAACTGAATGTTTTGTTTTTTTTCTCCCAGAACAACTTAAATCCATTATCAACTCTAGGACCATATGCTTTTTGTCTCCTGGTAATCCCTAGGTCTGAAGATTCATAAGAGAAGGGTTGTCCATGCCACGTTAAGCTGATTTCTTTTTAAGTTTACTTTTATCTCCCTTAATATTTGTACCCCCTTTTCTATTATGTATTACCTGTATAGAAAATGTAATAGCTATATTGGATTTCTGTAAATGTTACTTTTTCTTGTTATTTATGATGTCATTTTCATTTACCCATAGTAAGGATTATCCTACTTGTATCTGTTAAAAATTAATAAAAAAAAAAAAAAAAAAAAGAAATGATCTGGAAAGGGATACCACAAGAAAGATAATCAAATCTGCAGATGATACAAATTTATTCAGAATAGTTAAATCACATGTGGATTGTCATAAATTGCAGGAGGACTTTGTGAGACATCCAAATGGCAAATGAAATTTAATGTGGACAAGAGCAAGGTGATGCATATATAGAAAAATAACCCTTGCTGTAGCTACATGATGTTAGGTTCCATATTAGGAGCTACCACCCAAGAAAAAGATCTAGTCATCTTAATACATTGAAATAGTCGGTTCATTGTACTGCAGTAGTCAAAAAAAGCAAACAATGTTAAGAATTATTAGGAAGGGAATGGTGAATAAAATGGAAAACGTCATAATGCCTCTGTATTGCTCCATGGTGAGACTGCACCTTGAGTACTGTATAATTCTGGTCGCCACATCTCAAAAAAGATATAGTTGCACTGGAGAAGGTACAGAGAAGGGCGTCTAAAATGATAAAAGGGATGGAATGGCTCCCCTATGAGGAAAGGCTGAAGAGGTTAGGGCTGTTCAGCTTGGAGAAAAGATGCCTGAGGGGGAATATGATAGAAGTCTATAACATCATGAGAGGTCTAGAATGGGTAAAAGTGAATCATTTATTTACTTTTTCAGATAATAGGATTAGAGGGCACTCCATGAAATTAGCAAGTAACACATTTAAAACAAATTGGAGAAAATTCTTTTTCACTCATTGCACAATTAGGTTCTGGAATTTGTTGCCAGAGGATGTGGTTAGGGCAATTACTGTAGCTCGGTTTAAAAAAGGTTTGGATAAGTTTGTGGAGGAGAAGCCCATTAATTGCTATTAATCAAGCTGATTTAGGGAATAGCCACTGCTTTTACTAGCATTAGAAGCATGGAATCTACTTAATGTTTAGGTACTTGTAAGGTATTTGTAACCTGGATTGGCCTCTATTGGAAATAGCATGTTGGGATTGATGGACCCTTGGTCTGACCCAGTAGGGCAGCTTTTTATATTTTTATGCCACTCTTCTTGCAGCATTGCTCTGCACCTCTGGTTTGTGGTTTTCAACCAAACAAAAACCAAGGCTTGTGAGGTTATTCAATCAGAAGCATACACAATCAACCTCACAATACCTTTGTTAAAAAGTATCTTCTTAAGTGGTAGGAGAAAAAATTTCAGTAAACCCAAGTGGCCAGTTGTTACCCCCTGTAAAGATTTCAATCATGGGTCAAAAAACTCCTCCCTTTTTTTTTTTTAAGAAAAGAAATGCTAGTGAATTAGTGATCTGAGCAAAATCAACTTGTATTAAACATTTTATCGGTAGAATCTTATTGAAATGTTGATGCTGTTGGTGATTAAAGTGCACTTATTTTTTTGATGTATTTTCTTTCTTCATCATCTGCTTATGTTCATTTAAAGATTTGTTTCAAAATTATGTTTTACTAAACATTCGACGTGTACATGTTTCACAAGATTGCTGCATCAGGACATGTTTTCATAGGCTTAGAAATGCCTTTAATACACCATAATACTAAAAATAAAAACAAAAATCACAATTATGTCATGGTTCCTAGGAGCTGGGTACACCACCCCAGGAACTATGCAGGACTGCAAGGCAAGACATGGGTCGGTCTTCCACCTAGCCAGTCCCCTCATCTGCAGTTTGAGCCCTTGGATTCTGGGGGCTAGTAGGTCTTTGCTAGAACAAGATCAAGGTTAGATCAAGGCTGCATAAAGCAAGGCTTGGACAGACTGGAGCAGTTACTGAACTGGAACTGGAAAAGAACACAAACAGGAACCAGGCACGGTACTGAGCATGGGCTGGGACAGACACAGGAAAGGCAGGATACAGTGCAGGAATTGGAACTAGATACTGACTGAGGCACAACAAGGTACTGGCAAGACAGGGAGTGAATACCAGGAAAAGGACTGGGCTGGGCACGGCCAAACCAAACAAAGACAGGACAGGTTAAGCTATCTAAGAAACCCTGGTGGAGTGGAGGTTGAATCAGGTGGTCAGGGAGGAGATGGCTCAGGTAACTAGGAGTGAAGCTCACTGGAGGCCTTTGCTGGTGTCATAGCAGGCCAGATCAGGGCTGCATGACTGGTGAAACAGTAACAGATTAATTAGACTTTCAATATGGCTTTTAACATAGCTCAATCGGGGACCTAACATCTACCTCTACTTTATTTTTAAAAAATGGCACTATAGAAGGTTGGAGGAGTGTCTATATTTTGGCGTACTCTTTCAGAATGATGTCATAATGACCTCAGATGTACTCTCTTTCTTATTGGTTTATTTCCTTATTCTTGATTTTTTTATTCTTTACTTTTCATAGAATTAGATTCCAAACTATGTTTCTGTTTAGACCCATAGGCTCACTACTGTGCAATCTATAAATCATCTCTGTTCTTTCTGGCTCAGCACTTGATCCCTAGTACCTTCTTTTGGATGATGTGGAACGTATTGTAAGGCAACATATTTAGCAGCTTTAAAATCATGCTGAAGCTGTAAACAATGTGACACAATTGGTGCAGTGATTTCCTTCAAATGCAGAAAGCTCTGATGTTCAGCCAATCTTATATACAAAGCTCTCGGAGTCTTTCCCATGTAACTCAGAAGTTTGCCAGCTAAATTAATACTTGAGTACGTATCCAGCTAAATTATAGCTAGCTAGTAAGTTGATGGCTAGAATTTAGCCAGCTAAGGGGGTTATTTTCCAAAGCAATCGCACGCAAAAAGGGGGGCGGACGTCGCGAGGACATCGCAGACAGTGAAAAGGTAAGAACCCTTTTCGCTGCCTATTTCGCGCCCAATAGCACCACCTTTTATGATGGCGCTATTGGGTGTGAAAGCCAGCAGCGATCGCACCGCAGAGGTGCAATCGCCGCCAACTTTCACAGGCCCACCCCCCGCTTTGCTCCCCCGCCCCCCATTAGCACGCGATTCAGGGAGCCCTGCGACATAGGAAAATCTAGCTCTAAGTTGGACATGGGATAAACAGGCGCTAATCCACCCCCTAATGCAATAGGGGGATTAGCTCCTATTTAACGTGCGTCCGACGCGGAGTGAATGAGATAGCGCTCATCACATGCAAATGCAGACGCACATTTATTGCTCAGATATTTACACCTGCGGCAGGCGTTACGCCTGCGGCAGGCGTTAATAGCTGAGCGCATTGAAAAGAAGTACAGAAAAGCAGAAAAAACTGATTTTCTGTACTTCTTTTTTAAAGTTAAAAAAAAAAATAAAAAAATAACTCTGCAGAACGCTGAGTTATGAAGATCGATGCCGAGTTTACCGGCGTCGGTCTTCATAACCAGCAGCTGCGGTGAGTCGTGTTAGGAAGGAGGCACTAAGGTCGCGCAAGCGACCCTAGCGCCTCCTCCCTAGTGTGACCCGCTGATTTGAATATTGCATGGTGCCCCCCTTGCGGGCGCCACGCATATGTTAAAAAAGCGGGAGCTGAAAAGTCAGCGCCCGTAATTGCATCGGCCCCTTAGCCAACTGAGTCTGGTCAGACCAAAGATCTGTCCGAAAGTTAGCTGGCTAAATTTAAGATAGCTGGCTATATTCAAAAGTGCGACTGTACTATTGAATATACCTCCAAAGTTAGCCGGATAAGTTTACTTGGCTAACCTTGCTATCCGGACTGTGTCTGAATATGGACCTTCTTAGTTTTCAGCTGAAAATTCACCTAAATTTGGCACTTAAACTTAAGGTTTCTAAATTTAGGATTCTTTTTTCCCCCCAATTTAGATTCTTATGTTAGATTCCTACTATTTTGGGACTCAGCCCTACTAAATTTTCAAAAGAGCCAATTTAGAATCTGAATCCCAAAGATAGGCACCTAAACCCTTTGGAAAATTGTCTTCAATGAAGTTAGAACTACTACTTTAAAGAAATAATCAGTGACTGATTTATATAATCTTTTTTTGGCACAGACTTTCAATTCTTATTGACTTATGGAAGTCTTAAAATACTTTCTAAAGTATTGGATCTTTCCTGTTAGTCACACTAAGATTTATTTGGGTTTTTTTTGTTTTTTTTTTATAACTCTTTAAACAAAGTTCAAGGACAAAGGGGTTTTCTTGAACACTGCCAACTTGCCATCATGTTGGAATCTCACAATCATTGATAGGTTGCCAGCATACCTTTTCCAAGCCTGATGGTCGCCAGGTACAGCTGACATTTTTACTTGCAGTATTTATTACACAAGACACTTTAATAGATTTCTTGTAAATAATTGATGCCGCCTGTTCACCTAGAGACAGCTGCACTTTTCTGCCTGGGATAGAGTGCTGGTCTGTATAGAAAACTGTTGAATAACATGCTGTGCTGGATAATAGCTTGGATCCGGAGTTAGATTTTAATCTTTTATTTGACCAAATGACATCTGTGACAATCAAACTGTGAGATAAACGATCCTTATTGACATCCAAAAGCAACAACTCAGGCAAAGAACAAGCAGCACACTTATGAAATAACAGTAAATTTTGAAGCCCCCCAGCAAACCCACCAGAAAGTTGCATCTATACAGAAGATAGAAGTATAATAAAAAAAATAGGGAAGTGGTGCTATTATGAAATTGCTATTTGCTGATTGGCTAGAGTGCTGGTGTGTTCGTTGCTAGTCATAAGGGAGCTTTTCAATAATGGTACAAAGGGCAGCTGTGATTGTGCTGCAGCAGTTTGCTGCTATGTAATGGTTTCAGAATGACAGTTGGATCATGCTGTTTGGTTTGCATTCCTAATTATGTGCTACTGCTGGGAGTGCTAGCGAGCTTGCTATCAGATAGATGTGCTCTGAGGAAAAAGCCAAAAATCAGCAAACTCTGCAAGTAAAATTGCTTTCCTTTCCAAATACTTAACCCAGGAGAAACGTGTATAAGGGGATCCAAAATGTACTCCTTAGCATTGCAGTCAGTAATCCTGACCTGGCCCTGCTAGTGAGGTCAGTGTAGCTATGAGTAGTTAGGGAAGTTAGACACTCCTACATGACAGGAGCCTTGGTTTTGATAAAACTTATTGCAGCCTTACGATGCAGGAGGAGTTTGGAAGCTCTGGAGGAGACAGCCTGAGCTCCACGAGGGTTGAAGGAGTAAGTGCCGCTTCTTGTGGGGGATACTTAGTGGGATCTCTCTCCCAACAGTGGGAGTTCCAGGAGATGGGATCTTTTCTCTTTTAAGGGGAATCTGAAGGGCATGGGCTCCTATCCAGTGAAGGGGACTGGGACCAAGGTTGGAGTTCCCTGTACTTCCAGGAAGGAAAAGCTCTTGGGGTTCAACAGGGAGAATGTGAGAGGACTGAAGTGAGGAAGATAAAAGAAATCTGCACAGCTGAGGAAGGAGTCTAAGGAGCCATTGGTTGAAAAGAGGAGTCAGCCAGAAGCTCACCATGGTTGGAGAAGTTGCTGAGATAAAGGAGGAAAGATGCTTTCAAAGCAGGTACTTGGGAACACCTAAGGGAGGAGGGTTCCTGTGCGGAAAGCTGTCCTGTTTGGGGAGTAAAGCAGATCGTGGTGGAAAGTGACGATATTAATATTTTGTAGACTTTGTTTTCCTGTCTAGTGCATTATCCACTGGTGTATCATTTCTTTTGAATTTTGCTTTTCCTGTCATTAGTACCAGTAAAAAACTTACTTTTCAACAATAGTTTTGGTATCTGAGTGGTATTTTTGGTACTTGGATTGTGCAGATGAGCAGAAAAGCTTGAAAAGGAGACTTTTCCCCCCACTGTGTGGGAAATCCAGGAGGTCTTGGGGTGTGTCTTTGGCCATGACTGTCCCAATGAACCCCTGTGCCCAAACTGGGTTTGGGGGCAGGAGCTGCAACTGTCATGCCTAGAGTTAAATCAGTCAAAATAGAAATGGCTTTTATGACATTACACAGAGTCAAAAGGCATAAATGCAATCTTCCATTCCACAAAACATGATTGCTGGCAAGAAAACTGAAATCTCCCCTACCATAATCATGAACAGACTGCAATGACAAAAAATATTGCTGCAACTAAATAAATTAAAATGGAAGTGGTCCTAGAACTGATAAATGGGCCAGCAACTTTAGATCTAGTCCTGGTACAAGAGGTTACTTTGTAGGATTGTTAAGCAATAACAATCATACTGCAATAAAATTTTATATACAGTAATCAAAAGAGGGAGGGATATTAAGTACAAAACTATACATGAGACTTCACAGCATAATGTATATAATGTAAATTATGTAATCCTTACTGTTCGGCTCTCCTATTCTTTCTTCCAAGTTTAATACCCTTGTTGTAATGTAACTTTTGTTCTCCCTGCACTTGTTTATGTTCCGTTTTCTGTTCTCACCCCTTGTTACTTGTAAACCGGCATGATGTGGTTTCTAACCATGAATGCCGGTATAGAAAAAACGCAAATAAATAATAATAAATATAAGTAAAACTACTGCTATAACATGTTAACTTTAAAAAGGGAGTCTATGATAGAATGAGGAAATTAGAAAAAAAACTAAAAGGTGTGATTGCAAAAGTTAAAAGTTTGCATGAGGTGTGGACATTGTTTAAAAATACTATTTTGGAAGCCCAGATAAAATGTATTCCATGCATTAAAAAGGTAGAAGGAATATCAAATGATTGCTAGCATATTTTAATGGTGAGGTAAGGAAAGCAGTTAAAGCTAAAAGGGCATAAATCAAAATGGGAAAGAAGACCCAAATGATGAAGACAGCTGAGAGTATAAGTACTGGCAAATTAGATATAAAACAGTAGAAAGAATGGCCAAGAGAGAATCTGAGAAGTAACTTACCAGTGATGCGAAAAACTATTAATAACAACTTTTTCAATTACATTTGAAGTAAAAAACCTATGAGAGAGTCATTTGCATTTCTAGATGACCAAAGGGCAGAAGTGGTGCTCAGAGAGGACAAGGAAAAAGCAGAAAAACTGAATGTATTCTTTGTCTCAGTCTTTATGGAGGAGGATGATGGAAACATACCCACACTAGAAACATTCTTTAATGCAGAAGATTCTGAGCATTTAAAACAAATATATGACAATAGAGGATGTCATAGATCAGATTGACAAACTAAGGAGTGATAAATGGCATCCACTTGAGAGTTCTAAAATAACTAAAACATGAAATTGCTAACCTGATACTAGGCCTGCTAACGGGGGGCGGGGGTCGAAACGGGGGGGGGGGGGTGGTCTTGCACTAGCCGGCAGCGATCACACCGCCGCTGTGCGATCGCTTCCGGTTTCGCACCTAATAGTGCCACCGTGAAAGGTGGTGCTATTGGGCGTGAAATAGGACGCAAAAAGGCCCTTACCTTTTGCTGTCCGCGCCGTTGTTGCAGAGTCGGCCCCGGTGACGCCCCGACTCCTCCTCTTCCAGGGCCGACTCCGCTCCGATGTAGGTAGCACAGGCGTGCACTACCTTCACTAGCTATCGCAGGCTTGCGCTGTTAGCGCAAGCCTGCGATAGCCTTAGAAAATAAGGCCCTTTGTTTGCTGACATCAAGCAGTGAGATGGCTGATAAATGCACAAAAGATAATTTAGCCATACATTTTCTGGATAATATAAAAGCATCTGTATTAGGAAGACTGTTTTGTATTTCACATGGCAGTAGGATGGAAGTCAATATAGAGATTGGAGAATAGTAGTGATGTGAGTGTACAAACTAACACTAGTTGAAATATGTGCTGCTGAATTCTGGATGATTTGCTAAGATCTGAGTGACTTATTAGGTAGACCCATGAAAAGCGCATTACAATGGTCAATGGAGGGGAAAATTAGAGCTTATAGCTTAGCGCAAAATATGTCATGCTCTAATAATAGTTTTAACCTGTGTAAAATTCATAATTTAAAGAAAGCAGATTTTACAGTAGCCCCTCCTGCAAATACAGAGAGGATTCTGAAAAAGAAGGTCAAATATTTAACATAAATCATTTGCTTAGAAATTATTTTATCCCCCTGTTTTGTATGTTAGCAAAGCTGTCAGTGACAGAATCCTCAGACACAGATTCCAGCACACTTTTTACAACCAAAAGCACTGCCAGGTACTGTAGTCTGTCCCATCATGCTTCTCAGTCAAGTATGTAGTCGTCTTAAAGCATTGAATGATCTTTCTCAGCTACAACTACTCACTGGGATAGTTAATGCAACTTGTACCACTTTATTTAAAGTTGGAAACATGAGAGAGTCTAAAAAACTGGTATACATTTCCCATGGTGAGATAGTCACTACTCTTTTGTTTATATACTAAATATAATGTTTAGCAACAAGTACTTTCTCAGGCTTTAGTTCTGTTTTGTAGTGTTAAGCAAAAGCAGTTAAGTCCTCCACAAAGAGAAAATTTTGTGAGAATGGACTGCATACCTGAATTCCCATCATTAGCTCTTCCGTGATGCTATAGAACAGCGGGTCAGGTTCAGAAAGCATCTGATCTGAACAAGGATAGAATAATTTTGTCCTGAAATTATCTGGTGCTGACATCCTCATGTTCGCCATGTGCAGTTTCAACCATGAAATCATCCATGCATTTTTTGTTTTTTTCTGTGCCCTGCTGTTTCCTGGATGTCAATGCCCTTGTTGATGCATAAGGCCATTGCTTTTTTTTCATTTACGCAGACGATGTTCAAATCATCATACCTATACAAGAATCTATCTCCAAATCACTAAAATTCTGGGAGAAATGTCTCACTTCCCTAAACACCCTACTCACAAACCTCCACCTCGCCCTTAATACCACTAAGACAGAACTGCTCTTCATATCCAACCAACAAATTCTCAAGCCCTCCCTCTCTAGTGACCAGGCATACAGTTCTATCTCCTCACAGCCCTTCGTACGAGATCTTGGTGTTCTGATTGACCAGCAACTACCTTTAGGACAGTATTGATGACCAGCTGGTCATCAATACTGTCCTAAAGGAAGGCTTCTATAAGCTCAATGTCATGAAAAAACTCAAGCCCTTACTCCATACCCATGATTTCCGTACCATCATACAGGCAACTCTCTCAACTAAAATGGACTACTGCAACTCCCTTTTTCTAGACCTCCCCTACTCTACCATAAAACTGCTTCAAATGCTGCAGAACGCTGTTGCTAGAATCCTTACTAATACCGGCAAATCCGACCACATAACCCCATTGGCTCCCGATCCCCCTCACGCATCCTCTACAAAACCTTTACCATTATACACAAATCCATCTACAATCACAACTCCAACTGGCTTGACGAGCCTCTCCGTTTCATTCCCTCCACCAGAGTAAGCCTGAAAGGTACTCTCCACATCTCATCCCTTAAGAATGCCCACCTCATCTCCACTAGGGATCGAGCCCTTTCCATTGCAGGCCCCACCCGTTGGAACTCACTACCCACGGATCTCCGCCTCGAGCCTTGCTCCATCAAATTCAAGAAAAAGCTAAAGACCTGGCTCTTCAAACAGGCACACCCAGATCAGGTCCCCTGTGCTCTAAATCCATTGCTACATCACTGCCCCTAAGTTATTAATTGTTTCATTTTTTAAGTTAACACGTTTCTCTCTCCAGTTAAAACTCCAGTTCCTCTCTCCCCTTTCTTTCCCTTTATTTTTTGTTTAATTGCAGTCCCCTTCCCCTTCCCTGTTCCATGTATTTTCTTCTTTCAGTTCGATGTAAACCGATATGATGTAACCACTAATATCAGTATAAAAAAAAGTTTCTAAATAAATAAATATATTTCGTTTGCCTTTCCATTTGTTCTCATGTTCTTAAAAGTGGTGTATATTGTTTCTTTATAATTGACTGCTTTTTCCAAATCAAGGTTGTCTTTTTGGAGCAGCTTATGTTGTGCTAAGAAGAGATTAGAACATAAAGAGGCAATATACTATTGGCAGTTTTCACACTTTTGCAACCATAAGCTGCTGAAGACATAATTTCTGACAGGCACTGCACAACAGCTGAGAAGTCTTTTTTTATCAGTGCATTCATAAAATGCACCTGACAAAACCAGCAGGTATCTGGAAGTTATACCAATTCACTTTGTTTTAATCCCAATTGAGCTTGGATAACACCAAATTTATGGTGAAGCATTAGTGATGCTGCATAGAAGGTGTATATACATATATTTAAAAAATCAGTAGTTTCTTTGATTGCCATACATGTGTGCTAGAGTTCCAGGTTGGTGCATGGGCATAAAAATGGATGACTCAAAAAAGAACTTGAACAATTTCCATCATCATCAAATCCAATATGAATCACTCTCCCAGCAATATTCTAACAAATATGCCGCTTCCCAATATAGGTTATAGATATTTTAATTTTTGTTTATTATTTTTTGCTATCTAGCCGCATCATCAAGCCTGACAGCGTGTTCTCTTATGATTTCCAAACGAGAGCCACCCGGACCTCTAATCATCTGCGGCAGTCCTTGATATTCTTTTTTTCAATTTTTTCAATTTTTAACAAATTGGCTTTTTGTAAAAATTTTTCTTTAGATCCTGATGAAGCAGCACACGCTGCGAAACCTCGGCCGTATGTTGAGCTTTGTTAATATCGAGCTTTGTCAAAAATAATGAATGCTGTTTTGAAATTTAAAATTGAGCTCTGTAAAATTGAGCCCTGTCAAAACACAACACTGCAGATCTAAAGAAAAATTTTTACAAAAAGCCAATTTGTTAAAAATTGAAAAAAAGAATATCAAGGACTGCCGCAGATGATTAGAGGTCCGGGCGGCTCTCGTTTGGAAATCATAAGAGAACACGCTGTCAGGCTTGATGATGCGGCTAGATAGCAAAAAATAATAAACAAAAATTAAAATATCTATAACCTATATTGGGAAGCGGCATATTTGTTAGAATATTGCATAAAAATGGATGACAATGGTTTCTGGGTGATAGTTCTGAACCCTAGCGTGAACACAACCACTTATTCCAGTCATGCCAGCTGCACAATCGTTAAGTCAATGCTACACATTGAAGATGGTTTAACGTGTTGACTCTTAGCCAGTGTTGTATTGATTCAGTGACCAAATATGCATAACAATATTTTAATTCACTAAATCCCAGAAAATGCTCTTTCATTGAACTAGTTTCTGAAATAGCAGAACACAGAGGGCTAACTGCTCATAAGTTCGTCCCTTCCTTCATCTGCCATTATCGCATACATTCCTGGTTTCTTCAATTCACTGACTATGCTGCATGTCACGTCTTCTGTTAAAATAGCTATGCAATGCAGGAAAAGTACTCTAACCGTACTCACCCCCCCTTTTTTTTTTTTTTATCACAGGTGGGTGCAATTCTTGCTATATTTATCTCAAAATGATGAATCTGGGCCTTAGCAAGCTCTTTTAAAATCAACTAAGTTTTGGGCTAATTTTCAGGCTTAACCTTGCCGGCTAGACAGAGGCTTAACAATTGTCCTAAATGTAGCTGACTGTAAGGTAGTCAGGCAAATTGGAGGTTGCTTGCACTAATGAACATTGCCCCTACTATGGATTAGCAGTTTGCTTTTGGATGTACAGTACTGATAAGAAATATGAGTTAATGTTCTAAGTAAATGAGCTGTAAAACAGTGGTAGCCCCAGTGCTTTGGTGAGCTGACACCTCACGGTGTGCTTTAACTTTCTACATACTTGGAGTCTTAAGGCCTGGTTTCCCAAGGCTTTTCTCTCATTCTGTGTCTATGGAAAAAATGCTTAGTAAATGAAGCCTTTAATGAGGTATTACTTCAGGGCATTTGACAATAGGTACATTAGTAGTGGAAAATCAGCATTTAATGATTGGTGTGGTGTGCACTCTAGCTCTGTCTGAGCTGGAAGTAAATAAAATACCTTAGAAAAAAACAAACAATAGATTGCCGAGTGACCAATGGCAAGGGCATTTGCTCGCTTTAGTTTACCTTATTACAATACGTTCCTCAGAGCTTTTTGACACATACTCATTTTTAATTTATTAATCTGACACGCTCGTGTTCCTTTTACAGTTGTTTGCATTGTTATACAGCCAGGTTAATAATGTTTAATGAATTGGAAGGATATTATAGCACTTTCAGTTTGATGCATGTCACACATTTTGTACACATTCTACACTCGCTTCAGAGATGGGACTATTAAACAATGGCAGATGCTGAAAAGCATTGCTCGGTGCCTGCCTCCACACTGCAGAAAATCAGAAGGATTACTTTTATAATGAATGGAAGCTGTTGTTTCCTACCAAGTCCTAGAGGGCACACATTAATTTTATAAAACAGTGCTGCTAATATATGCCCAAAACTGCTTGACCACCAATTGGGACACATCACATTATCAAGTTTACTTTCTTATTTGTAACCGAACTTTATTGGCACCTGTTAGAATGTACGATATCCTACATTTACTTACCTTAGTCTATGTGCCTATTTGTAAACCGTTGCGATGGTATAACTTAGCGACGGTATAGAAAAGTTTTTAAATAAATAAAAATAAATTATTTCTATTTTTTTATTGGATTACTGAATAGACATAGGTGCTTGAAATTTTAAAAGCTCACCCTATAATATTTAGACTTTCTGGCCACTATGGGGTTGATTTGTCCAGGTTGAATTTGGAAAGAAGGCTGAGGTGAACAGCTATCTGTGAAAAGTGGAAAATAAACATAATTCCTATTCAAAGCTGGAGAAGAGGCTATGAAAGTAGCCAAATAGCATTGGTGTTAATGGGTATATAATAATGCATTTTGTGTCCACCTTACGCCAATCTGTGGCATGTATGGTTTGCCTCTTTTCCCTATGTATGAGCCTGATTCTCCCTTTTCAGATATTAATATCTGGTCTGGTAACATTGGTCCTTTATAGAAAAAGGCGGAGAAACAGAATTAGCAACAGGTGATAAAGTCAGCAAGAAGTGAAAAATATGTGTCCATTTGCCTATCTCCACAGTACCTCGTTTGCATGCTCTCTTAAACACTATTCATCTTGGCTCCATAGAAATCAATAGGGAAAATCCCAGTGCTCACACATGGAAAAAACCATTTATTAGAGTCAGAATACTAATGGCCAATGCCTTAGCAAACTGTAGAGCATGAGGAGTTGCTGGCATTCAAGAGCAGCGTGTGACCAAATGTAAAAAAATACACAATCTGTATTCTCTATTGTTCACTCACAGCTGTCGTCTCCATGAAGAGAGAGCATTTGCAGAACACTAGCCACACACGTTTCTCTTAAACACAGCATGCCATCCTCAACCCCTGCATTGCTATCAAACAGGTCGATCCAGTATCG
This sequence comes from Rhinatrema bivittatum, assembly GCF_901001135.1. NCBI lineage: Eukaryota > Metazoa > Chordata > Amphibia > Gymnophiona > Rhinatrematidae > Rhinatrema > Rhinatrema bivittatum. The sequence continues at coordinate 451,133,048 of NC_042617.1, forward strand.
TCCGCTCGAGGATTGCCCGTCTGTAACGTGCTCGTAGCGCACAATTCGGGCGCGCAAGGCAATTCGGCGATACAGTCTCCAGTTTCACGCGTCCGTATCGCTTCTGAAAACAGACGCATAACCCTTTCCGCACCCGGCATGTAAATGAACGAAAAAGCTGTATAATGAAGGAATTAGCTATTCCCCTGCGATACTGTAACGGGCGCTGATATTATCTCCTCCGTAACCCGCTGTTCTGCCGCGGCCTTAACCTGCTAGTTTACCGCCTCCCCCTAGTAGGAGTTAGTGTAGTGTAGTGTAGGGTAAAAACATTGCTTACCCGCCCTGGTCCCGTCCGGTCTCCTGCAGCCCCGTCCGGACCGGACGGGGCTGCAGGAGACCGGACGGGACCAGGGCAAAAAAAAACAAACGAAAAAGTAGCAAGGCTCGGGCCTGCTATGGTAAGTTTAAAAAGTGTAAAAAACAAAAAACCTGTGTGTTATATAAAAAAATAAAACAATTTTAAATACCTGTCAGAGGGCCGTGGGTCCCGGTGGGCGGCGGGCAGCCATCAGCGGCATCCGGTAGTCCCTTCTCCCTTCCTCCCTCCCTCCCCTGCCTGGATGAGCGCCAAAATCGCACGGGCGGGTCGGCAGCGGGGGGGGGGGGGGGCGGCAGCAGGATCCGGGGGGGGCGGGTAGGCGGCGGGGGGGTCCGGGGGGGCAGCGGCAGCGGGGTCCGGGGGTGGCAGCGAGATCCGGGGAGCCAGCAGCGGCAGCATGTTCGATCGGGTAGGCAGCTAGGTGGCAAAGTAAAGATGGCCGCCTGCACGGGAAAATCGTGCAATTGGCCGCTGAAGACGTGACGTCACGACGTTTGGCGTCACGGGGTGTGACGTCACGTCTTCAGCGGCCAATTGCACGATTTTCCCGTGCAGGCGGCCATCTTTACTTTGCCACCTAGCTGCCTGCCCGATCGAACATGCTGCCGCTGCTGGCTCCCCGGATCTCGCTGCCACCCCCGGACCCTGCTGCCGCTGCCCCCCCGGACCCCGCTGCTGCCTACCCGCCGCTCCCGGATCCTGCTGCCGCCCCCCCCGCTGCCGCCCCCCCCCCCCCCCCGCTGCCGACCCGCCCGTGCGATTTTGGCGCTCATCCAGGCAGGGGAGGGAGGGAGGAAGGGAGAAGGGACTACCGGATGCCGCTGATGGCTGCCCGCCGCCCACCGGGACCCACGGCCCTCCAACAGGTATTTAAAATTGTTTTATTTTTTTATATAACACACAGGTTTTTTGTTTTTTACACTTTTTAAACTTTTTTACACTTCCTGGTGCCTGTCATTTCAAATGTCATTTGAAATGACAGGTACCAGCGCACCCAGGTTACTGTATAGGCGCTGTTACAGCGCCTATACAGTAAAATGGGTTGCGCGGGCATAACCCTTCCCTAACGCTTCACAGCCGCGGCATGCATTTGCATGCGATTAGAGGAGAGTATCGGGGAGTTAGTGAAGAGAACTGTGCGTGCGGGGAGGAAGGGTGCGCCTGACACTACCTCACTGTTTTTACCGCGGCCTTACTGGATCGACCTGAAAGTCTCAAATCTCACAACCCTTTCTGCACAGACCAGTAGGGCTAGAGGCACTGGAGCCTTTTCTGTATCCCTGACAATCATAGGAGTTCTGCTTTCCTCCATCTCACTCCTGCAAGAACCTTACCACTTTCTACTATGTTCTCCTGTCTTGCTGTATGTGAGTCATTTTGGTCCAGCGTTTCCTGAGCACTTGCTCCCTACTTCTGTCTTACTGGCTGTGTGTGTCTGCGCTGTAGCATGGTCTCCTACCATGAGCTATGTTTATTTAACCGAGACAAAATAAGGGTTTAAGGAGGAATGAGTGAAGATTCTCTGCCTTGCATGCAGTTTTATTTTATCCATAATCAAGATGCCTTGTTTTCTGCAGCAAATAAGAGTACATTCTGCAGCAAGGGTTAGAAAATGTATGCAGCATATCATTTTTAAAATTCTGTGATGATTTGTGTAAATTATTTGTATACATTTTCATAACATTGTGAATCAATGTGCACATATCAACTTCTTTCTCTTTTCTATTTTTATATACTTTTTTTTTAATGCTTTATGTATGTTTTTGACAATTTGTAATCTGCCATTAAGCTGTTGTATTTATGCAGAACAGAAATGCTTTTAAATCATAAACATCCATTTTCTTATTCCCACTTCCTTTCTTTCCCCCTTCTCATAAAGGGCCATTTTCTTATTCCCACTTCCTTTCTTTCCCCCTTCTCTCATTATGTCTTCTTCCCTTCCCAAGAAAGCCTCTTTCTTTCTTATTTAATTCTGATCTGCAATTTATCCATTCCTTCCCTCTTTCCAATTTTCTTTCCCCTCCAGTCTCTCAATTACCTCTTTCCTCCCCATCTCTTCCTTCCATTTAATATTGATACCTACTCTTTATCATTTCATCTTATCTACACTCCTCTCTCTCAAATTGTTATTCCCTCTTTTCTTCATTCTGTCCATCCCAATGTTTCCCCTCTTCTTGTTTTTCTCCTTTGTATCTCCCAACACTATCACCTCAGAATCTGCCTCCTTCCTGTAGCAGCAGTGCAAGGTGAGGAAAGATTACAACTGGCTGCTGTGGTGCTGCAGGAAACTGCCTGTCTGTAGCAGCAGGCCAGTAGGAAAGAGTGCATGCATCTCGTGAACAGAAGGTAGGTGCATAGAACTCATGGTATGTGCACAAGTAGACCTACATGCATGCATGCCATCAGTTTTGTGCACCTACATTCCGTTCATGAAGTATGCACACACTGCCGAAATGAATGAAAAGTATGGACCAACGAATGCACATCCCTAGTAAAGAGATTGCAAAAATAGCAGGGATGGCATTTAGCAATGAGTGCATTGTTTTTCTTCATGGCAAACTCAAAAAGTGTTTCCTACGTCTGGTTGTGACAGTCTGAAAAAGAGCCTGCTTTATCTGAGCAGGTTACCTTAGGAGACAGTATATAGACAGTATACTATTTAAAAAGCAGAAGCGCCCCCGAGAGACCCCCTTTCTTCCCGGATCGCTGCGCCGGACTAGAGCGCACAGGAACTCCCGACGCCCCTACCTGCTTGGTAGGCCTTGCCGCATTCCTCGGCTCCTGGACACACCGGAAAGACCTCCAGGGAAGAGTCGCCGGAGCCCACCACGTGGTAGGCCCTATACTTGCTGGGACCCACCTTCACAGTGGGCCTAAATCGCACCAACCTACCGTCCACAGGTAGGCCCGATCCGTTGCCCCAACTGTCCTCCAGTGGGGATTGCCGTTCCTCCGGACTCCTCCCTAGCCCGAAGAAAAGCCAGGAAGTGCGTCCTTCTCACTGCGGCCTCTGACCCCACCCTATCCAGGCGGCGACGTGGGACCAGACTATTTAAAAATCAGAAGCGCTCCCGAGAGACCCCCTTTCTTCCCGGATCGCCCCACCGGACCACAGTGCACAGGAACCCCCGACGCCCCTACCTGCTTGGTAGGCCTTACCGCATTCCTCGGCTCCTGGACATGCCGGAAAGACCTGCAGGGAAGAGTCGCCGGACCTCCCCATGTGGTAGGCCCTATACTCGCTGGGACCCACCTCCACGGCAGGCCTAAATCGCGCCAACCTACCGTCCACCGGTAGGCCCGATCTGTTGCCCCAACTGTCCTCCGGTGGGGATTGCCGTTCCTCCGGACTCCTCCCTAGCCCGAAGAAAAGCCAGGAAGTGAGTCCTTCTCACCGTGGCCTCTGACCCCGCCTACCGACACTATCCAGGCGGCGACGTGGGACCAGACTATTTAAAAAGCAGAAGCACACCATTTGGCGCCACGTGCCTGTGTCGCGCGCCTAAGGAGCGCAACAAAGGGGCATGCCCCTTGGCGCGCCCCTTAGCGCGTCCCGCCATCTTACTGACTCGAAATAATAACTATCTTAGCTCCTTCTCCTATGAACCCCAATGCTCCCTGAATCACTGCAGCTATTGTCAGAACCTTATACCTTCAGAGTGACCCACATTGTTGCTTTCATACAGCTGTCTCTACTGCTTATTATTATCATTACTTGCTTTAATTACTACAGCTGCCATACCTCCACTGGCCACTGGCTCAACTACTTGTCTTGTATTGCATTACTCCATTTCACCTGTACTGCTATTACTTATATATTGGTTTTTCTTCATGGCAAACTCAAAAAGAGTTTCCTACGTCTGGTTGTGACAGTCTGGAAAAAAGCCTGCTTTACCTGGGCAGGTTACCTTAGGAGACAGTATATAGACAGTATACTATTTAAAAAGCAGAAGCACCCTTTCTTCCTGGATCGCCGTGCTGGACCACAGCGTACCTTCCAATCGCCGCCCAGCACCCCCTTACCCACTGTCATACCCCTTCTATCTCTACCAGGTTGCCCAATGGCATCCCACACTATCCCTCATATTCACCACCCACACAACAGACTCCCAGTCCCATACCACCACAAATCCCCCCCCGCGCAAGTCCCTGCTCCCCATTCTCTACCCCTTTCACACAATTTCTAGGACTCACTACCCTCTCGATAATCCTATTCAATGCGCAATCCCTCTCTAAAAAAACCCCAATCCTCAATGATATCCTTATCGACTGTAAACCTGAGATCTGTGCCATCACAGAAACATGGCTTAAGGATACTGACATCGTCCTCCTTAACCAACTCCCCACCCTCACTTACGAGATCTTCTCCATTCCAAGACCTAAGAAAAGAGAAGGTGGCCTCCTCTTGGCTGTCAAAAAGCACCTTAACCTAAAGCCTGTGCACATCGACACCCCCCAAATTGGAAATTGGAAATTGGCAAAATATGCAAAAAGTAAAAGAAGGATGGTACTTAGAAAATTAAAACATGTACTAGAATTTGCTAACTTTAGAACAGTATTACAAACTCTTATATTTGCCAGTACTGATTACTGTAATTCTTTGCTATTAGGGTTACCGTTTTCTTCAGACTGTTACAAATTTTAATGAACTCTGCGGCTAGAATCCTCACAGGAAAAAAGAAAAGGGACCATATTACCCCAACACTAGCAGAATTACACTGGTTACCAGTCGAACAGAGAATTCATTTCAAAGTACTATGCATTATACATAAACTAATTTACGACGAAAAGGTGGATTGGCTTAATACTGATTTACGGCTGCATATACCTCAAAAAAATCTCCGTTCCGCTAACAAAGCATTATTACCAATACCTTCACTAAAATCAGCATGCTTAACACAAGTTAGGGAACCAGCATTGTCACTAGCCGGTCCCACAATATGGAATGGAATGCCATTAGAATTAACAAAATTATAAATCATTCAAAGGAATGCTAAAAACATGGCTGTTTAAGCAAGCATTTTATAATGAACAGGAAAGATAAAAAATGGCTGTGGAGTAAAGGTTTGATATAGTAATCTGATTACCTAGCTTTTATTTGAGAATTAGCTTTGATAGTTTAAAAAGTTTAGTTTTAACATTATTTTTATGATTATTATATATAAGGTATTATTATTTTATAGATGACTTAGATTTTAAATATAGGCATGACATAAGTCATTGGTTTTGTTTTTTAACATTTTTATATTTTACTCTGTACTGGATGTTTTAGAATGGCACTGTTAATTTTTACATTGTAATTTATTGGGTGCTTTATTGTAAACCGTTGTGATGGTCTATACTTATACGACGGTCTATAAAAGCTTAAAAATAAAATAAATAAATAAATTTGAATATACACTATTTTTTTTTTATCTCTAATCACACCCTGCTTATTGTTAGCAGCTGATTCAGGTAGTTTCAAAGTATTTATACTTGTCTGCTCATCAGTTTTAAAACCACCTGAGCTCCTACCTCCTCTCTATGGTAAATTCTGACTCTTCTTATTTAACAGTATCCTTTGAAGACACCCTAATCTGAGCTATATGCTCCTGAATGACTGTTGGCTTTCATAAGAACATAAGAACATAAGAAAATGACATACTGGGTCAGACCAAGGGTCCATCAAGCCCAGATCCTGTTTCCAACAGTGGCCAATCCAGGGCATAAGAACCTGGCAAATACCCAAAAACTAAGTCTATTCCATGTTACCATTGCTAATGGCAGTGGCTATACACTAAGTGAACTTAATAGCAGGTAATGGATTTCTCCTCCAAGAACTTATCCAATCCTTTTTTAAACACAGCTATACTAACTGCACTAACCACATCCTCTGGCAACAAATTCCAGAGTTTAATTGTGCGTTGAGTAAAAAAGAACTTTCTCCGATTAGTTTTAAATGTGCCCAATGCTAACTTCATGGAGTGCCCCCTAGTCTTTCTATTATCCGAAAGAGTAATTAACCGATTCACATCTACCCGTTCTAGACCTCTCATGATTTTAAACATCTCTATCATATCCCCCCTCAGCCGTGTCTTCTCCAAGCTGAAAAGTCCTAACCTCTTTAGTCTTTCCTCAGAGGGGAGTTGTTCCATTCCCCTTATCATTTTGGTAGCCCTTCTCTGTACCTTCTCCATCGCAATTATATCTTTTTTGAGATGCAGCGACTAGAATTGTACACAGTATTCAAGGTGCGATCTCACCATGGAGCGATACAGAGGCATTATGACATTTTACGTTTTATTCACCATTCCCTTTCTAATAATTCCCAACATTCTGTTTGCTTTTTTTGACTGCCGCAGCACACTGAACTCACGATTTCAATGTGTTATCCACTATGACACCTAGAACTCTTTCTTGGGTTGTAGCACCTAATATGGAACCCAACATTGTGTAATTATAGCATGGGTTATTTTTCCCTATATGCATCACCTTGCACTTATCCACATTAAATTTCATCTGCCATTTGGATGCCCAATTTTCCAGTCTCACAAGGTCTTCCTGCAATTTATCACAATTTGCTTGTGATTTAACTACTCTGAACAATTTTGTGTCATCTGCAAATTTGCTTATCTCACTCATCGTATTCCTTTCCAGATCATTTATATATATATATTGAAAAGCACAGATCCAAGTACAGATCCCTGAGGCACTCCACTGTTTACCCTTTTCCATTGAGAAAATTGACCATTTAATCCTACTCTCTGTTTCCTGTCTTTTAATCAGCTTGTAATCCATGAAAGGACATCGCCTCCTATCCCATGACTTTTTAGTTTTCGTAGAAGCCTCTCATGAGGGACTTTGTCAAATGCTTTCTGAAAATCCAAATACACTACATCTACTGGTTCACCTTTATCCACATGTTTATTAACCCCTTCAAAAAAATGAAGCAGATTTGTTAGGCAAGACTTCCCTTGGGTAAATCCATGTTGACTATATTCCATTAAATCATGTCTTTCTATATGCGCTACGATTTTGATCTTGAGAATAGTTTCCACTATTTTTCCCGGCACTGAAGTCAGGCTCACTGGTCTATAGTTACCTGGATCGCCCCTGGAGTCTTTTTTAAATATTAGGGTTACATTGGTCACCCTCCAGTCTTCAGGTACAATGGATGATTTTAATGATAGGTTACAAATTTTAACTAATAGAACAGAAATTTCATTTTTGAGTTCCTTCAGAACCCTAGGATGCATACCATCTGGTCCAGGTGATTTGCTACTCTTTAGTTTGTCAATCTGCCCTACTACATCTTCCAGGTTCACAGAGATTTCATTCAGTTCGTCTGACTCATCACCCCTGAAAACCATCTCCGGAACTGGTATCTCCCCAACATCCTCATTAGTAAACATGGAGGCAAAGAATTAATTTAGTCTTTCTTTAGTTTAAAAGCTTCTCTACCTCCTTTTGAATTGTTGGTACAAGTAGCCTGGCTGAAGATGAAGCCCATCCCAGCTGAAGTTGTGACTGGCAAAGGTCAACCCTCACCAGCAAATAACTGGAGGAGAACCTGTTTACCTTGCTCCCCTTAATTATTTATTGTATTTATATTCTGCCTTTTAGCTTCTTCAAAGCAGGTAACCTACAGATACTATGGATTTCCCCTGCCCCTAGAAGGCTCATTATCTAAGTTTGTACTTGAGGCAATAGAAGATGAAGTGACTTGCCCAAGGTCACAAGGAGCAGCAATGGGATTTGAACGATGGCTTCCTTGGTGCGTAGCCTGCTGTTCTAACCACTAGCCTACTCCTCCACTTCCATAACCATGCTGGAGGAAAGGCTGCAATATATATTTCTGCCTAGGTCCTTAGAAGGGCAGTCTGAAGACAGGGGTATGGCCAGAAAACCAGCTGTGGAGGGAGGACATGAATGACATGTGTCATTATAAGCCCACTTGAATTTGAGGGCATTATTTATTCATGATCTAAAATGATGAGTTTCTGGAACTACGATCCATGAATCATAACCATGAACTTGACTGTTTCTGGTTCCAATTCAAGACACAAAACTTTAAAATGATATTTTTCAAAATACTTGGCCTCCCAGCTTGCTTAGCCTTATCTCACTGATATTTCATAGCAGCTGCCAGTGGGGAAGTTTTTGCTTAGCTATTGGGAAGGAGTGAGGATAGAGCTAAAGCCAGACAGGCAAGGTGTCAGCATAAGGCAGAATGCAGTCAGGAAAAGCAATGAACAAAATGAAATTTAGAAAAATCTTTTAAAATGTGTGGCTAACATTCTCTTATGCTCTTTTCTCATGTACTGCTCAGGAAATGAACTTGACCTCCTTTTAAACTGCTTCTTAACTCAGGGCTCACTTCTTGCATGAAATAAAATCTCTACTAAAGATGGAGGCTAAAGATTCTGTTTTTTCTCACAAACATTATGCTGTCCTCATCTTGGTTCAAAGTCAAGGTCATGTAGTGAATGCACAAGCTCTTGGCATGGAGCAAGAGGATTACAATATCAAAGGCCTACACAGCCAACTGGAAAAATTGTTTGAATAACTGCAGAGTGCCACAGCTATTACAGAGACCTTCATACTATAAATCACAACAGCAGAACTTGGGCAGTTTACTATATCACCTCCATCATAGATGTATTTATTCATTTGAAAATGCAGTTCACCATGCATTGTGAGCCAGAGCTGTATAACCCTTGTGCATTACATGATATTCACCTTTATGAAATGAGCTCGAAACCAGTTTGAGATGAGTTTAATACCATATGGTCCCTTTGGGAGCCGTATTAAAATGATTTTTTTAAATCCTTATCCTAAATCAGGGATAATACTGGTCTAGACTTTTGCAGCCCTGAGCCTGGGTGTGGTTTGGTTTGTCCACAGGGTTGAAAGGAAAATGAAACCTGAGGAAAGTAGAGATACTTGGAGTTTGAGTCAATGAAGAGCTGGAGAAGCTTGTATGATTAATCAATATAATCTCTTTTACTGCTTTAGGCATAAGCAGTTTGATGTTTTACCCACAAGTTGGCAGGGTAAAGTCTATTTTCTCTGTAAAACATCAACATATGGGATTCTTCCTTTACTTTCCATCCAAATCCAGAATGATGCATAATCCTACAGTAAGGTTCATCTGGGATCAAAGAATTGACCCATGATTGTTGTATGGATGTCCAGATAATTTGCCTTTTGAGCAGATGATGAAGAAAACATGGAAAGTACTTAGTTCAAGTAAAAGAATTCTGTGAGGCCGATATTCTAAAAGCTTTGCCTGGCTAACTTTTGGGGTTCGCTGGACAAAAGCCAAGATTTGACTATTTCCCCCCACTGAGTGGCAAAACTTTGTGTGTACAAAATTTATCCAGATAAAAAGAGGCAGCGCTGGAGAATTCCCGCTGGAAGGGCTACAGATGAATAATTGTGCAGAATATTGAGCGTCATCTGGCTAAAGTTATTCCTCATAAGTCTGGTCAGAAAAATAGCTGTCCTAAAGATATCCAGGTAAAAGCATCACTTTATCAGTGAATATTCAGCAGCACACTTATCTCAGTAAAACTGACAGAATATTTGCCTAAGGTTACACACATCTTTACCTAGATAACTTACCCGCACACTAGCAGGCCAATACAGTACGGTGCACTCAGCCAAGCGCACCGTTTAGCACTCGTTTGGCTGCAAGTTTTCAATGTGCATCTATTACCCCTTATACTGTAAGGGGTAATAGCACCTCGAAAATGCACGTCCAAACTCATGAAAACTAATAGCACTTATCACATGCAAATGCATGTTGATGAGCCTATTAGTTAGTCGCTCAGGATATTGAAAGTAAAATGTGCGGCCAAGCTGCACATTTTGCTCTCAGAAATTAATGACTGCCCAAGGGCAGGCGTTAAGCTCTAAGCAATCCGGAAAGTGTACAGAAAAGCAGAGCGATATTAAGTCGGAGGCACCAAAAATAAAAAAATTAAAAAAAAATCTGCCCGCCAGTCAGCGAGTTAAAAAAATGGATGCTCAATTTTGTCGGCGTACGTTTTCCTAACCCGTGGCTGTCAGCAGTTCGAAAACCGACACCAGTAAAATTGATTAACGGTTGTCGGACCCACTGGCAGCCATCCCTAATGCTAGTAAGGAGGCGCTAGGGATGCACTATTGTCCCTAGCACCTCCTTATTAGCGCAACACCTAATTTAAATAGAGAATCGCACGCCCAGGAGAGGTGTCTGGGCGTGCATCGGGAGAGTGGGTGATCAGCACGGAGCACTGGCTGTCCCGCGCTTTTTACAGAATCGGCCTGTAGCTTTTTAAATATTGATCTCTTTAGGGGTAATTTTCAAAGCCATTCACAAGGCTAAAGCCTGGTTTTATGCGCATATTGACCTGAGCTCAGTTTTGTGTGTACCTTTTACATGCATTGTGGGAGAGCCATTCTGGGGGAGAGGGGGCAGCATCCCCACGTAAGCCCATACTGTTTTATTTTAAAAAGTCTGCACATTAGTGTACATGTGTAAAATACATCCTCTGAAGAGGGGGGTGAAGGGCACATACTTGCCCAATTACCCAAGTATTTTCAAAAGTGAACTTAAACATGCGAGTTTGCTCTGAAATTATTCGATAAAGTCTACATGTGGGTGACCCCTGTCTGGGTTCACTAGAAAGGTGCCATTCAGCAAAAGACAGAATCTTCCAGTGGAAGGAGGATCAGTAGGTGTGAGCTAAAGGAGCAATGGCTAAGAGTTTCCTTCCCCCAAGAAGATGGGTTCTATATGGAATATATAAAGTGCCTGCCACATGGTACTGAGGAGGGCTTTGTGAATTTTGAGAAGACGTCTAGGGTGGAGCTTAGGGAGAGCCTCCCACGTGTGCTGCCTGTCCTTGGGCTTCACTGGCCTGTTAGAGAGAGCCTGCTTAATCTTTCTGACACATTGCACAGATCACCTGGAGAGATTTGTCCCTTAGTCCATGGGACAAGAATCCTTGTTCTGGAGAAGTCTGCTGCCATTCTGGGGAACAAGGACGGGGAGAGGTTTCCCAGTCTATCTTTGGGGCCTGAGGAAAGACAGGATCCTGAGATGAATTGTTGGAGAATTCTGCTAACTAGTGACTTAAGCTGCATGAGAGAAGTGAATAACAATTTGTAATTTCTGTGAATTGACTAAGAAGCTGTATCTACTGTTTTTGTGTGTTGGATTATTTGCTGATTTTTCCTGTCTTCTATGGACTTTTATTTCTGGACTTTAAAATAAATTCTCTTCTCTATTTTGTAACACTATCCAGATATGGACAGTTATAAAAGAACCCAAGAATTGCCATACTGGGTCAGTCTTAGGGTTCATCAAGCCCAGTATCCTGTTCCAACAGTGACCAGTCCAGGTCACAAGTACCTAGCAAGTCCCATACACACAGGTTCTCACTCCCACAGGCCTACCATACATACAAACATTCTCTCTCATACACACATATGCTCTCAGCCCCACAGGCTTCCCTCTCATAATCCTACTCCCATAGGATCCCGCGCTCATGCATGCACCCACAGGCTCCTGCTCTCACACACACATTCTTTCCCAGAGGCTACCTTACACACACACATTCTCTCTCACACACACAAACACACACACACACATATACTCTCACAGGCTCCCTGTCTCACATACCGACACACTCATTCTCACATGCTCTCTCTCTCAATACACGTCACACACACACACACACACACACACACACACACACACAGGATCTCACTCTGAGCCTCTGCTTCTCTTCTGCACCTCTTCTTACAGCGTTGCATAATGCATCCATGGCAGCCTACATAAGAACATAAGAAAATGCCATACTGGGTCAGACCAAGGGTCCATCAAGCCCAGCATCCTGCTTCCAACAGTGGCCAATCCAGGCCACAAGAACCTGGCAAGTACCCAAAAACTAAGTCTACCACTACAGCTGTACTTCCTATGGATCCCCTGTTATAGTCTGGTGGGCTCCTAGGGGCCTGCGGACCACAGGTTAGAAACTACTGGCCTCATATATTTGGAATTGATATAGAGACTGCCTGATGGTCACCTTTTGCTTAATTGGAAAGTAAAAGAGAAGTCCTTGAATACTGGCATTGTGTGGAATTGGCATTGTGTTCCTGATATATGATAGAGACCTGTGCAGGTTCAAATCCTGCTTACTACAACTACATTTAAATATCTTAAAGGTTTCCATGCACAGGAGGCAAGCCTCTTTCAAGGGAAAGAAGGCATTAGAACGAGGGGTCATAAGATGAGTGTGAAAGGAGGTAGACTCATGAGTAATCTGAATTATTTATTAGAGAATAGTGGATGCATGGAATGGTCTCCCCGTGGAGATGGCGGAGGCAAAAGCAGTATCTGAATTCAAGAAACTCAGAGATTTCTGAGGGAGTGATGGGAATTGTAAGGGCTAGATAAATTGGACAGATGGGCAGACTAGATGGGCTATATGGTCTTTTCTGCTGTCATATTTCTATGTCTATAATATAATACATTCACCTATTTTAGGTAAATGCATATACATGACATAAATCAAAGGGTTTCAGTGGGTTAGAGATAGCAAAGCAATTTATGTAAAAGCTAGATAAAAAGTTTTGAAGAATCAGTATATATGTATACATAATAATGGAAAATATATTTGAGTTTTAAAACTCCACTTTCACCTGCTACTCTACCTTTGCTCCCTCCCTATCATAACACCATGCTCATATGTGGATTGGAGGTGTGCCAGGAAGCCTTGAGACAATTGTAAAATTAAAAATCTGATTGTAATTGTCAAAAGAAAAAAAAGATTTTGTAAGTGGGATTCTTCTAGTTGAAAAGATATTACAAGAGAGGTGAGAAGAAAATGTCATTCAGAAAGAATATAGAAGATCTCCATTTAAGCATTCTTTACAGCAAATTGGTGCAAGAACACAATATGCTCCTGTGGATAGTATTTGCTATTGTCCTTTTTCATCTCTGTATCAGGCTGATACAGTACAGCGCGCTCCGGTGGAGCGCACTGTTAATCTGCGTTTGGATTAACAGTGTTTTCGACGCTTTTCTGTACACTGCTTTTCTGTACACCCTCCGACTTAATATCATGGCAATATTAAGTTGGATGTCCCAAAAGTAAAAAATAATTAAAAATTAAAAAAAAAAAAAATTAAAATCAGCCCGTGGCTCGCAGGTTGAAAACCGGACGCTCAATTTTGCCGGCGTCCGGTTTCCGAACCCGTGGCTGTCAGCGGTTTTGAGAACCAACGCCGGCAAAATTGAGCATCGGCTGTCAAACCTGCTGACAGCTGCTGCTCCTGTCAAAAAAGAGGCGCTAGGAACGCGCTAGTGTCCCTAGCGCCTCTTTTTACCGCGGGCTCTCATTGAAAACTAAATCGCGCGCACAGGAGAGCGGGTCGCCCGCTCTCCCGCGACTTTTACTGTATCAGCCTGTATGTGTGGACAATTTATGGGGGACTTTGTGCACAGGTAATAAAAATACACTGATGAGAACAGCTGAAGGGGTGTGAATGGTGGGGATGCACAGGCTGCACCAGCCAAAGAGTTCAGAGAAGCCAGCAAACAGAGCAGCGTGGCTGGCAGAGATCCCCATGCTCCAGCAGCTTAAGAGAAGGTGGAACCACATGAGTGAGGAGGGCAGAAGAGTGTGGGGGAAGGAAGAGAAGATTGAGTAGGGAGGGTGAGAGAAGAGAGAGAGTGGGAATGATTATGTGAGAGAAGGGAGTAAATGTATTACAAAATATCAGGGGTACATTTATTCCCAGTGCACCTAACCTCCTGCCATTGAAGGAGAAATCACATAATTAGCTTGTTGCCTATTAAGTTTCAGAATCAGCATTCCTGAGGAGCTTTCACTCTTCTTAATTCATTCCTTTGAACAAAGCTACAGGGTGCCTGCCTGCCTTCAGTTTCAGCTCTCTCTCTCTCTCTCTCTGCTCCAGCCCCTTCTCCTGGCATACAGCCTGCAGGGAATCTTCTTCTGTTGTTAACTCTCCCCCCTTCCTCCCGTCCTCAAGTTGGAATGGACAGAAAATGCAGTCAAAATGTTTGTCCCTCAAAGATCTCTTAAATTCTTATCAAACCAAAGGTGATTTAGATATAATTCCTGGATGGAGTGATGTCCCTTTAGAAGAATTTCATCTTTTATACAAAGGTTCTTGCACTGCATATGTGGCCAGTCATGCACCCTATGCAAAGATCTGGATGTGCTTTGGAGGTCTGCAACTGCTGTTGCCTCACAGATGGCAGAGAGGGCATTAATTTCAATTCATAGAAGCCTTGATGACTGACATTACTGCTAACAAGTTTCAACTTGTGCTAATTCAGTCCCTTTTTGTATCTGTTACCATGTGTCCAATACATCCACACATATCTTTCTATGTAATTAACAGCATGACAAACTGCTGATGTTGAGAGCATTTTAAGCACACTAAAGCACATACACTCGGAAAGATGACAAGGACTTTCTCGAGGAAATATAAAAAGTGTGGTTGCACTACTTCAATTCAAGCAGTTAAAGCATTATTATAAAAGCAGCAGACAGGGGGTGGGGGGTGGGCAGCGGTAATTGTGTTAGATACAACAGATTAGGGATGTGAATCGTTTTCCATATCGTCTTAACGATAGAAATCGTGTGGCAGGGCAAGAAAATCGTCTTAGGCACGATTTTTTAGTTAAAAAATCGTTAAAAAATCGTTTTTTTCCGATTAGTGCGCACTAACTCGTGTTAGTGCGCACTAACGGGAGTTAGTGCGCACTAACTGGGAGTTAGTGCGCACTAACTGAAAATGATACAATTTGACACTTTTCAGGTCAGTTAAGGTCAGTTTAGGAATGAATATGTATTCCTATTGGCTGCCCTCTTATTTATTCATGTTACCAAGTTTCCTACTGACAGTATATGGGGGATGGGAAATGGAAACAGTTGGTAGCTTGACAAAACAAGTAATGTGATCAGTCAATGTGACTAGAACTTGTGCCCTAACCCTGATACCAGGAGTGTTGTGATCTTCCTGCACACAGTGCCCTATCCCTAATACCAGGGGTGTTGTGATCTTCCTGCACACAGTGCCCTATTCCTGATACTGGGGGTGTTGTGATCTTCCTGCACACAGTGCCCTATTCCTGATACCGGGGGTGTTGTGATCTTCTTGCACACATCCCGATATCAGGGATAGGGCACTGCATGCAGGAAGATCACAACACTCCTGGTATTAATAGGGATAGGGCACTGCATGCAGGAAGATCACAACACTCCTGGTATTAATAGGGATAGGGCACTGCATGCAGGAAGATCACAACACCCCTGGTATCAGGGATAGGGCACTGTGTGCAGGAAGATCACAATACCCCGGAGGAGTGAGGGTCAGGCAGCTCCCCCCTGTCTGTGAAGCCAGCCTCTCACTAGTAATGCAGGGAGGGAGCTGTCTCAGACTTCACCATCCACCCCCCCCCCCTCACCCACACACCATTCACTAGCTGGGACATGGGGGAAGTCAGGAGTGAGGGACAGGCAGCTCCCCCCTGTCTGTGAAGCCAGCCTCTCACTAGTAATGCAGGGAGGGAGCTGTCTCAGACTTCACCATCCTCCCCCCCCCCCCCTCACCCACACACCATTCACTAGCTGGGACATGGGGGAAGTCAGGAGTGAGGGTCAGGCAGCTCCCCCCTGTCTGTGAAGCCAGCCTCTCACTAGTATTGCAGGGAGGGAGCTGTCTCAGACTGGTATCAGGGTTAGGGCACTGTGTGCAGGAAGATCACAACACTCCTGGTATTAATAGGGATAGGGCACTGTAAGAGATGACTGTAGTAGATTGAATAAAGATCTGATGTTTCTGCTCTCCTCACACCAAACAAAAACAACACACAAGCAGAGAAGCCCTTCTTACAAAGCTGAGCTAGTGAGTTAAGTAGTAGGAAAAGTAAACATACTGGTGCCAGTGTGGCTACTTAAAAAATACACTTACCAACAATCAATTACATATATTTGAACTGTGTACAGTTCCAGCCAGGACCACCTTTCTAAAATGCACAGTGATTGGCAAATTCAACATGCACTAGCATTTCAGGTGCCTGCTAACAAAAATAATAAACAAACAAGTTCTAGTCACGTGAGTGCTGATCATTACATTACTTTTTTTGTCAAGCTTCCAACTGTTTCCATTTCACATCCCCCCAACCATATTGGTAACATCAATAGATAAGAGCACAGCCAGCCAATAGGAATACATACATACATATTCATTCCTAAGTGACCTTTACTGACCTGGGAAGTGTGAACACTTTGTTTCATTTTCTGTTGGTGTTCGTTAGTTTCCAGTTCCATTTCCCATCCCCCCAACCATCACCTCAGTGGTAACCTTGGTAATATCAATAGATAAGAGGGCAGCCAGCCAATAGGAACACATATTCATTCCTAACTGACTTTCAGTGACCTGGAAAGTGTTTATTTGTATCATTTTCAGTTAGTGCGCACTAAATCGAGTTAGTGCGCACTAACGGGGAGTTAGTGCGCACTAACTCGAGTTAGTGCGCACTAACACGATTTAACGATTTTTAACGATAAATCGTTAGAATTTCTATTGTATCGTGTTCTATAACGATTTAAGACGATATAAACATTATCGGACGATAATTTTAATCGTTGAAAAACGATTCACATCCCTACAACAGATTATGTACAGGAAATTCAACAATGATTGGCTAATACAACTTGTTATGTGTCATTTGGTAACAGATCCCACAATACATATTAATGTAAAAGTAGATGATCTTTTGATTGGGCCTTGGAGCAAAAATGGATTACAGACAGAGCACAAGACATTTTGCTGGTAAATTTTCCAATATGTGCTTCATTTTATATAAGTATATAAACATGTAATAAAGCCCCTGGGACGGTCAATTCTTTTGTCTTGAGGGTCATTATTGGAGATTTTACCCATCTTTGCTGATATCTTTTTAATCGATTTTGTTGAGGGAGTGCTAAGGAGCGGTCCCGATTCGGAAGAGAAAGAGGGAGCTATTTTAGATTTAATTCTTAGTGGAACACAAGATTTCGTGAAAGAAGTAATGGTGGTGAGGCCACTTGGCAACAGTGATTATAACATGATCAAATTTAAACTAATAACTGGAAGGGGGACAATAAGTAAATCTGCAGCTCTAACACTAAATTTTAAAAAGGGAAACTGATAAAATGAGGAAAATAGAAAAAAACTGAAAGGTGCAGCTGCAAAGGTTAAAAGTGTTCAACAGGCTTGGACATTGTTTAAAAATACAATCCTAGAGGCGCAGTCCATATGTATTCCGCACATTAAGAAAGGTGGAAGGAAGGCAAAACGAGTACCGTCATGGTTAAAAGGTGAGGTGAAAGAGGCTATTTTAGCCAAAAAAAATCCTTCAAAAATTGGATGAAGGATCCATCTGAAGAAAATAGGATAAAACATAAGCATTGTCAAGGTAAGTGTAAAACATTGATAAGACAGGCGAAGAGAGCATTTGAAATGAAGTTGGCCATAGAGGCAAAAACTCATAATAAAAACTTTTAAAATATATCCAAAGCAAGAAACCTGTGAGGGAGTCGGTTGGACCATTAGATGACAGAGGGGTTAAAGGGGCTCTTAGGGAAGATAAGGCCATTGCAGAAAGACTAAATGAATTCTTTGCCTCTGTGTTTACTAATGAGGATGTTGGGGAGATACCAGTTCCAGAGATGGTTTTCAGGGGTGATGACTCAGATGAACTGAACGAAATCACTGTGAACCTGGAAGATGTAGTAGGCCAGATTGACAAACTAAAGAGTAGCAAATCACCTGGACCGGATGGTATGCATCCTAGGGTTCTGAAGGAACTAAAAAATGAAATTTCTGATCTATTAGTTAAAATTTGTAACCTATCATTAAAATCATCCATTGTACCTGAAGACTGGAGGGTGGCCAATGTAACCCCAATATTTAAAAAAGGCTCCAGGGGTGATCCAGGTAACTATAGACCAGTGAGCCTGACTTCAGTGCCGGGAAAAATAGTGGAAACTATTCTCAAGATCAAAATCATAGAGCATATAGAAAGACATGATTTAATGGGACACAGTCAACATGGATTTACCCAAGGGAAGTCTTGCCTAACAAATCTGCTTCATTTTTTTGAAGGGGTTAATAAACATGTGGATAAAGGTGAGCCGGTAGATGTAGTGTATTTGGATTTTCAGAAGGCATTTGACAAAATCCCTCATGAGAGGCTTCTACGAAAACTAAAAAGTCATGGGATAGGAGGCGATGTCCTTTCGTGGATTACAAACTGGTTAAAAGACAGGAAACAGAGAGTAGGATTAAATGGTCAATTTTCTCAGTGGAAAAGGGTAAACAATGGAGTGCCTCAGGGATCTGTACTTGGACCTGTGCTTTTCAATATATATATAAATGATCTGGAAAGGAATACGATGAGTGAGGTTATCAAATTTGCGGATGATACAAAATTATTCAGAGTAGTTAAATCACAAGCAGACTGTGATACATTACAGGAGGACCTTGCAAGACTGGAAGACTGGGCATCCAAATGGCAGATGAAATTTAATGTGGACAAGTGCAAGGTGTTGCATATAGGGAAAAATAAACCTTGCTGTAGTTACACGATGTTAGGTTCCATATTAGGAGCTACCA
Source organism: Rhinatrema bivittatum (assembly GCF_901001135.1). Lineage (NCBI taxonomy): Eukaryota > Metazoa > Chordata > Amphibia > Gymnophiona > Rhinatrematidae > Rhinatrema > Rhinatrema bivittatum. The sequence continues at coordinate 451,152,069 of NC_042617.1, forward strand.
CCCAGGAAAAAGATCTAGGCATCATAGTGGATAATGCTTTAAAATCATTGGCTCAGTGTGCTGCAGCAGTCAAAAAAGCAAATAGAATGTTAGGAATTATTAGGAAGGGAATGGTTAATAGAACGGAAAATGTCATAATGCCTCTGTATCGCTCCATGGTGAGACCGCACCTTGAATACTGTGTACAATTCTGGTCACCGCATCTCAAAAAAGATATAGTTGCGATAGAGAAGGTACAGAGAAGGGCAACCAAAATGATAAAGGGGATGGAACAGCTCCCCTATGAGGAAAGGCTGAAGAGGTTAGGGCTGTTCAGCTTGGAGAAGAGACGGCTGAGGGGGGATATGATAGAGGTCTTTAAGATCATGAGAGGTCTTGAACGAGTAGATGTGACTCGGTTATTTACACTTTCGAATAATAGAAGGACTAGGGGGCATTCCATGAAGCTAGCAAGTAACACATTTCATTTAAGACTAATCGGAGAAAATTCTTTTTCACTCAACGCACTATAAAGCTCTGGAATTTGTTGCCAGAGGAGGTGGTTAGTGCAGTTAGTGTAGCTGGGTTCAAAAAAGGTTTGGATAAGTTCTTGGAGGAGAAGTCCATTAATGGCTATTAATCAATTATACATAGGGAATAGCCACTGCTATTAATTGCATCAGTAGCATGGGTTCTTCTTAGTGTTTGGGTAATTGCCAGGTTCTTGTGGCCTGATTTTGGCCTCTGTTGGAGATAGGATGCTGGGCTTGATGGACCCTTGGTCTGACCCAGCATGGCAATTTCTTATGTTCTTATGTTCTTATGCCCTTGGACCATGACACGACCCCAGAGGAGGAATCCGGAGAAGCGCCAAAGCAGGCGAGACGCATCCGAGCATGGGCAAACAAGCTAGAGACTCGGGACCTGGACCTCTGCTGAATCCGAACGCACCAGAAGAGACCTAGCAACGCAATGCTGGTCTCTGGGATAGCCCTCCTGCCACTCAATGGCCCTTTTGGACCCGCCGCCTAGGAATGGCAGGTGCGACAGGATGGACAGAGGTCTAGGGCAGGCGTTGACACTGGAACAAGTACGAAACATAGGCGCTTGGAGACTTGGACAAGATGTAGGCACTTGGAGACTTGGACGGCACTGCCCCTCAGGGCGCCCTACACAGCTCCCCTTGGGCTGGTCATGAACCACCCTGTCCCACTGTGTGCCCTATGCAACCTGAAGAGGCTGGTCACGGACCGCGTGGAGAGCAGAATAAGTGCAGGACTGAAGCTCAAGATGAAAGAGGGATCCGGGGATCACTCGAAGAAGGATCCAGCAGGAAAGGACTCCAATGACTGGAAACGGACGCTGAATTAGATATGGATTTACTCACAGGTTGGTCATCAGGAGACGGGGTCTGGCGGGCGAGGCCAGACTTGAAACCTGGAGCTAGGAACTAGAGGATCAGAGACCACTGGACACAGGAACAGAAGTACTGGAACAACTGGAGATGGGTATCGAAGAACTGGAACATCCGAAGACAAAGACTTCTGAAGAGAGGAGCCGGAGAGAACTAGGACATCTGGAGACAGGAACATCTGAAGACAGGATGGACGAGGACATAGGATCCAATGAGAGACCAGGAACCATGGACAAAGACAAGGGAGCTCCCACGAAGAACAGAGGACCTTGAAGAAGCGAAGATGGACCTCAGAGCCTCCTGGAATGAAGAGCGGGAACAGATGAGGAATCCAGGAGTGGACTGGCTCCTTGCAAAGGTGATGAGGGACTGGCGAGGGGCCCTTTTATAGGACTGAAGAGGAGATGCCCAAATGAGGCCATCAGCTGGGCTGCAGGGCTTTTCCCGCCACGGGTCTTTTAAATAATCAGGAGAGGTGTGACCGCGCACATAGAGAGAGGCCAGGACTGGGGACAATGGCGGCGGCATCCATGCCCGACGTGAAGCATTGGATGTGGTGGCTGGATCGGGAACACCAGGGACTGCAGCTGAGCTGGAGGCACCAGGGGAGGCCCAAGACGGAGCTGGCGGCCCACTGCCACCAGAGATGAGGAACCAGGAGCTGGTTTGGTCTGTGTGCTACCATATACTCCTTATATGTAGATAGTAGAACACAGAATTTGTAGGCATTGTGAAATCCTAAGGTTACATTCAGTTCTCCATGATTTACCTATATTTGTCCTAACATGGGCTTAAAACAGTAGAGATAGCTGGGGGTTCTGTCTATACCTTTTTGACCCATTACAATTTGAGATCTTTCTCAGGAGCATTCCTAGATCTGTTATGTAAGTGAACTCTAAAAAACAAACCTTTGACTTCACTGTTTGGACTATTTAATGCTTACTATGACATGCTCTAGCATTTCTGAATATGTAATTGTGAACTGTGGCACCTATAGCAGTCATCTGCTTTGCTTGTTCTTTTTTTTTTCTTCCTTTTTTTTTTTGTTTGTGTGACCTTTTTTTTTTTTTTTTTTTGCTGTATAGAGGGCTTGTGATAGGGAATGTAATTTTTCTTTCTTAATCTTGGTGTCTGAATTATGTGTCTATTTTACTGTTTTTCTGTATTCTAAGTATTAATCCTTAAATTCATTTGAAATGCAATTTAAAAAATTGTCCCATGCTAAGAGTATTTCTTAACCCAAATGCAAACTTATCATAAGCTTTCTGATGCATTACCAGTCAAATGAATGCTAATGCATCAGAATTTATCACAAATTAAAATATTCCATGACTATTTACTAATAAATAAGGTAATATAGTATGCTAATGGACTATAAAATCCATACTTTTTTCATGGAAAGAAGCTTTTAATGTTAGCCTCATGCTGGTGACAACATATCGCAATTTTGGACCCTAATTTTATCACCAGCATGAGGCTAACATTAAAGAGAAAAGTATGGATTTTATAGTCCATTAGCACACTATAATCCTTTACTATTTAAAAAAATGGTTACATGTAAAATAATTTTAGTGTTTATTTACATATTTAATATTGTTTTTAATACCTCTAATTATATTCATTTGGATAAAAAACCCAAATGACTAAAAAATGTTACAAGGTCAAGAAAATAAATAAAAAATATAAAGTGTAAATAAGTTTATTGAGCATGCTATTCTGTTTTATATTGGTAGGAAAATGATTTGGGCAAGGTCATATATATATATATATAGAAGTAACAGAGTGACCCTGTTGTCCCCCTTTAAACCTGTGCGGGATCAGGCATGGAGCCTGCTCCAACTTAAATCCCACAGAGGGAGAGAGCTGAATGGGAGGGACCAGCTGGGGAACATTAGAGGATAAGCCCAGCTGTGTTCAGAAGGCCCCTATGCTTCCAGGAGGGCAGCAGCTCCTTTAAAGCATTCTGTCCAAACCAGAAGGGAGTGAGTGTATACTGGCCAGAAGCAAGGCAGTCTACAACCCCTGTATGTTCCTGAATACGGCTAAGATAGGTAGCCAAGAGTTATGCTGTGTTGTTTGTACAAATAAAGTTTGTTTGCATTTTAAGACTGGAGTCAGTCTGAATTTGTGCCTCCAGCTTGTGAAACACCACTGTCTCCCACAGTAGAGACCTCTTGGTGTCTCCGCTAGTTGGTACTGACTTCTAGCCCTTGGTTTGGCCAGCTTAGAAGGACATACCATTCTCAGCCATTGAGGGTCCAGATTTTTATGATTTGGGGAACAAATAAGCATGGAGGTAACTTGCTGATGTGGCTGTTACTACACTTAGAAGTAGATTTTAAAAGAAGCGAGTGCGGCCTATATGTGCGTGCGCTACCCAGGGTTGGCGCACGCAAGGGGGTGCACAATTGTGCACCTTGTGCGCGCCGAGCCACGCTGGCTTCCTCTGTTCCCTCCCAGGCCACTCCGAAATCAGAGCGGCCTGAGAGGGAACTTCCTTTCTCCCTAACCTGACCTTCCCACCCCTTCCCCTAACCTTCCCCCCCCCCCCCCAGCCCTACTCTAACCCTCTGATCTTTATTTTACCTTTTGCGCCTGCCGGCCGATTGCCGGCACACAATCTCTGACACAGCAGCAAATGGCTGCTGTGCCAGGAGCTGCTGACCCCGCCCCGCCCCGGACCACCCATGCCATGCCCACGCCCTGCCCCTTTTTTAAAGGCCCGGGACTTACATGTGTCCCGGGGCTGTATGCGCGCCGCCAGTCCTTTTGAAAATAGGCCCGGCGCGCGTAACCCCCATAGGCGTGTAAATCCTCCTGGATTTACGCCCATAGGTCTTTGAAAATCTGCCCCATAATCAATAAGCCGGATACCTTTGATGCAGCTCCGAAATTGCTCTCTGCTTCAGTGGCAAGAGGTAAAGGAGAATTAGATTCAGACAGCAAGCAATGAGGGCCCTGACTTTTACAGTCTGGGAAGTTGATAAGCATGGGGGTAACGTGCATGGCACGGCAGATACTGCCATAAGCTTGCTGGGCGGACTGGATGCTGGATCATTTGTCCTTTTCTGCCGTCATTTCCATGTTTCTACGTTTCAACCGCACTTCCCCAGAGGATCGCTGCGGTGGTTAAGCTCACATGTAGCAAGGGTGGGCTAGGACAGAGTAGTGCGCCCCAGTGTAGTAGTAAGGTGTGTTTTGGTATTTACTCTCCCAGTTTTGGCCCCTTCCTAGATCAGGAAAGGAGAGACACTGCCCTGCCAGTTCCTTTGCAGGACTGGAAGAAAGCAGAATGAGAGTTTTTGCCCTTTTTCTGCAATCTCTTTTATCTGAGAGACTTGTGCCTTTCTGGGAGCTGTTTCGCCAAGAAGGCCAAAAGGCCAGAAGGGAGCTGTAAACCCCTTTGCCCAGCTGAAAAGGAGGTTGCAGTGACTACAAGTTGAAGAAAGAAAGATCCAGAATATTTTTCCCAAAGTTTGTGTTTTGTCCATCTGAAAGGAAAGGACATTCTTTATTCCTGTTAATGTTCATTATGCCAGAGCTGGAATCTCTGGAGGTAATTTTAAAAGGAGTTACACATGTAAATGTAATATACTATCGTAGCAATTTTAAAAAGCTATTTATGGATATAAAGTGTACTTATATGTGACTATCCTATGGACATTTCAATGACATATACTGTAGCAATTTTCAAAAGCTCACTTACACTGGTAAAATGCATTTACACATGTAAAAACCAATTCTAAGCATGCAAATATTTTAAAATTCTGGCACCTCCCAAGCGGATGGCATCATTTCATTTAAAAAAAAAAAAAAGAAGAAAGAATATGGGACAAAAGACCTCCAAGGCCTGGGCCTGAACCTAGGCCGAAGTCTTGGCATCAGGATCTGGCCTTCATGCTAAGCCCCAGTGTCAGGCCAGGCCCTGGCCCCAGCCTAGGCCCAGGCCCAGGTATCAGATCCAAGCTCTGGCTTCAGGCCTAGGTCTGGACCGAGGCCCCCAGCATTGGGACACGGCCTCTGGGTTAGGCCCTGGTGTCGGGTGTAGATCCAGGCTGAGGCCCCAGCATTGAGACCCAGTCTTCGGACCAGGATCCAGTATTAGACTTGGGCCCAGACCCTGGCCTAGGTCAAGGCCCAGGCATTGGATCTTGGCTTTGAAGCCTGGGACTTACTTATGGAGTAGGCCGAGGTCATGGCAACGTACTATAGTCTAGGCCGATGCAAAGTTGCGCATTCAGCCTGGGCCTAGGTGTTGGGACCAGGCTTTGCCTACCAGGACCTAGGCATCAGGTCCAGGATTCATTGTCATGACCTCAGCCTAGGCCCAACGCAAAACCCAGACTTTGGCCTGAGCTTAGGCCTCGGCATCAGATCCCTCTGAACCATGTAAATAGGGGCTGGGTAGGATCCTGATCCTGGCATTTTTTTGGCTGGAAGGGATGGGTGAGGGGCTTGGGATGCTTTGGAAGGCCCTGTTTTTTAAATTTATTTTTATTATTATTAATGTTTATTTTGTTTATTTTAACTAAATAAATTTCTTACATTCTATTTCTTACATTCTATTTCTTACATTCCCAGTTCATTAGCCCTTGTTAATTGTAACTGCTTCTCTTCATCACGTTATTTATGTTTTTTGGTTGTATTATCCGCACCCCTGTTTTCTGTAAACCGACATGATGTGAACGAGTTCATGAATGCCGGTATAAAAAAACCTTAAATAAATAAATAAATAAATGAAATAAACATTAGTTGAAATGAAATTTGTGGATAACTAACCCCCCCAAAACAAAACAAAAAACAAAATACAATTTTTCTTCTTTCTACCCCTAATGCCTATAAGGGACGCCAGTGCAACTATCACAAAATATCTGAAAATGTATCCCCCGTTAATCAACAGACTCTTGCCAATGCATGAAAATAGAAACTTTTAGATGGACCAGCCCTGAATAGCTAATTTTTAATAAAATGAAAACTCCAGTGTTTTTAGTATGTAATGGTGGCTTCACACCCTTACCAAACATTTTCCATCCTACTGGGAGACTTTTGCATTTCTAGATCCTCCCCAGGTGTTGACCACTTCCCCTTTTTTTGCGATTGCTGAAGTTCCCCACATATATACTGGGTTAAGCATGCTCACATTGTGTTTGACTGTGTTGCTGAGCTGGAAGCTTCGTGTTTGGGTGTAGGCTTTATTTGGAGAAGTTTGGAATAGTGTTTTCTGTTGATCTCAGTGGGTCCCTAGCCTACAAAAAGTGGATTGTGGAGGACAAAGCCTATTTTGGTTCTTTCATGGACCAGGAGGGGTTTCCTTCTGTGGAGAGATTTTGTGCCTTATAGAGAGTGGACCTATTGTTTCTGACCTGATCAGCCTAGAAGAGAAGCCCCATTTCCTGGTAGGAGCAGAACTGAGACTGTTTATCTAACAGTTCAGTAGGCTTGCAGTGCTCATGAGGAAAGTATTTGGGCCTTAAGAAGTCTTGTTGATTTTGTTCCTATATTTGAGGGAGGAACCTTTTGGCCTTCACCTTCCTACCCCATTTCTTGAAGCACTATTTCCATTTTTTCCAACCTTTGTGTGAAGGACACTGATTTAGTTTGGGAGATGGACAAGGAGACGCTGATGTTTAGAGTCATTATTCTTTTGTTTATGATGACTGTTTTTGCTATCCTAGCCTAGATATTATTCTTTAAGTTACAGAAAACCACTTTTTTATTTTGAACACAATTCCTAGTCTATTGTAGTTTTTGTTTTGCTTTTCCTGTGTCTCCTACCTAACATCTGCTTGTTAAAGACAGGCTTAAGTATCATTTGGGCAAAGATAATGAGGAGAAGGGAGAATGATACTGTGAGCCCCAGAGGCTTAGATCTTTCACCCTGCAGGTGGAAGCTCAGCGCCCAGGGTCAGAAGTTTGATGCATAAACGAAGGATTAAAGGGCTGAGATGGTGAGAAAGGCCCTAGGCATTGCTGTAACCTCTGAATTAGTTGCTCTACAACCAAGAGGGGGATTCAAGTACAATCTAAGCTTTTTCGATATTACGTGAGGTCATGCAATTGTATTGAACCCTATGAATATTGCAGCAAAATACCAACTTGCATATACACACTGGAAGCACGCAGCAGGGTTAAATGCTGTGCTATTTTTTCCTCCCAGAAACTTACTACAGAACAAGCTCTATTAATTTCTACTATGAAGCTCACCTGCATAATTCCCACTTTTGATGTTTAAATCAGACAGCTATTATGTACCTAAGCTTATGCATGGAAATTTCTGAAGGCACAATATGTTCCAGCAGTGAAAAGCACTTTTTTATTTTTATGAGTCACACCCTTACAGCACTGTATGGTAATTAAAGCTTGATGATACAGATTCCTTAATAAATTGAGCTATGCCTCAGATAAGGCCTGGGTTGAACATACATACATACATAGTATATCAGCATAATCAGGGGTTGGAATGCTTGCAGTATTAATAGGACTTATTATTCAGGATTTAATTTTACTAAGGATATGTGCAGAACAGATATTTCAAAGTTCCTGCTCATCAGTGTATAGATTGGTTGTTATATCACAAAAATGACCAATGGTGATATTTCTTTATTGCTGATTTCAGGGAGAAAAGATGGCAGTATAATTGGTAACGTTAACATTTGATAGTAACTTCTTTTGAAATAGTTGATGGTGAAACCGAATGACGGTATACAAAACACATTAAATAAATAAATAGATAAATATAGGAGTTGAACCCCTGACTGCTTTTTTGCTACATCATAGAGCAGGCAACTTATCTTGCTGATTTTAAATTCCTTTCCATTATCCCATCATTTTGAATAAAACATGCTATTTCCTGTGTGCCTTCTAAAATCTAATTTGCATTTGCTGTTTTTCATTTACATGTGCATGCATGCTAATTTTATTGTGTACATGTTAACATTATCTGAGATTGGTCTAATGTGAATGCTAGGAACTTAGACAGTAGCTTTTAAAATAGTCTGCGTGTATGTAAATGTGGGCCAAGCAATTTTGTGCTTTTATACGCACACATGTGTGTGTATAGCTTCGCACACGCTCACACACGCACACTTCTGGGAGGGTGGAACTTCTTGTCCTTTCACGGTATGCCAACGAGAAGATGCCTCCACCAGCAGGGCAGCTAAATTTTACCACTATGGAAATTGCCATTTGCCATCCCTGGTGGTAGATAATAAAATATGACTCTTTCCCCAAGCTGGTGTGAGGCAAAAACTCACCTGCAGAGGAATTTTAATAGGGGAGCCTCCCACCCATGTGGGGTAAGTAGTGCATGGGGGGGACTGGGGGTGGGTATGTGTAGTGCATGGGGGGGACTGGGGGTGGGTATGTGTAGTGCAGCGGGAGCACTAGGGTGGCAGATTTGGCCAAAATCTAGCACCAGAGTAAATATGTTTGCCTGTATAATGTTATATCTATTAAAAAGCATATTTAAATATGACATCATATTCACAAACTTATTTACTCTGGTGCTAGATTTTGGTCAAATCTGCCACCCTAGTGCTTCGCCATGTACTACATATCCACTCCCAGCCCCTAGTGCTCCCCTCACTATACATACCCACCCCTAGCCCCTAATGCCCCAGAGTAAATATGTTTGCCTGTATGTATATTTGTATAATGTTATATCTATTAAAAAGCATATTTAAAAATGACATCATACTCACAAACTTATTTACTCTGGTGCTAGATTTTAGTCAAATCTGGCCTCAATGTTTATAGATTGCCAGTCATACATTGTTAGGGCCTGTTGCATGGTTCTTAGTACTCCACAAAGCTGTCCCCTCTATGTAAACAGATATTCCTGCTGCCTGCACTGCACATCTACCTTAATAGTGACCTAGGGTATTAGGACCCCTCATGCAGACTGCCTGTGCAGGTATACTTTTGGTGCAGGTGCCATCACTTCAGTTCTATGTGCAATAATGGAGTGCAAAGAACCAGGCTACCCCCTTCAGACATCAGTTGGATACTCTATGACATACCATTATGGAAGTCCCTGTTACAGTTATAGTGCACACTCAGCTTTTTCATTCTATTTCTTCCTATAGATCGTGGGTCTAAAGAAGTAGGCCTGGTGCAACTGCGTAAGAGGAGGTGGCTGGACCGGCTGCGGGCTCTGTGGGCTGGGGGCTGGAGGTAAGGTCTTTCTCTAGCCATTAAAGCCATATTCACATGGTCTTGTAAAGGTCTTGTTTCTAACCACCCACATACCTGGGCCTATGCTCTGCTTTCAGCTTACAAAAATCCTCCTTCACACATACTTACATTGAGAATGCTTTTGGGTCACCACCAGTGCTGTCATGAGGTGTTCATTGAAAGGTACCCTCTGGCCGAGCTGGGAAACCTTCAGGTCCTTTACAACCACTCGGGAAACCTTCTGTTTCTCTACAACCACACTAACATTTATTTGCTTGCAAATTATATGGGCCCTATCCAATACAACTGGTATGATTAGCCTCATGGCCCTAGATGCCTTTCTATGTAGCCCACTATCCATCACTTCAAACCCTATCACAGAGTCAAACACACAGCCCATTGCACATGTAAGGCAGCATCAAACAGTAGCCAGCTGAAATAAGTATTCTGAATGTCAAAGGATTTTTCTGTCAGTTAGACACCACATATAGGTGTCATAGCCTTATACCTATTATCTTTTCCCTTGCCATACACCTTCCCAACTAGAGCAATAGCCTCTAACAGAATAGAAGCACATGACACACTATTGCTATTCTCTTCACAGATGACAACACATCGCTGGAGGAGGAGGAGGAAGAAGAGGAGGAGCAGATGTGTGTTGAAAATGCATGGCCAACCACGTGTTAAACAGTGCACTCAGCCGAGCGTACTCTACAGAATCGGCCTGATAGTGCTAGTATATCTGCATGACATACAGTTAGTATGGGCATACCCTATCCTTCTACTGTCATGTAGGGATGTGAATCGTTTTAGGACGATTAAAATTATCGTCCGATAATTTTAATATCGTCTTAAACCGTTATGGAACACAATACAATAGAGATTCTAACGATTTATCGTTATAAATCGTTAGAATCGTGAGCCGGCACACTAAAACCCCCTAAAACCCACCCCCGACCCTTTAAATTAAATCCCCCACCCTCCCCCCAAATGACTTAAATAACCTGGGGGTCCAGCGGCGGTCCGGAACGGCAGCGGTCCGGAACGGGCTCCTGCTACTGAATCTTGTTGTCTTCAGCCGGCGCCATTTTCCAAAATGGCGCCGAAAAATGGCGGTGGCCATAGACGAACACGATTGGACGGCAGGAGGTCCTTCCGGACCCCCGCTGGACTTTTGGCAAGTCTTGTGGGGGTCAGGAGGCCCCCCCCAAGCTGGCCAAAAGTTCCTGGAGGTCCAGCGGGGGTCAGGGAGCGATTTCCCGCCGCGAATCGTTTTCCGTACGGAAAATGGCGCCGGCCATACGCGGTCGTTCAGCGAGGCGCCGGAACCCTCGCTGAACGACCTCCTGCAGTCGATCTCCTGCCGGCGCCATTTTCCGTATGGAAAACGATTCGCGGCGGGAAATCGCTCCCTGACCCCCGCTGGACCTCCAGGAACTTTTGGCCAGCTTGGGGGGGGCCTCCTGACCCCCACAAGACTTGCCAAAAGTCCAGCGGGGGTCCGGAAGGACCTCCTGCCGTCCAATCGTGTTCGTCTATGGCCGCCGCCATTTTTTGGCGCCATTTTGGAAAATGGCGCCGGCTGAAGACAACAAGATTCAGTAGCAGGAGCCCGTTCCGGACCGCTGCCGTTCCGGACCGCCGCTGGACCCCCAGGTTATTTAAGTCATTGGGGGTGGGGGATTTAATTTAAAGGGTCGGGGGTGGGTTTTAGGGGGGTTTTAATGTGCCGGTTTTGCGATTTTACGATTTTTTGATTTTTCACGATTTTTCATGATTTTTCACGATATTTTACCCCCCCAAACGGCAACAATACGATTCCCTCCCCCTCCCAGCCGAAATCGATCGTTAAGACGATCGAGGACACGATTCACATCTCTACTGTCATGATGTAGGCCACAAGTGCCCATAGAGAAGAGGATGATTCACCCCTTGGCTCCAAAGCATTGAGTCTAAAGTATAGGGCACTGCATGAAAAGATCACTGTTTGCTGTATGTGCCATGATATTATAGTTGGACCGATGGTCTGCACATAGAGGGCACGCCTTTTTAGTAGGAGACTGGTACATGGGAACATTTTTGTACTTTCCATATCTGTATGTTAACAGGACCTAGTGCTGTCTACTGTCCTCTCACCTCCAGACCCAACTAAATGGAATCTTCTTTGCCAGATTGCGTATTCAATCATAAGACTGAAATGTGATAGATGAGCTTGCAGAACACCAGATCTAGACCCAATAAGTAACCCTTTTCAAGAATATATGCAGATAATTGGATACCTCAGCAGCTAGGCAGGCAGAGTAAAAGCCTGTGGTAACAGAAACTAGCTGTTTGGAAGGGGTGCATGATTGATTTTTTCATGGGAGTATCAGCAAGTGCAGAAAGACTGAATTGACTGTGAACATAGACATTCTTTAGACACTTATATACCTATTATGTGAAACATCAAGATATAACAGAATGAAAAAAAGATCAAGGAAATCACAAAAAAACAATATCACGAAAAAGGGATCAAAATGAAAAATTTAGAAAACATTGCTCACTCATAAGCTGACAAACTATTGAATGAATACATTCAAAGCCATTTATTATATTTTTTTAAACTTTAACTTTTTTTAAATTTAAAAATTTACGTGTATTTTGCAATGGACCGCATCAGCAAGCCAGACAGCATATCTCCTATAACAAGTGAGATCGCTTGGTCTTCTCAATCATTTGTGGTGCTTTGCTATAAAGGACATTTTTCAAAAATAGAAACGACGTTGTCATATCAAATTGTCCATCAAGTCAATGGGCTCACTGTGCAGGTGAATTTCAACAACAAAAAAGTTTGATGAATAATTCCAAAACTTCAAAAGGCTCAACAACGGCCGAGGTTTCACTGTAAAGCTTCATCAGGAGTCTATCTTATAAATCTTCTACAAAGCCCCCGATTTCTGACGATTTTGAAAATATCAACGATATTTTCAATCGTCCGAAGCCCGATTCACATCCCTACAGGTTACAAAATCTGCCCCTTAGTTTTTGGATACTTGCCAGGTTCTTATGGCCTGGATTGGCCACTGTTGGAAACAGGATGCTGGACTTGATGGACCCTTGGTCTGACCCAGTATGGCATGCTCTTATGTTCTAATTGTATTTTATGATATTTTAGCTATGCTCTTATAATTTGAATTTTATTGTATTTTATGATATTTAACTGTACTTTTACTATTTGATGGTTTTATACTGTGATCTCTTGTTATTGAATTTAATTTATTGCATACCGATGTGATGTACCCAACGAACATTGGTATCTAAAAACAAACTAACAAATAAATAAATAAATAGATTTATGCGCATGCTTTTCAAAATCAAAAAGTTTGTGCATAAATGCAAATCATCCAGACTCCCTCTCCTGGAACACCTTTCCCCAATGCACTTAAAAATTACATGCATACAGGCCGAGCCATTTCCATAAGAGCCATTTCTGCTGGTATAAAACTGTCCCTTTGAAAATTACTCTCCCTCCTATAGAAGCAAGTTTTCCATTTCCATTTTTACAATGCTCTTACTTAAGGTGGCTGTTGCAGGTAGTTCCACGGTACAGAAAAAGGAGACCCGACTGCACTAGGAAGAGATCACCTGCATATACACCCACCTGTACACATACACACGTACGAAAAGTACTGCAGTTTTTAATTTTTATGAAGACATTGCATGGATTCACATTGATGAGATGGAATATCCTTAACATCAAGTACAAAGCTTAGAGCAAAAACGGAGGATAAAGTAAATATTAACACTAAAGCTAAACAAGTCAGGGACAGTTCTGAGCTTTTTAAATTAAGGTACCCAAGAGAACTTCATTAATTCTGATTGGCGTTGATTAGTTCTGATTAATTTATTAACATTCAGAGAAAAAAATGTTATTACAGTCCTAAAATAACCAGAGGAGTAATCAAATTTAATTAATATTATGCAAGGCTGGCCTTATCTATTTTATTTTATTTATATTCAGCTTTTCAGCACTTCAAAGCAGATTACATTCGGGTTCTTTCTTTCTTTTATTTATATTCTGCTTTTCAGCACTTAGAGAAAAGAAGACCATGTTCCAGGTATTATTTCCAGTTACATGAACAAATAGTGCGTTGCACAGTGTTGTAAAATTTAACTCAGGAAGAAGCACTTTGAGGGTTTATTTTTACGATATGTTCTTCTAGAATCTTGTGCCAATGAAAAGTGAATCTAGTTGCATTAAAGCTTCTCTCTTCCCTTGTAAAACACATATTCTTCCTTAAAAGATAAGTGAACAGGAGCCTGGAAAGCAATTATGGAAGACCATTTTCTTTCAAAAAATGTATGTATTTATTAACACGTACAAATTACATCAGCAAGAACATTTTGCTTAAAGAAATACAGGTTGACAAGCAAATTGTAACAAGATACATATCAAGTGTGGAGGGTACTTTGTTCCCTTACCAATTAAATGTCCCCTGGTTGACTTTAACGGCAACTTTGGCACTTTTTAGACCAACCCTATGATTTTTCCATCTGCCAGAGTGCTGGGATGGGCCAAGCTCGGCCTACAAAAATCTGGTTTGAGCCTATGCAGAGTGTGGTTTTTGAAGTGAGAGGCATGTTTGTTCAGTGGACTGTTGTAGGCCCTGCAGCCCACACCAATTGGGTAATCAGGACTGTGCTCTTATTAGTGCTTTCATGGACTTAGAAGGAACCTGCCCTTGGGAGAGGAGAGAAGGGAAAGTTTTTGATATTTTGAGAGTTGATTTTTTTTTTCCATGTCCTGCTCCCAGCTCAGGATGGAAGTCACCCTTGCCTGAGGGGAATAGGATAGGGTAGCTGCTTTGCCCTGCAACCAATTTAAGTGGGTCTGTAGTTGGCAGAAGAAAGAATTGATTTGGAAAAGTTTGTAGTTTGTTATATTTTAGTTGAGAGGAATCTTTTACCACCAATTCCTACTCACTTGAAGGAAGAGGGACTTTTTCTGACTTTCCAATCATCAGGAAGGGACATTGACTTAATATTTGGACATTGAGAAGAATCAGTCACTTGGAGTTTTTCTTTGTATTGTATCAAAAGATTCCTATGTTTTCCTAAGTTACTGTAGAGTTTTATTGGAACACTACAAGTGTCCAGCCTGCTACTTTCAAGTTCAAGAACGTGTTAACTGAGACAACAAGGAGTGAATACATATGAGACGATCATTGTGGAATGTGAGAGACTGTTGCAGGGTTCCCACCCCCATGAGCGTAGGAACCAGGAGGCTTGTCCTCCTCCCCACCAGAAGAACCCTGGCACCCCAGTGACCGTCTAGAGAGTTTTAGATAGTGTCAGAGAGAGAGAGAGAGAGAGAGAGAGACAGAGAGAAAAGAGATCAGGGAGAGACAGTGGCACTGAGGACTATTGTATGTCCTTACATTCCAGGATCATCCAAAAAGGGGGTTACACAAGAAACAAAAATAATTTAAAAATATAGAACATTATATGTCTACCATATATTATACCTCAAATAAGCAGAGGAGAGACTTTGGAAACCATGGGATAATATATCAAGAACATATTTAGCATATTCCCAAACTGGAAAAAAACTACATAGACTGGATTCCCTCTACTCTCTAAGACTATCCCTAGTAAGAATTTTAGAATCAAGCAAAAATCTAAGTTGATCTGGGCCAAACAAAACACATTTTACATCATAATTATTTAACAATACATATGCCCACTCCCTCTCGTCGCACCATCCCCCCGGTCCCCCCGGTCGTGCCCCCCGATTGTGGCTCCCGGTCACGCTGCCAGCCCCATTAGGGGGTGCGAGCTATGAGTGGACGTGCCGCTGCTCACGGCCCCACATGGCTCGAGCCCCCTAATGGTTGGTGCCCTAGGTCCAGGCTTAGTTCGCTTAGTGCTTCCACTGGCCCTGATCCTGTGCATAGATAAGAGTAACTTTCTCTGTTCCTGAGTTACCTTAGTCAAGTAAGGAAAATTTCAGATACTTTGCCCCAGTAAAGAGTTTGATCATTCCAAGTGTACAAGAAACTAATAGAGTGGATCTTTCTTGACCTTCCTAATCTAACCAATCAGACGCTTTGGGGTAATGACTCTCCCTAATAATAATGGGGTTTCCATTGGTAGGGAGTGAGTCACTGTAAGATGTTACCCAAAGTGAAGACTTGTAGAGAAAATGTTGCTCTTCTTCCAGTTGTGTTATGTTTTTGTCTTTCGGGTGCAGCTGGGCCCTGATCTCGGATGGCATTTCAGGTAGGTAAAGACAAGGTGTATTTCTTTGTTTATCTGTCTCTATATGTTTTCAGTTATTTCTTTCTCTTTCTTACAGGACCTTTAAAGTCATTGTGAGTCTTGAGTTCTCCTGTAATGCACGCTCTTTCCTTAGCTTTATTAATACA
Source organism: Rhinatrema bivittatum (assembly GCF_901001135.1). NCBI lineage: Eukaryota > Metazoa > Chordata > Amphibia > Gymnophiona > Rhinatrematidae > Rhinatrema > Rhinatrema bivittatum. The sequence continues at coordinate 451,168,038 of NC_042617.1, forward strand.
GTTACTTATGTCCGTCCCTGTGTTTTTTTGTATGTCAGTGTTGCAGTCTAGCTAGACTTTGAGGTGTATGAAAACTTAGCTGTCACAAGATGGTGAAAATCAATCCTCATCTCCTCTACTGATGTTGATCCTGTGGCCTGGAGAAATGCTGGTAGTGGGTGCAATTGAAGTAACTGAATGGACTCTTTCTCCAAGGTCTGTGTGGGTAGCGTTGTCTCCTGACTTGATTCTGGACCTATCTAAGTTCTTTTTCACTCAACGCACAATTAAACTCTGGAATTTGTTGCCAGAGGATGTGGTTAGTGCAGTTAGTATAGCTGTGTTTAAAAAAGGATTGGATAAGTTCTTGGAGGAGAAGTCCATAACCTGCTATTAATTAAGTTGACTTAGATAATAACCACCGCTATTACTAGCAACTGTAACATGGAATAGATTTAGTTTTTGGGTACTTGCCAGGTTCTTATGGCCCGGATTGGCCACTGTTGGAAACAGGATGCTGGGCTTGATGGAACCTTGGTCTGACCCAGTATGGCATGTGCGTATGTTCTTATGTTCTTAAGTTTTAATTAAAATAAGAGTGTTCCTCCAATACTCCATACCCGTTTATCTTCCAAAGATATACTAAATATGAGTTCCCTAAATGCGTATCCAAGAAGGCTTGTTGGAACTTGGCTAGCTAATTTTATAAAATAATTAAATTTCCCTGTTTTTGCTAGAACACAGAGGAAATTTAGGAATCAATGTGAAAGAAATAAAGAAACTCTCCCACTCACAAACTTTCCTTTCTGCTCACAAATCTGGCTCACTCAGTCACTTTGGGGCAGATTTTAAAAGCCCTATGCACGTAAATCCAGGAGGATTTACGCGCGTAGGGGGGTTACACACGCCGGGCCTATTTTCAAAAGGCCCGGTGGCGAGCGTAAAGCCCGGGATGCGTGTAAGTCCCGGGGCTTGAAAAAATGGGCAGTCCGGGGTGGGGGCATGGTCAGAGGCCTCTGCAAGGCCGCTGGGCCAGGGGATCGCGCGCCGGCAGTTGGAGGGAACGGGGAAAGCCAGTTGGTCTCCCCGAGGGCTCGGCGCACACAAGGTGCACCCCTTGCACGCACCGACCCCTGATTTTATAACATGTGCGCGGCTGCGCGTGCATGTTATAAAATCGAGCGTACATTTGTGCGCGTCGGGTACAGCGCACAAATGTAGGCCGCGCGTACGTTTTAAAATCTGCCCCTTTGTTGCTATAGATGAGTATGCATGGACCACTTGGAGTCTGTAAGTGTCCCTTTAGAATGCTCTGCTAGTAACATAAATCTGTGGCCAGTTCTCTTATACTGAATTTGTTCTCACTGTACTGTCACAGAATTGTAAGCACAGTCAAAATTCTATCAAGCACAATCAGCATTCTATTTCTTTTCCATATCAACTGTGCATTTCCCTTCTTGTTATCAAGAATTATTGTTAGATTCAGAATTAGTCTCATATCCACACTGTAACTAATTACACAGGTTTCAATATCAAGGAACCTGGCATCTAAAACCTGTTACCTCTTTCACAGATAATTCTTTTCTTATTTATAGTTTGTTTCTTTTTAAGGAAAAATGTTAATTTAACTCTTACAGCTATAGAGTATTTAAGCAAAGGAGAGATCTCAAATTTTACTTTAATGAGAATGAGAGCATAGTAATAAATCCATCTCATAAAACCCACTCTCTCTCTATCTCCTATTCTATGTCTATCAAAGATGGACTTCAAATCCTGCATGTCCACCAAAGTTTTAACAAGTAACTGACGTTTATGAACTTATTGCTTACCTTGAACTCCAATTTCAAAGACATTCTTTTTGCTACACACTCACATTCACACAGAACTCTTCCACAGAATGGTATGCCAGCCCTCTCTGTGCTCAACCTCAGTGATCTTCTGGCATTTTAGAGCAGTCCCTGAAAGATAAGGTCTGACACCTTCTGCTCCCTCATTTGATCAAAGCCAGACTGACTGACTTCTCAACTGCCACCCTTCAGTGAGATCAGTACTCTAGGGATGACCTCAGTTTGAATGGTTCCCAAGGGTGCATTCGAGCAAATTTTAAACCTACTTTTAGTCCATAAACTCCCCCCTTCTTTGTATGAAGTTGGAGGAATAAACATGTGGGAATTCTAACAACACATCTGGATGAGGTTTGGATTTACTTGATTAGTGGACAACTCAAATGTGTTATCCTACCAGGCTCTTCAGAGCATCTTTTCAGCACAAGCACATAAGAAGTTCATCTGCACGCACACTGGCAAGAATTTTCCACAGCAATAGCATTGCTGCCTTTGTAAAATGAAAGTGAAAACCTGGGCAGGTCAGATCTTCCCTCTTAGCTCATTCTCTTCAGTCTTGTGCCCCCTTCTTAGCTGCAGAGAGGGGGAAAAACAGCTCTCGCAGTTGTCTGCACATCTCTCCCATGCTCTAACATGCTCAGTGAGAGAAAAGAAAAAGCATGGCACATCCCAGAAATGCTTTCGTAGAACCCCAGGACTCAGGTCAGAAATACAATTCTTTACTCCCTTATTTCATATTTAATCTCTGGTTACATTAAATTGAACTTTCCAGTATAGCAGTGAAGTCCAGACTATATAAGGTAATTTGGGCTGCTCTATGCTCCTCTATCTCTCTCCTCCCCCCCCCCCCCCCCCCCCCACACACACACATACACACTTCTCCTTCCAGATAGATAGCAAATCCTATTCAGAGGGAGCATGCCCTTGGGAGTAATATTAAAAACTTCAAAAAGATACTTCTTGAAATTATCTCTTTGTGGGATGCCAGGAATCTTGGGAAATGTAAAAACCAGAGGTTTAGGCATCTAACAAGATTCTCTAGTTGACTACTAGACCAGTGGTTCTCAACCCAGTCCTCGAGGACATACCTAGCCTGTCAGATTTTCAGGTTAACTACAATGATAAAGTCTGAGATAGATTTGCATGTTCTTCCTCTATTGTAAGCAGATCTATCTCATGCATAGTTGCATACTCTTTGTGGATATCCTGAAAACCGGACTGGCTAGGTGTGTCCTGAGGACTAGGTTGAGAACCTGAACAAGATGATGTAATAGCACCTTATTTTGAATCTGTGCAACATTCACTGAACTCACCTCATTGACTCATTTTTCCAAAACCTCCAGTGTCCCCTTAAATTCTTTGAAACAGGATGTGTGAGCATCTGCCAGCATATTCATACTTTGAACCAAAGAATCAACATCAGAGGAATACTTAGAAAGTGAAGTAGCAAGTCTCACCAGAGTTCCCCTCCACTTCTGCTGCCTAAAGACCTCGTATTCGGTCAGTGACCTCTCCCTCTCTTTTAAATTTGATGTTTTTGGGATCCCCTCCACATGAATCACAGTGCTTGCATCATCTGTTAGCAGCGGACTAAGCACCAAGCTCAAACTGCATTCTCTGCCCATAGTGCTGGGGGTCTTTCCAGGGGATGAGTGAGATCTCCTCCTCAAACAGCCCAGACACTCCTACACCAGGGACGTCAACGGGGCTCCCATACTCCAGACATCCTGATTTGCAGCTGCAAAACTATCAATTTTTTCTGAGGCAGGTAGGGACACATGGTCTTGGAAGGAAAGATGTACAGTCCCTCCTTCCTTTTTGGTGACAATACCACTACTCTCAAATCAACGTAAAACAGTAGAACAGTGGTTCTCAACCTTTTTTCTGTTGAGACACCCCTGACAGATAATGCTTACATGCAAGACACACTGAACACTTGACCATCATGGGGCTAAATGTAAACATATACTCTGCATCCACAGGAACCTGCACCCTCCCGCCACCCCATCCCAAACACTGAATGCAGAACAGAACTAGGATATTTCAAATACAACTCACCATATAAAAAAGATATTCTGATTCTGGTGCTATCTCAGTAACAGAAACCCTAACTCCCTTACTACCAGGAGCATTGTAAAAAACAAAACCTGAAAAAAAAAATACTCAGCACATGTGTAGCATACCTGCCATACCATAGCAACACTAATTCCAAGAACTCAAACAGCAATAGCTCTGCCTATGAAAAGGCAGCAGTGCAGCACCCGTGCATGTCCTATTGAGAATATGAGAAGGCAACAAATAAGACTGATACAAATCCCTACCTACTAGTAAAATACCTCACCTCAGTCACACATACAGATCCAACCTTCACCAAATACAGAATAAAAGACCACAAATTACATATGTGGAGAACTGGAATGGAAACCTCAAAAAGTCACTCAGCATGCAGTGCAAATCTGGAGAACTAGAAACAGAAATACAAATCCTCGTACTTTAAGCAAGGTACAAAGAGAGAGGAAATGCAGACTCCCCAAACTGACATGTTATGCCTCTTGCACTCCGTCACTCCCCTTCCATACCTCCATCATCCTTCACTTTTCCCAATTACTCTCTTTCAATCATCCGCTCATACTCACATCCATGCCCAGCATTCCCGACCCTCCACATCCTCTTCCCTGTGCTCCCTCTCTCTCCTGCTTGACTCTTCCTACCCCCTGTTTCTCACCCCTTCCTGCTCAGCAGCCTCCACACTTCCTCTTTATTTACACATCTATCTGCCCAGCATCCCCAGCCTCCTTTCCCCCACCCTCCAGAGGGTGTAGAGATCATCAGCAGCATCACTCCCAGACTCAAAAGGGGAAGATAAAGTTTGTGTCTCATGAAGCCCAGATCGGCAGGAGCTGGCAATGTCTCGCTCTGATCTGGGAGAAGGCGGAAACAGCCTCCCACTGGGCCAGAAAGAGGAGAAGGAAGTGAGAGTAGCCTCCCATCAGGCCCAAATATAAGAGAAGTCAACCAACTCCCACCCGGGCTGATAAGGAGAAAGCAGCCTTTTGCTGGCCCTGAAACACACCTCCCGACACACCTGTTGAGAACCACTACAGTAGAAGAAACAAGTACAGCTCTGACTGCTCGGCACAGCCACGCACATCACCTGCTTGAACCTCACCTCTAGGGGTTTATTTCAGATTTTCCTGTTTTACAGATTGCCTGCTTCCTCATGATTCCCACCTGTGCCTTTATTTATATTCTGAAGGTAGAGTCAGCCTTAAAGCATTCTGGAGTGTTTTACTGTAGATCCTGAATCTCGAGGTTCAGGCACAAGGAGGATGGGCTTGAAGCCAAGGAGGGAAAAGGCGCACTGTGTAACAGACAGCTATTAATTTACTCACCAAAACAGAAAATATGCTTCTGTATAACACAGTGCATTTCCAATCAACACCAGTTTATGCCAGAATGCAAGTTCTACAACATGCCCTATTAATCTGTTCCTCCCATTTACTGGCATTATATAAAAATGACATTCCCTAAGTTTCTGTATAAACTACAGTATTGCAGGGTTAATGTTTAAGATGTGGATGCAGTGGCATGAATTCAAATTCCAGACTCCCAAGCAAATATTTTGCAGAGGGTCCCTGGAGCAGAGGGATCTTCCCCCCTGTGACCTAGGAATAGGTGGAGGGGAGTGTTCAAATTTCTCTTTCACATCCATACACACACAGACACAGATATGCACACCCACACCCACACAGGCTCTTTCTCTTTCCCTGTCCTCCCCAAAAGGGATAATCATACCATTTGCACTATGGCATTTTGGTTGAGTTGCAAGTGGTGGATACATTTTAGGCATCTCAGTGTATAGCGAGTTGCATAGCTGGCTTTTGGAGTGTGCGACCTGTGTGATCTCGCACGGTGCCGTTATTGAGGGGGCGCAGTGGACCCATTGTACCAGTGCATGATGGTGTCCCCTCTACAATGAGTGCCTTTTTTGTTCTCTTGCTACCGGCGCTTTGGCTCTGATCGCATCCTCAGGCTGCAACCAATAGCCCATGAAGTACATCCCTGTGGAAGTCAGGCCTGCCTCTGAGCTTCACGCTGAATGTTGTCCCCTCCCCCCTCCCAAGGAAGAAAAGTCTGGAGAATGCCGATTCTGAATCATCCTGGTATTAATTTGAAGTGACTTGTCGGTGTCCTGCTGCCCATCCCCTACCCTGCAATAGAAAAACAAACCAGTGGAACCCAAAATAAAACTCACCACTGCTGGTGAGGGCAATCATTTAATTGGTGTTGGTCACAGAGGCCCCATGCCTGCAGAACTACTGAGACCAACACCAGGCCCCGCAACAGCGTTATCCTTGCAGCAGGAGCTCCCCTGAGGATCTTCTTCCTGTTGCTTCAATCTTCATTTTTCCTGCATGTGGCAAAGGCAGCAGTAGTGAAGACTCCATGGACCTGTTCCCACTGCTTCCCTCCCATTGTTGTGGCAGCAGGAAGTACACCTGCTGCCTTCCCTCATACCTATCCTGCCTCCACCTATGCTGATGGGAGACGGCACAGGGATCTTCCACTCCTGCCTTATGACTGTTCTCAGCCACTGGCTCCCCTCATGCTTGGGATGTGGCAAAATATAATAATAACAAAACCCAGCATAGGGCCCTTCCAGTCCCTCCCCCCTTCTTACACCAAAGGACACACACCACCTTCGAGTCAAGAGCAGTAGCAGGGAGCTGACTCAGATCCTATTTTTTTGGAGCCATGCTGAATCCCCTGACCACGAATACAAGTAAAAAGATTTTTTTTTTACTTAAACAGAGGTGAAGAGGGAGAAGGATGTGATGTACGATGAACATCGGTATAGAAAAACAAACAAACAAACAAATAAATAAATAAATGTGTGAGTTAGATAGCATCTGAGAGCAAATGTGTCAGTATTTGTGTGTGTGCATGTGTGAGTCATTGAGTATCTATGAGGTAGAATATGAGTCGGAAAGCATGCATGTGTTACACTTAGCTGGCTACCGGGTAATAGGGATGTGCATGTGTTTTGAACGAATGCACAATCCGCAACGTATAGGTCCCTATTCGTTGCATTTGTGGGGTTCCAAAACGTATGGCGAACCCCCATGAATGTAATGTATCACTAACGAATATAACCCCCACCCTCCTGACCCCCCAAGACTTGCCAAAAGTCCCTGGTCATCCAGTGGGGGTCCTGGAGCGATCTCCTGCACTTGGGCTGTCAGCTGCCGGTATTCAAAATGGTACCGGTGCAATTCGTCAGTCCCTGTCACATGGTAGGAGCAATGGACGGCTGGCGCCATCTTGTGCTCCTACCATGTGACAAGGGCCGACCAATGGCACCGGTAGCCCCTGTGACATAGTAAGGGCAAAAGCTATCGGTGCCATTTTGAATACTGGCAGCCGATGGCCCGAGTGCAGGAGATCGCTCCAGGACCCCCACTGCCAACCAGGGACTTTTGGCAAGTCTTGGGGAGGTCAGGAGAAATACCAAGAGAAATACCAATAGATAAGCAATGGCAGCGTGCCAGAAATGTCAGTGCCATTTAGGGAGCTGAGGCCAGCTAGTGAGTAGGAATGGTCGCAGGCTTATCCGGTAGGTATGTGCAGCAGGGACGGATACGTTCGATTCGGTATTCGTATTCGTTGGGACCCAAATCCGTTACATCCGTTTTCGGGGGACCCCGATTTGTCCATTAGTTACATATGGTATTCGTTTCTCATTAAAGTTAAAAAAAACCCCATCCCAATCCTTTAAATTTAATTAACTACAACCCCCACCCTCCTGACCCCCCCCAAGACTTGCCAAAAGTCCCTGGTGGTCCAGCGGGGGTCATAAGAACATAAGAACATAAGAAATTGCCATGCTGGGTCAGACCAAGGGTCCATCAAGCCCAGCTTCTGTTTCCAACAGAGGCCAAACCAGGCCACAAGAACCTGGCAATTACACAAACACTAAGAAGATCCCATGCTACTGATGCAATTAATAGCAGTGGCTATTCCCTAAGTAAACTTGATCAATAGCCGTTAATGGACTTCTCCTCCAAGAACTTATCCAAACCTTTTTTGAACCCAGCTACACTAACTGCACTAACCACACCCTCTGGCAACAAATTCCAGAGCTTTATTGTGCGTTGAGTGAAAAATAATTTTCTCCGATTAGTAAATGTGCTACTTGCTAACTTCATGGAATGCTCCCTAGTCCTTCTATTATTTGAAAGTGTAAATAACCGAGTCACATCTACTCATTCAAGACCTTTCATGATCTTAAAGATCTCTATCATATCCCCCCTCAGCCGTCTCTTCTCCAAACTGAACAGCCCTAACCTCTTCAGTCTTTCCTCAAAGGGGAGCTGTTCCATCCCCTTTATCATTTTGGTGTTGGTGTTTGAGATAGTTGTGGGTGGATCCTTGGGCTGGTGGCAGATGACCACACCCCAGGGGAAGATCCCAAGAGGGATCACCGGTCAGGCTCAGAGTATGGAGACAGACACACACTATTTCTTTTATTAAACAGTATATTGAACCACCAGAGGTGGCAGTAGTGAGCTGGAAGTGCCCAGCAGGGCTGTACTCCCTCAGATACTGGAACAGCAATCCTGGATAACTGAGTTGTAGAGAAACTGAATGTAGTGAGTAGGCAGAGTTCAGGAACAGAACCTTGATGGTAACACTCACATAATAGTCTCTAGACGTAGTCCAGGTGTTGGAATAGTTAGGCCCTTGAGGAGCGAGTACCTGGTTCCAGGGAAACTCTGAGAGAGAGATGGTAACTCACTGGTGTAGTAGGCAGCAATGACTTCCAGGCAGAGTAAGTATTCAGCAACCATTCTGGGAACATGGGCCCTTGAGGAGCGAGTGCCGGTTCCTAACTGTGACCTGAAAAACAAGAGAGAGTGAGGCCCCCGAGGAGCGGGTACCCCTGGTATGTCCGAGGAGGCAGATCAGCTTAGGTAGAGTAACCCTTTCCCTTGCTAACTCGATTCGTTAGCAATTTCTAAGACCTTATCTATCCAGTACTGCTGACGTCATCTCAGGGGGATGCCCCTGAGGTTCGTGCCATTGCTGGTATATCAGTCAGGGCCGCACCTCGCACGCGCCCTTAGGCCCTTGTGAAACATGGTGGATTGCAGCATCGAGCTGCTCCAGAGACACCGGAGGAAGATGGAAGAATGAGGCTGCGGGAGCCAACCTTCCACTTGAGCAAGAGAGAGTCGCCAAGGAGGTGAGGAGGGCGGAGTGGATACGTCGGGCAGCGATGGTGGCAACATTTGGTTGCCCTTCTCTGTACCTTCTCCATCGCAACTATATCTTTTTTGAGATGCGGCGACCAGATTGTACACAGTATTCAAGATGCGATATAGAGGCATTATTACATTATCTGTTTTATTAACCATTCCCTTCCTAATAATTCCTAACATTCTGTTTGCTTTTTTGACTGCTGCAGTACACTGAGCCGATGATTTTAAAGTATTATCCACTATGATGCCTAGATCTTTTTCCTGGGTGGTAGCTCCTAATATGGAACCTAACATCATGTAACTATAGCAAGGGTTACTTTTCCCTATATGCAACACCTTGCACTTTCCACATTACATTTCATCTGCCATTTGGATGCCCAATCTTCCAGTCTTGCAAGGTCGTCCTGTAATTTATCACAGTCCGTTTGTGATTTAACTACTCTGAATAATTTTGTATCATCCGCAAATTTAATAACCTCACTCGTCGTATTCCTTTCCAAATCATTTATATATATATATATATATATATATATATATATATATATATATATATATATTGAAAAGCACCGGTCCAAGTACAGATCCCTGAGGCACTCCATTGTTGACCCTTTTCCACTGAGAAAATTGAACATTTAATCCTACTCTCTGTTTCCTGTCTTTTAACCAGTTTGTAATCCACAAAAGGACATCGCCTCCTATTCTATGACTTTTTAGTTTTCGTAGAAGCCTCTCATGAGGGACTTTGTCAAACGCCTTCTGAAAATCCAAATACACTATATCTACCGGGTCACCTTTATCCACATGTTTATTAACCCCTTCAAAAAAATGAAGCAGATTTGTTAGGCAAGATTTCCCTTGGGTAAATCCATGTTGAGTGTGTTCCATTAAACCATATCTTTCTTTATGCTCTACGATTTTGATCTTGAGAATAGTTTCCACTATTTTTCCCGGCACAGAAGTCAGGCTCACTGGTCTATAGTTATCCGGATCACCCCTGGAACCTTTTTTAAATATTGGGGTTACATTTCCACCCTCCAGTCTTCAGGTACAATGGATGATTTTAATGAAAGGTTACAAATTATAACTAATAGATCAGAAATTTCATTTTTGAGTTCCTTCAGTACCCTAGGATGCATACCATCCAGTCCAGGTGATTTGTTACTCTTTAGTTTATCAATCTGGCCTACTACATCTTCCAGGTTCACAGTGATTTCATTCAGTTCGTCTGACTCATCACCCCTGAAAACCATCTCCAGAACTGGTATCTCCCCAACAGCCTCATTAGTAAACACGGAAGCAAAGAATTAATTTAGTCTTTCTGCAATGGCCTTATCTTCCCTAAGAGCCCCTTTAACCCCTTGGTCATTTAATGGTCCAATCGACTCCCTCACAGGTTTCTTGCTTCAGATATATTTAAAAAAGGTTTTATTATGAGTTTTTGCCTCTATGGCCAACTTCATTTCAAATTCTCTCTTCGTCTGTCTTATCAATGTTTTACACTTAACTTGACAATGTCTATGTTTTATTCTATTTTCTTCAGATGGATCCTTCTTCCAGTTTTTGAAGGATTTTTTTTGGCTAAAATAGCCTCTTTTACCTTACCTTTTAATCATGATGGAAATCATTTTGCCTTCTTTCCACCTTTCTTTATGTGTGGAATACATATGGACTGTGCCTCTAGGATTGTATTTTTAAACAATGTCCAAGCCTGTTGAACACTTTTAACCTTTGCAGCTGCACCTTTCAGTTTTTTTCTATTTTCCTCATTTTATCAAAGTTTCCATTTTGAAAGTTTAGTGTTAGAGCTGCAGATTTACTTATTGTCCCCCTTCCAGTTATTAGTTTAAATGTTATCATGTTATGATCACTGTTGCCAAGTGACCCCACCACCGTTTCCTTTCTCACCAAATCTTGTGTTCCACTAAGAATTAAATCTAAAATAGCTCCCTCTCTTGTTGGTTCCTGAACCATTTGCTCCATGAAGCAGTCATTTATTACATCCAGGAACTTTATGTCTCTAGCAAGTCCTGATGTTACATTTACCCAGTCAATATTGGGGTAATTGAAATCTCCCATTATTATTGCACTGCCAAATTGGTTTGCTTCCCTGATTTCTCTTAGCATTTCATCATCTGTCTGACCATTTTGTCCAGGTGGACGGTAGTATACTCCTATCACTATACTCTTACCCAACACACATGGGATTTCTACCCATATAGATTCTACTGAGCATTTAGTCTCTTGTATGATCTTTATCCTGTTGGACTCTTTACCCTCCCGGACATAAAGTGCCACACCCCCACCAGGTTGATCTTCCCTATCATTGCGATATAATTTGTACCCTGATATAGCACTGTCCCATTGGTTATCCTCCTTCCACCAAGTCTCTGTGATGCCAATTATGTCAATCTCATCATTTGCTGCTATACAATCTAATTCTCCCATCTTACTTCTTAGACTTCTGGCATTGGCATACAGACATTTCAAAGTGTGTTTTTGTTTGTATTAACAACCTGCTTTTCAGTTCTTTGGGATAATTCAGAAATCATTAGCTTCAGTCATTTTTTACATATAGGCATATGGACTATGTTTGCTTTTAATGGAACCTCTCTGTTGGGATTTATTTATTTATTTATTTAACAGTTTTATATACCGAAGTTCTGGTAACAAAGTTACTAATCACTTCGGTTTACATTACAACAATTGAATTGACAGTATATAGAATAATGTCTTACAATGAACAAGATAAATAGAACTTGGAAAAATAAATAATAATAACTTAAAAAAGGGGAAGGAGAGTAATTATATACAAAGTAGTGGACCGTCATGGAGATCAAAGCTTAGATATTGAATTTAAGATTAAGAGAATGCTTGGTTAAACAACCAGGTCTTTAGTCTTTTTTTAAAGGTGGGAGTCGATTGTTCAATTCTAAGGTCTGGTGGGAGAAAGTTCCAAAGTTTAGGACCGGCAGTGGAAATAGCTCTTTTGCTAAGTGAGGTCTTGAGAGGATGGGCTCTTAGCGTGCCTTTCTGAGCTTGTCTCGTCGGACGGGAGGTGATGTGAAGCTGTAAAGGGATGGTGAGATCAATTGGAGTGGAGTTATTGATGACTTTGTGGATTATTGAAATGGTTTTATAGAGGATTCTATATTTGATAGGGAGCCAGTGAAGGTTCTTTAAGATGGGAGTAATGTGGTCCCTTTTATTAGATTTAGTTAGGATCCTCGCAGTGGCATTTTGTAACATTTGCAGAGGTTTCAGAGTGTTTGCGGGTAAACCAAGCAGCAAAAAATTACAATAGTCTATCTTCGAGAAAATGATTGCTTGTAGTACATATCTGAAGTCTTGGAAGTATAAGAGTGGTCTTAGCCTCTTTAATACTTGAAGTTTAAAGAAGCAATCTTTTATGGTGTTGTTAATGAAGCTTTTGTAGTTCAGCTGGTTATCCATGGTGACCCCAAGGTTTCTGACTGGAGTGGAAAAGGCTGGAGGAGATAAGGTGGGATGGGATGCCCTAACTCTCCTGTTTCATTAATATCCTTCAAGGATACATTTCTCCGAACCATGCACTGTTGAGTGACTGTCGGCTTTCCCCCTTGTTCTAGTTTAAAAGCTGTTCTATCTCCTTTTTGAAAATTAGTGCCAGCAGCTTGGTTCTACTCTGGTTAAGGTGGAGCCCATCCTTTTGGAAAAGTCTCCCCTTTCCCCAAAAGTTTCCCCAGTTCCTTACAAAACTGAATCCCTCTTCCCTGCACCATTGTCTCATCCACGCATTGAAACTCTGGAGGTCTGCCTGCCTCTGGGGACCTGCACGTGGAACAGGAAGCATTTCAGAGAATGCCACCCTGGATGTTCTGGATTTCAGCTTCCTACCTAAAATCCTAAATTTGGCTTCCAGAACCTCTCTCCCACATTTTCCTATGTCATTGGTGCCCACATGACCACGACAGCCGGCTCCTCCCCAGCACTGTCTATAATCCTATCTAGGTGACACGTGAGATCTACCACCTTCACACCAGGCAGGCAAATTACCAGGCAGTCCTCATGTCCACCAGCCACCCTACTATCTACATTTCTAATAATCGAATCACCAACTATGATGGCCGGCCTAACCCTTCCCTCCTGGGCAGTAGCCCTGGGAGACTTGTCCTCAGTGCGAGAGGACAATACATAACCTGGAGAGCAGGTCCTTGCTACAGGATCACTTCCTGCTACACCAGGGTGATGTTCTCCTACTGGGAGACCTTTCTGATCCAAGGCAGCACTGGGGCTGCCAGACTGGATTTGGGACTTGGCTACTATGTCCCTGAAGGTCTCATCAATGTACCTCTCTGTCTCCCTCAGCTCCTCCAAGTCTGCTACTCTAGCCTCCAGAGATTGGACTCGTTCCCTGAGAGCCAGGAGCTCTTTGCACCGAGTGCACACATACAATCTCTCACCAGCGGGTAGAAAATCATACATGTGACACTCAATGCAAAAGTCTGGAAAACCCCCCTCTTGCTGCTGGACTGCTGCCTAGTTAAGTTTAGGATACTAAGGGTGTTGGAATGAGAGTACTTTAAATTTACAGGTGAATTTACTATTCAGCTAGTGTCCTACAAGGGGATGATTAAACTTTCAATAAGGGCTGGTCAATAGTATGATTTAGATAAGACCCTAATTCATACCAAGACAGATAGTTTATAGAAAGGTAACAGAAGGCCCCTTTGCTGCATCCATGTCAGCAAGGCTAAGCTCAGAGGAGAAAGCATAAAAATACTGTACCGGGGAAGCTAAGGACCTGCTAATGTCATCAGTGACTCAGCAGTAGCTTAAGTAAGTGCCTGAAAGCCGTTTTCACATTAAAATAAAATATTTTGGGCAAAGTTATTATTTAAAAATGAATCAGGGCAAAGGCTGCCAATATAGTTTTTATCCCTGGAAAACAGCTTGGTGAACCCAGCACTGTCGAAATTTACATAACTTTATTCATATTAATAAAATTTACTTTTTGTTAGTAGAGGTCACCAGTGGAAATTTTAATTAACTGACCAGAGTTAGACTTTGAGCTCTGCTACCTTTAATAAAAGAGTTATTTATCCCGTTGGGAAAGTGACCCCTAAGAGCTAAAAAAAGTGATTATAAACTTCTCAAAAACAAGTTTCAGTTAGGGTTGCCAACTGTTCAGTTTTGGATCGGACAGCCAGGTATTCAGGCATTCTGTACAGTGTCCAGTCAGAAGTACCGACTGGATACTAAATGTCCGGTTTTGCATGTGGATCCTCCTTTTTCCCCACAGTTTCTTAGTTAGAGGAAGAGAAAGGCAGGTTAGAGCCTCTACTATATCCCTGCCTCCTTTCCCATGCTGTGATTGAACAGCAAAGGGAGAGGAGGTGGTGCACAGCACAGCCCTCAGCTCCCAGTGGTTCTACAGATACACAGATACACTGTTTAAGCAGTTCACTGGCAGGATCTAAAATTTATGCAAATGAAAGGGTACCATTCCCCCACCCCGGTCAAGTGTCCAGTCCTGGTCTATGGAAAAGACAGCAACCCTAGTTTCAGTGAGTGTGGACATCAGAAGAAGGATTATAAATTTCAGTGAAACTATTGGTTTGATAAAAAAAAACTTCACACATTTTTAACTATTTTATTAAATAGCTCTGAGAGAAGCTATAGTAGATATTTTTGCCAGAATTCAACAGTGTGATTATGTGTGAGGACTGGGAATGTGAGTAAAGTGTTTTTGGGCTTATAATCATTTTATTTAGGGTTTTATGTGTGGTAATACGTTTCCATTATTCTCAATGGGGCGGATTTTAAGAGCCCTGCTCGCCTAAATCCGCCTAAATCCGGGCGGATTTAGGCGAGCAGGGCCCTGCGCGCCGGTGCGCCTATTTTACATAGGCCTACCGGCGCGCGCAGAGCCCCGGGACTCGCGTAAGTCCCGGGGTTTTCAGAGGGGGCGTGTCGGGGGCGTGTCGGGGGCAGGCCCGATCCGCGCGGCGTTTTCGGGGCGTGTCGGGAGCGTTTCGGGGGCGGGCCCGGGGGCATGGTTACGGCCCGGGGCGGTCTGGGGGCGTGGCCGCGCCCTCCGGACCCGCCCCCAGGTCGCGGCCCGGCGCGCTAGCGGCCTGCTGGCGCGCGGGGATTTACGTCTCCCTCCGGGAGGCGTAAATCCCCCGACAAAGGTAAGGGGGGGGTTTAGACAGGGCCGGGCGGGTGGGTTAGGTAGGGGAAGGGAGGGGAAGGTGAGGGGAGGGCAAAAGAAAGTTCCCTCCGAGGCCGCTCCGATTTCGGAGCGGCCTCGGAGGGAACGGAGGTAGGCTGTGTGGCTCGGCGCGCGCCGGCTATACGGAATCGATAGCCTTGCGTGCGCCGATCCCGGATTTTAGCGGATACGCGCGGCTACGCGCGTATCCGCTAAAATCCCGCGTACTTTTGTTTGCGCCTGGAGCGCCAACAAAAGTGTAGGATTCGTGGACCCTTGGGCCGATCGGAGCCAGAAGAGGAGCTGCTGTAGATGTTTGTAGCAGCGACCCCGACCGGGAGGCGGAGCTGACAGACTAGTGGCAGGCCGAAGGTGGAATCCTGGGAGCTCTATGCGAC
This sequence comes from Rhinatrema bivittatum, assembly GCF_901001135.1. NCBI lineage: Eukaryota > Metazoa > Chordata > Amphibia > Gymnophiona > Rhinatrematidae > Rhinatrema > Rhinatrema bivittatum. Next base: position 451,183,708 of record NC_042617.1, read on the forward strand.
CAAGAGCTCTGGCGAGGAAGGCGGTGAAGGAGGCGCTGGCACTGTGTTGAGAGAACCTTCGCCCTGGAAGCCGATCCTCCCCCGAGAGGAGCTCGTAGGAGTTCGGCCGCTGGGACTTAGGAGATTCACCCTGGAAGCCGGAGTCCCCCCAGGAGGAGCCCGTAGGAACCCGGCCGCTGGGACTTAGGAGAGCCCACGGGGGCCTGGTCAGCTGCAGTCCAAGGTAGAGTGCTGAAGGGTCTTTGCTCGCCAATCCGGAGTCAGGAACCGATGGAACACTGTCAGCCAGTCCGAGGTCAGAAGCCAGAGGATCCACGTAAGCCGGCCCGGGGTCGGAAGCCAGAGAATCCACGTAAGCCGGTCTGGGGTCGGAAGCCAGAGAATCCACGTAAGCCGGTCTGGGGTCGGAAGCCAGGGGGTCAACGGAAGCCGGTCCGAGGTCAGAAGCCAGAAGAAATCCAATTACCAGTCCGGGGTCAGAAGCCAAGAAGAAACGTAAGCCAAACCGGGTCAGGAACCAAAAGGAAGACGAGACAGCAGGAACGCAGCAACTGGAGACAGGAGCAAGCCTGGGAACCTCGTTGCAAGGCACTGGAGGAGCGCAGCTGCAGGGCTTAAGTAGCCCTGCAGCGTCTGACGTCACCGGAGGGAGAAGGCAAGTTTCCCGCGCCTGGCCCTTTAAATCTCGGGCCGAGATGCGCGTGTGCCCCTAGGGGGCGGAGCCAGCCGCGGCGAGACGCCGGCTGCTCCGGCAGTGCAGAGGCAGCGTGGCAGAAGCAGGGGCAGGCCCGGGAGCCGCGCGGGAAGGCCGGGAGCGCGGCGGCAAGAGCCCCCGGAGGCCCGGGGAGGGCCGAGGAGACCCGGAAGCCCGCGGAGGTAGGCAGAGCGGCCGGGGCCGACCCGGAGCCGCAACAGTACCCCCTCCCGTACGCCCCCTCCCCGGGGGTCGTGGCTTGGCCGGATGCTGGAGGTGGAAGTGGCGAAGAAGGTCCTTGTCCAGGATGTGGGACGAAGGCTCCCACGAATTCTCCTCCGGACCATAACCCTCCCAAGACAGTAGATACTCCCAGCGGTGGCGACGGCACCGGACATCCAAGACCTCCTTTACCGTGTAAGTGACATCCGGATCCGAGGAAACATTGGAGGGCGCTGGCGGAGCTGGCCGAAACCGAGAGAGCACCAGCGGCTTGAGGAGGGACACGTGGAAGACATCATGGATCTTAAGCAAGGAGGGCAGCCGCAATCTGTACGAAACCGCCCCTACGCGTTCTGCCACTGGGAAAGGTCCAATGTAACGTGGTGCTAACCTCATGGAGGGAGTCCGCAATTGAATGTGCTTCGTGCTTAGCCATACCCTCGTCCCGGGGAGGAACACCGGGGCGGGTCGTCGAGACCGGTCTGCATACGCCTTGAAGCAAGCTGCAGTTTTGCGGAGCTTCTCCTTCGTGGCACTCCAAAGGTGATGAAGCTGGTTGGCTGTTAGTTGTGCTGCGGGGGACGCGACTTGTACTGGTAACGGCAGTGGAGGTCTTGGGATCCTCCCATAAACTAGCTGAAAGGGAGACTGACTTGTAGCGGAGTGCTTGTGGCGGTTGTAAGAAAATTCCGCCCAGGGAAGGAGAGAGACCCAGTTGTCTTGGAGCTCATCCACAAAAGTTCGGAGGAAGGTTTTCAGCGTCCGGTTGGTCCGCTCCACTTGGCCGTTACCCTGGGGATGAAACGCCGTGGTAAAATCCAACTGTATACCAAACTTCTTGCATAATGCCCGCCAGTACTTGGCCGTAAATTGAGGACCGCGATCCGACGCGATATGCGAGGGCAGCCCATGTAATCGGAAAATATGCTGGACGAATAGGTCAGCCAGCTCAGGAGCCGTGGGGAGCTTGGGCAAGGGGATGAAATGTGCCATCTTAGAAAAGCGGTCGACAGTGACCCAAATTACTGTCTTCCCCTCAGAGCGAGGCAACTCCACCACAAAGTCTGTGGAAAGGTGGGACCACGGTTCTGCGGGAATAGGGAGCGGCTGGAGTAGGCCCCACGGACGTCCCGGTGGGGGTTTTTGCTGAGCGCATGTGGGACAGGACTGAACATAGTGCCGAACATCCTCCCTCACTCGTGGCCACCAGTAAAACTCAGTGAGCAATTCAAGGGTTCGGGAAATCCCAGGATGGCCTGCCGTCAGGGAGTCGTGTGCCCATGCGAGAACCTTCCTCCGTGAACGAACCGGGACCACCGTCCTCCCCGCGGGCCCTAAGTCTGTGGCTGCCAGTAGGACTTTGGCTGGATCCAAAATATACTGAGGGGTCTCTGTAGTGTCGTCAACTTCGGTGGTGCGGGATAGGGCATCCGCCCGTACATTCTTGGCTGCGGGTCGGTAGCGAAGCGAGAAGTCGAACCGATTAAAAAAGAGGGACCAGCGGGCCTGCCGGGGATTGAGCCTCTGAGCATGAGACAAGTACTGCAGATTCTTATGGTCGGTATATACAATGATCGGATGTTGGGCTCCCTCCAACCACTGACGCCACTCCTCGAACGCCAGTTTTATGGCCAACAGCTCTTTGTCGCCAATCCCGTAATTCCTTTCTGCCGGCGAAAACTTGCGGGAGAAGTATGAGCAAGGCCAGGTTTTGCCAGTGGGAGAGGTTTGGAGTAGCACTGCCCCTACCGCGACAGCAGAAGCATCTACCTCTACTATAAACTGGCGTTGGGGGTTAGGATGCCGAAGACAAGTGTCTTGAAGGAAAGCCTCTTTGAGATCCTGGAAGGCCTGCGTCGCAGCAGAGGGCCAGCTTCGTGCATCTGCACCCTTCCGCGTGAGGGCCGTCAGAGGAGCTACCAGGCTGGAGTAATGCGGAATGAAGTGGCGGTAGAAATTAGCGAATCCTAAGAACCGCTGAAGCGCCTTTAGTCCCGATGGTTGTGGCCAACCCTTGATGGCGCTCACCTTGTCCGGATCCATTCGGAAGCCCGTCGAGGAGACAATATATCCTAGGAAGGGTAATGATTCTTGCTCAAACTGGCATTTCTCTAGTTTTGCGTACAAGTGGTTCTCCCTCAGCTTCAGCAGGACTTGCCGCACGTGTTCTCGATGTGTCTTAAGATCCTGGGAGTATATTAATACGTCGTCCAGGTATACGATCACTGAAGCGTATAAGAAGTCGCGGAGGACCTCGTTCATAAGGTTTTGGAATACCGCTGGGGCGTTACAGAGACCAAACGGCATAACAAGGTACTCGTAATGGCCGTCTCTGGTGTTAAACGCGGTCTTCCACTCATCCCCAGGGCGTATACGAACGAGATTGTAAGCACCTCGGAGGTCTAACTTGGTGAAGACACGGGCCCCTTGGAGGCGGTCCAGGAGCTCTGGAATCAGAGGCAACGGGTAACGGTCCCGGCGGGTGATTTGATTCAAGCCCCGGTAATCAATACAGGGGCGGAGGGACCCGTCTTTCTTTCCTACAAAGAAGAACCCGGCCCCGGCCGGAGATTTGGACGGTCTGATGAAACCTCGGTCCAGGTTCTCCTTAATATAGGCGGACATAGCTTGGGTCTCTGGCAAAGACAGAGGGTAGACTCTCCCACGGGGCGGAGTGGTTCCTGGTAGCAAGTTGATTGCACAATCAAAGGGTCGGTGCTCCGGGAGTAGCTCTGCTTTTTCCTTTGAGAAGACATCCTGAAAGGCATGGTATTGTGGAGGTACTGTTAATGGAGCTGTGCAGAGTGCGATAGGTCGCAGCGGGCGTGCAGGAAGGCAATGCCGACGGCACGCAGGACTCCAGGAAGTAATCTGAAGGGTACCCCAATCAATTACCGGAGAGTGTTTCCGAAGCCAGGGTAGGCCCAGGATGACCGGATGGATGGATTTTTCGAGAATAAGAAACGAGATTTCCTCCTGGTGGAGGGCTCCAACCTGGAGCTTCAGAGAACTGGTGCGAGTGGATATTAAACCAGGAAGTGGGCTCCCTTGAATGGAAGAAACCCGCACAGGTGGGTCTTGCGGGCGGACCTTGAGCTGTAGTTGTTCGACTAGGTCCCTGAGGATGAAGTTCCCCCCGGACCCAGAGTCGAGTAAAGCGAGGGTATCAAAGCCTCCCTCCGGAAGACAAAGTCGTACCGGGACGGTACATGGGGAGCTGGGTGAAATGTTGCCTAGAGTCAACTCCCCGCTGAGCTCTAGGTTCGGGCGTTTCCCGGACGCTCGGTACAGCGGGCCAAAAAGTGCCCCTGACCCCCACAGTAGAGACACAGCCCCTGGGCACGTCGGCGTCTACGTTCCTCGGAGGATAGAGGACCACGGCCCAACTGCATGGGTTCCTCTGTAGCCGGAGCTGTGGCTGCAGGGGGAGAGGACCGGACCTGAGGCGGGGTGAATCGCCGAGCGGAGGATCCCTGGACGGGCCTTCGCTCTCGGAAGCGGCGCTGGATACGCCGGTCCACCCGCCCAGCGAGTTCTATGAGTTCTTGTAAATCGTCTGGAAGGTCCCTTGCCGCAAGTTCATCCTGGAGCCGAGAAGACAGACCCTCCAGGAAGATCCCATGCAAACTGTCCTCGCCCCAGGCCAGTTCCGTAGCCAGGGTCTGGAATTCCATCGCAAATTCCTCAAGGGGACGATTACCCTGCTTCAGCTGGAGGAGCTCCGAGGCGGCTGTGGAGGCACGGGACGGTTCGTCAAAGATCCTCCGGAATGCTTTGACAAATTGTACCAGGTTATTCAAGCGGGAATCTTGGCGCTCCCACAGGGAGGAAGCCCAAGTCAAAGGTTTCCCATCCAGAAGCGAAATAATGTAAGTCGTTTTCGCCCGGTCAGAGGAGAACTGTGCAGGCAGGAGGTCGAACCGAATGTAACAGTGGTTGAGGAACCCCCGGCATGTCTTCGGATTCCCCGAGTACCTCGGGGGCGCAGGCATCTGTACAGGAACAGGAGAGGTCGGGTTGACCATAGATATGGATGCTGCGGAGTGAGCTGCGGAGGTCCCATCTACGCGATCCGCCAGGCGTTGGACGGCTGACATCAGCGTATCCAGGCAGGACTGCTGTTGCTGTAGTTTTTGGGCTATGCCGGGAATGGCCTTTAGACCGGCAAGGTCCGCCGGGTCCATGGCCTTGCAATCTGTAGGATTCGTGGACCCTTGGGCCGATCGGAGCCAGAAGAGGAGCTGCTGTAGATGTTTGTAGCAGCGACCCCGACCGGGAGGCGGAGCTGACAGACTAGTGGCAGGCCGAAGGTGGAATCCTGGGAGCTCTATGCGACCAAGAGCTCTGGCGAGGAAGGCGGTGAAGGAGGCGCTGGCACTGTGTTGAGAGAACCTTCGCCGTGGAAGCCGATCCTCCCCCGAGAGGAGCTCGTAGGAGTTCGGCCGCTGGGACTTAGGAGATTCACCCTGGAAGCCAGAGTCCCCCCAGGAGGAGCCCGTAGGAACCCGGCCGCTGGGACTTAGGAGAGCCCACGGGGGCCTGGTCAGCTGCAGTCCAAGGTAGAGTGCTGAAGGGTCTTTGCTCGCCAATCCGGAGTCAGGAACCGATGGAACACTGTCAGCCAGTCCGAGGTCAGAAGCCAGAGGATCCACGTAAGCCGGCCCGGGGTCGGAAGCCAGAGAATCCACGTAAGCCGGTCTGGGGTCGGAAGCCAGAGAATCCACGTAAGCCGGTCTGGGGTCGGAAGCCAGGGGGTCAACGGAAGCCGGTCCGAGGTCAGAAGCCAGAAGAAATCCAATTACCAGTCCGGGGTCAGAAGCCAAGAAGAAACGTAAGCCAAACCGGGTCAGGAGCCAAAAGGAAGACGAGACAGCAGGAACGCAGCAACTGGAGACAGGAGCAAGCCTGGGAACCTCGTTGCAAGGCACTGGAGGAGCGCAGCTGCAGGGCTTAAGTAGCCCTGCAGCGTCTGACGTCACCGGAGGGAGAAGGCAAGTTTCCCGCGCCTGGCCCTTTAAATCTCGGGCCGAGATGCGCGTGTGCCCCTAGGGGGCGGAGCCAGCCGTGGCGAGACGCCGGCTGCTCCGGCGGTGCAGAGGCAGCGTGGCAGAAGCAGGGGCAGGCCCGGGAGCCGCGCGGGAAGGCCGGGAGCGCGGCGGCAAGAGCCCCCGGAGGCCCGGGGAGGGCCGAGGAGACCCGGAAGCCCGCGGAGGTAGGCAGAGCGGCCGGGGCCGACCTGGAGCCGCAACAAAAGTACACGAACGCGCCGTTTTTGTAAATCTACCCCAATGGGTTTTTCTCTTCTCATAAAAAGTAATGAGAGCTGAGGTAAAAACATGACCCAGTTTCTTGAAAAAACTAGTTAATCTAAACATTCTGAAGCCATTACTATAGTAACTCCATGGTTACTGGGAATTTACACCAAATGGGAGGTGAACAAACTGGAGGAATAACACTTTCTTTTAGGCAAAGCTGTTGGGAATCCCCCTTACCCACACCGGCAGGCACCCGACCTGGACTCCCTCCTCGACAGCCCAGGGCAGCCAGGCCATGAATCCAGTGGTGGTGTCTCTCCCACACGGCACCAGATGCTGCCAATTTCCTCTCTCCGTGTGCTCCCCTAGGCGCGCACGCTCGGTGCTCGTCCCTACTTAAAGGAGCCGCGGAGGGAAACCTTGGCCCGTCCCCCGAAGATGACATCACAGGTCAGGGCTATTTAAGGCCGTATCAGCTTCCTGCACCTTGCCTTGGCAACAGGTCCTGCTCGTGAGAGTGTGTTGTTGCTGTGTTCCAGAGTTCCTGCTCATTCCTGATCCTGAGTTCCTGCTTGTTCCTGATCCTGAGTTCCTGCAGTTCCTGATCTCGAGTTCCAGCGTGCTCCTGACCCTGAGCCCCTGCTCCTCAGACTGTCCTCTTGGTTATGACCTCGGCTTGGCTTCCTGACTCCGCTTGTCCGCTGCCCATCCTGACTTTTTGCTTCTCTCCTCGTACTGCTGGTTCGCTGCCTGCCCTGACTCCTGGTTCATCCACAGCTTCCTCTGACTTCCACCTGCCTTGACCCAGACCTCCTGACACCACCTCTTCCCCTCTTGGACCCTCGTCAAGAGGAGACCCGCACCTAAGTCCTGCCAGCCCTGGCACCCAAGGGCTCAACCTGAGGGGAACGTGGGCTGGTATAGATGAAGCTCCAGCCAGGTCTTCCTCGCAAGTACCATTTCCCGGAGACGAGAACTACTGGGGCCTTCCCTCAGTGGTGGCTCCACTCCTTGCCCTGGTTCAAGGGTGCACACAGCCAACAAAAGCACCAACTTGTTTTTAAAATTAATTCTATTTAGAGAGATTCTAATGGCCTCTAAAATTCTTATCACAATTAGGGTTTTCAAGCAGAAACTAAGATCTTATATACCTTATCTCAATAGCTTTAGTACTATGTTTACTGACATCATCAAATTTGTGACATCACAACTTAGAAAAAACTGCTGACAGTCTTAGAACTGAGGAAGAAACTGAAGAAAGAAGCAATGAGAGAAGGACCTGTACTAATAGAGTTCAATTTGAGGCCTAGTAAATGTATAAAAACACATAATTAGCTAGGGAACACATAGGATTGTGTGAATATAGTATTTATTTGGAATTAACAGGAATGCAAGACATTTTGAAAGCATGTAACTGTTAATTAATAAAATTACACTACAAATCTTTTAACATATTCTATAAAGAGCTGAGCCATTTATTACATTCAGGCTAACCCTCCTGTAAATAAAGGATAAAAAAGGATTGAGTATTATGAGTAAACCCTATGCTGGCCCTCTCCCATAGATAAGGGAAAGGGAAAGACATTTTTAAGAATATAATTTAGCTGATTAAAGGCCTATAAAATTTCAAATAAAGTTGTTGGCAGGTGAAAAGGTTATGCTAAATGATAAAGTCTGATAAGCTCTTCTTAAAATTTATTCTATAGAGAGGTCAAATTTATTATCTGCACACACATATACAGGCTCTCATTTTCACATGCTCTCTCACACAAACATGCATCCTGTCTCTCTCACACATGGTTTTCACTTTCATATGCTTTCTTTCTTTCATACATTTACTCCAGCTCTCTTCTATATACTGTCTCACACATACACACACACACACACACACACAGACATGCACACACACACAAACACAGGCTCTCATTCTCATATGTAGTCTCTCACACACACAATTTCTGAATTCTCTCTCTCCCTATAGGGCCTCGTCCTCCCTCTTCCTTCTTCCTGCGCACTGGGATAAAAGCTGTACGCAGCTGTGAGAAAAGTTGGGCACAGTTTAGAGGGAAGAGAGATTGTTAGCCAAGTTTTGTATATCAGCGATTTATATTGTTAACCGAGTTTTGTATATCAATGAGTTATGCATGTTTTAAATAAATAAATAAAGACCAATGGGTTGGAGCCATTAGTGATAACTGCTACTTTGGATGGGTCTATTCGAGCCCCAGTGCCGAGATGATTTAGCCAAAAAAAGACATTTCCAATTGTTCAAATACACACTTTTTCAATTTGGCATAGTCATTTATTATGTACTTGTTATAGCATGGTCTTGATATGAGAGAGAAATGTGAGAGAAGATTGGTCGAGTACATTAGGATGTCAACCAGGTAGACAATGACATAAGTATTAGGGATGTGAATCGTTTTAGGACGATTAAAATTATCGTCCGATAATTTTAATATCGTCTTAAACCGTTATGGAACACAATACAATACAGATTCTAACGATTTATCGTTATAAATCGTTAGAATCGTGAGCCGGCACACTAAAACCCCCTAAAACCCACCCCCGACCCTTTAAATTAAATCCCCCACCCAAATAACTTAAATAACCTGCGGGTCCAGCGGCGGTCCGGAACGGCAGCGGTCCGGAACGGGCTCCTGCTCCTGAATCTTGTCGTCTTCAGCCGGCGCCATTTTCCAAAATGGCGCCGAAAAATGGCGGCGGCCATAGACGAAAAAGATTGGACGGCAGGAGGTCCTTCCGGACCCCCGCTGGACTTTTGGCAAGTCTCGTGGGGGTCAGGAGGCCCCCCACAAGCTGGCCAAAAGTTCCTGGAGGTCCAGCGGGGGTCAGGGAGCGATTTCTCGCCGCGAATCGTTTTCGTACGGAAAATGGCGCCGGCAGGAGATCGACTGCAGGAGGTCGTTCAGCGAGGGTTCCGGCGCCTCGCTGAACGACCTCCTGCAGTCGATCTCCTGCCGGCGCCATTTTCCGTACGAAAACGATTCGTGGCGGGAAATCGCTCCCTGACCCCCGCTGGACCTCCAGGAACTTTTGGCCAGCTTGTGGGGGGCCTCCTGACCCCCACGAGACTTGCCAAAAGTCCAGCAGGGGTCCGGAAGGACCTCCTGCCGTCCAATCTTTTTCGTCTATGGCCGCCGCCATTTTTCGGCGCCATTTTGGAAAATGGCGCCGGCTGAAGACGACAAGATTCAGGAGCAGGAGCCCGTTCCGGACCGCTGCCGTTCCGGACCGCCGCTGGACCCGCAGGTTATTTAAGTTATTTTGGGGGGGGTTCGGGAGGGTGGGGGATTTAATTTAAAGGGTCGGGGGTGGGTTTTAGGGGGTTTTAATGTGCCGGTTTTTCGATTTTTCGATTTTTAACGATTTTTAACGATTTTTCACGATATTTTACCCCCCCAAACGGCAACAATACGATTCCCTCCCCCTCCCAGCCGAAATCGATCGTTAAGACGATCGAGGACACGATCACATCCCTGATAAGTATAGAGTAAATCTCTAAAATATCATTCATGAAGTTCTGAAAAACTGCCAGAGCACTGCATAAACCAAAGTGAATCACCAGGTATTTGTAATGCCTGTCTTTGGTGTTAAAGGCACTTAAGGCAGTTTTCAATTTGTCTCCCTCTCGAATATGCACAAAGTTGTAGGCCCCCTGGAGGTCCAGTTTGGAGAAAATCAAAGCGCCATATAAGCAATCAAGTAGCGCTGGAATCAGAGGCAAGGGGAACTTGTTCTTGATGGTCACGGCTTTTAGGCTTTGATAATCCTATAGCACAATAATAAAAACAATGAAGTGGAAGGATCTCAGCCCATTTCTTGCTGAAAACATCAACGAATACCGCATAAGGCTTTGGTAGGTCACGCAGTGTAATCAGATCCAAGGAGAAGAGGGACATTGGTGGATATAGAAACCACAAACAATTCTGTAAATATTGGTTACTCCAAGCCAGGATGTCCCCGTAGTTTGTAAAATGGATTGCAGTTGATAGAGGCATGAAGATAGAGCTTCTAACTTCCAAAACCAAACTGTAGTACCCCAGAGCACCTGGGAAAGAGTTGCTTATAAAGCCTCATAAGGTATGGCCATTCCAACACCCTCAAAGAGAAGGACTGCATGTTAATGGTTCCTGCCCACTTACATAACCTGCAATGCTCTAGGTAAACTAAAGGTACACCCAGGGCAAATGTTAATGTGCTTGGAGGGGCCATTACAGACTTACTCAATGCTGTCTCATGCATTGCAAGATCAGCATAGAGCATGTGCTAGCTGCACGTGTTTTGAATAGCACACGCCACCACATAAAGAGCAAGAGAATGGGCTTCCTCTTCTTTCTTTGGCTGGCAGCAGCCTCTCAAGCCTCTTTCACTTCTGGGCCACCGGAGGATGAGATCCGCCAACGGCCTGGCCCTCTTCTGGTCTGCCACAGCCCTGCTGGTCTTCTTGTGCTGAGGAAGAAAAGCTGTGAGGGCAAAAGTAGCGCCGGCGCCATTTTGAATATTGGCAATACGGCCCAAGTGCAGGAGGTCGCTCCCGGACCCCCGCTGGACTTTTGGCAAGTCTTGTGGGGGTCAGGAGGCCCCCCCAAGCTGGCCAAAAGTCCCTGGGGGTCCAGCGGGGGTCCAGGAGCGATCTCCTGCACTCGTGACGTCGGGTGACAGGAACCAAAATGGCGCCGGCGCTACCTTTGCCCTGTCATATGGTAAGGGCAAAGGGCCACCGGCGCCATTTCTATTAACGCAGCCGTGGCCCGAGAGCGGGAGATTGTGCCGGGACACCCCCCCCCACTGGACCCCAGGTAATTTAAAACATTTTGGGGGGTTCAGGAGGGTGGGGGATTTGTTTTAAAGGATCGGGGTGGGTTTTAGGGTTGTTTTGGTGTGCCGGTTTTCCCGCCCTCCCCCTTCCCCTGATTTACGATTTTTTGACGATAAATCGGGGGAATTGCTATTGTATCGCGGCTCTAACGATTTTTGACGATTTAAAATATATCTGACGATTGTTTTAAATCGTCAAAAAACGATTCACATCCCTAGCAGTTACAACACTGGTCTCTCATTAATGGTGGAGGTGGAAGGGAAATAGAACCAAAAGGTTACTAAGAGCCAAGAGTAACATAAGTATGAGAAAAAAAAAAGTGCGAAACTTGCTGGGCAGACTGGATAGACTGTTTGGACTTCTTCTGCCGTCATTTCTATGTTTCTATGTTTCTAGATTAGGCAATTATTTTAATGGATAGAATGTTCCCTTTAAAGATTGGGTTGCTGTGAGCATAAAATTGATAGGCTTTTTGCATTAAAGAAAGTAGCGCTAACAGGATAATGTAACCAAACATTTTTGCTCACGAGCAAAAATTTTTGCACACAGCAACCCAATCCTTAGAAAGAACATTGTTCAAGACAGGTGGCAGGCAAGGTATAGAACCTATTGCTCAGACATTTCCCAACAGAATGAACAATCTTAAATGCAGGAAGAGTGATGACATCCTCAGGGAAAGCCACACAAAGTCCAGACTGCTGGACCTATAAAACCAGGAAATAAAGAAGGCTAAAGCCAACCAGGAAGCAAACAAGTGGCCAATGCCAGAGAGAATGCTAGAATTTTCACAGGTGCAGAAATCAACGCTGGCGGTATGTTTCACCTTCATTCTCTTACACTCACACATTCTCTTACATTCACACCCTTACTCTCTCTCATACACACAGACACGTATGCTCTCTCACTCTCACACACACAAGCGCGCACACACACACACACACACACACTTTCTTTCAATCTTACACACACAGGCATACACACATGCTCTCTCTCACTCACAAATATAGGCACACACTCATATGCTCTCACGCTTGTACACAGTTGCAAATGAACATGCTCTCACTCACCAATGCATGCTCTCTTTCATTCGTACAACAGGCACATGCATATGCTCTATTATACATATGCACATAAACACACACATATGCTCTCTCTCTCATTCTTGTACACATACTTATACACACAAACATGCTCTCTCTCTCACACACGTTCTCAACTCTCTCTCTTTCATACACACAGTCTGTCTCACACATACACCCATCCATACACATGCCCTCTCTCATTCTCACACATTCATACATGCATGCACACACATGCTGTCTCTCACACACACATGCATTCACACATATGCTCCCTCTCATTCTCACATACACATGCTCCCTCTCACTCTTTCTCACTCCAAACTTTCTCACACATGCTCTCTAGCACACATACACACACAAACACATACACACACCTTCATGCACACATATGCTCTCTCTTCACACACATGCTTCCTTTCATTCTCTTACACACAGACACACACACACACATGTTCTCTTTCACTTTCTCCCTCTTGAAACAGCAGAAGCAATCTCCTTCTTCAGCCTGCACAGCCATTAGAACTTCTTCTTGGGGCTGCAGAGGCTGACCATGATCTGGTCAAGTGCTCCTTCCTGAAAAGCCAGTCACATGATTTCTCCTCTTAAGTCCCTGCCTGAAATTCTGACAGGGCCACAGGCTTCTCCTCCTAAGGCTCTGCTTGTGATTCCAGGAGGGTCAAGGTGCTCCTTGACCCTTTTGTCTCCACTGGCAATTCCAGCAGGTCAGCGGCACTGTTCCTTGTAAGCCCCGCTAGTGATTCTGGCAAGGATGCAGTGCTCCTTCTCCTAATTAGATCCCGCTGACCATGCTGCTGATTCTGTCAGGACCACCACACTCCTTTTCCTACTCAGTCTGCTTCGCTCCCAATAGCAACAATAAGTGACATCACCAGCAGAACTATGGTGCCCTTTGGGTAGTGGCACCTATGGCTGAGGCCATATTGGCCATAGGCATGTTACAGCTCTGGCATCAAAGCACCATGTCCCATAGATTTAGAACAACAGGAGAGAAATTCCTATGCCATCATCCCCATCTAAGGCCTATGGCTAAACATTTCTCATCTTTGGATCCTAATGCCCAAATCCTACTCCTTCTTGGCAGAGATGTACTGAGCTACATAATGTTTGTTAGTAGTGCAATGGTTCATGCAATGCCTTGAACTAGGATGAATAATAGTAAGTGATGTATGTATTAACGTAGTAGGTAATTTTCAAAATGTACACACTTAAACTGAATTTTATATGTATAAATGCAATTTACTCATATAAGTGAGCTTTTGAAAATTGTTAAAATATATGCCATTGAATTGTCAATAGGTTTTACATGCGTAAATGCATTTTAAACATGTAAATGCCATGGGTTTTTTGAAAATTGCTACAATTGTATGTTACACTGACACACATAACTTCTTTAAAAATTATTTCCAAAATGCGTAAACTGTACATTGTTGTTATCTTCACCACTAATGTACTGGAGGATGAACCATTTCTTCATCAGAGAGATACCTGTCCATAAAAAGTGACCAAACAATCATCTTCAGACCTATGTAGAAGCCCTCGTACCATATGACTGGGACAATCATCTGGGTAATGCAGTGTTCCAAACTACAAAGAATGATAACAAACCTGCCTTTTCTATGGAGGACAAGGAGTTCTTGAAGATAATAGACAAAGAATTCTTCAAGGATTAATCTAACAGCTGGGTAGCTCCACTCCCATTTTGAACACCCAGACATCAACTTTCCAACAACAAACAGTAAGTTCTTTCACAGCTTACCTCACTAAATTGGACCTCGGGAAGAAAGCCAGAGACAAGGGACCACTTTATGACCTTTATGAAGTACATCTTCGATAATGGTCTCACAGACATAGCCCCGTTTCTGATCTCCCTAACTTCGGCGTATACCATCCTCAGAAACCAGGTCAAATCAGAGTTTTATTTGATTCAAGTGCTTAATTTAAAGGAATTTCTTTGAACAATGTCCTCCTCACTAGGCCTGACATAACCAACAATCATTTGGGAGTGAAACATAGTAAAACAGATGTTTTATTGTTTCATTGTTCATGAAGAGTACAGAAGCTAAGATTCCTGTGGTACCAAGATAACAACATCAGCAACAAGATTGTTGAGTATAGGATGCATGTGCTTGTCTTCAGCAACAATCCATCACCTGCAGTGGCCACCTATGGACTCAGGAGGATAGCATGAGAAGGAAAGAAGAGAATGGCACAGATGCCAGACAATTCATAGAAAGAGACATTTATGTTGATGATGGACTTAAGTCCATACTCATAAAAGAAGCAGCTATCAACTTGTTAAAGAGAAAACAGTTGAGACCAGTCTGAGGATCCACAAAATAGACTCCAACAGTATGAAAGTAATGAAAGTATTTTCTTCAGAGGACCATATGAAAGACCTGAAAAACTTAGATTTGGGATTTCACATGCCATCACATGCCATCATCCAGCATAGTTTTGGACTAAGATAGACTGAAAAGACGGGGTGTGCAGGGATAAAAAAAAATGTTTTCATTTCTCAGTTCGTTGTCAGGAGGTTTTCTTCCCACAAACTTTGGTTCATGAAATGTTTGATTCATTTCATTCTTGTGAAAAAAATGAATAAAACATTTAAAAACCCTCCCAAAAAACAAAATGAACCATGAAAATAAAACAGGGCCTCTCAAGGTCTCCTGTCCCCACCACCAATCACTCCCACCTGGAAAAATGCTGGTGCCAGGATACCCCCAGCGCCTACTTACCCAGTGGGGATCTGCCTGTGATGCCTAGGCCTAGGCCAAAAACTAAGACCTGCGTAGGCCAAGAACATGGTTGGTCATTGTAAACACAGCCTCGGCCTATGCAAGGCCAATGCCTCAACCTTGGCTGCAGCCCAGGCCCAGGCCAGACACCGGAGCCTGGCTTGGTGGCTAGGTCCCGATGCCTGGGTCTCAGCCTAGGCTAATGCCTGGGCCCAGACCCAACACTGTGGCCCAGCCCGGTGGCTGCCCAAAGTCTGGGCCTCAACCCTGACCTGGGTCAAAAGCAAAGAGCCCAGCCTAATACCTGGGTCTGGGCCTAGGCTAGGGCCCAGACCCAGGCCTGATGCTGCAACCTGATGCTGCGACCTGGCTCAGATGCAAGGTCCTGATGCCTGGGCCTCAGTCTAGGCCGGAGTCCAGGCCCAGACCCAGACCCAATGTGGAGGCCTGGCCCAGAGGCTGGGTCCTGACACCTGGGCCTCAACCCGGAACCAGGCATGATGCTGGGGTTCAGCCCTAAGGCCAGGTCCTGATGCCAGGACATCAGATGGATCCAGGCTTGATGCTGCAGCCAGACCCAGAGACCAGGTCCCAATGTCAGGGCCTCAGCCCAGAGCCAGGCCTAACACCAAGGCCTGGCCAGGAGGTTGGGTCCTCATGCCTGGCCCTTGGCCTAGGTTAAGGCCCAGGCCTGAAGTCCAGGCCTTGTAGGTCCAATGATGGTGCCTTCTTTTTTCTTCATTGTACAGCAATGCCATATATCAAAATGGCGCCATCCACTGGGGTGAATGTGCTGGAGTTAATGAACTCCTTTATGACCCCAATAGATGCCATCACTTTACAAAGAAAGAAGAAAGAAGAAGATACTGTTGTTGCTGCTGAGGCATGGGCTCCGATCTGGACCTGACCCTAGGCCAAGTCCCAGGCATCGGGACCAGGCCTCTAGGCCAGACCCTGGCATTGGGCCTATATCCAGGAATTGGGACCCAGCCTACAGGCTGGGCCATGGCATTGGGCCTGGGCCCAGGCTTTGGTCTTTGCCGAAGTCCAGGCATCAGGATCCAGCCTCTGGGCTGGGCCCCTGGCATCAGGCCTGGGTTTGGGCCTAGGTTCCACTGTTGGGAATTGGCCTGGTGGCTTCTTTAAATACCTGACAAATCAGGGAAGTGAAATTTTTGTGGGGCTAGTGTCTCGGCCAAGGCCTCAACATCACACTTGGGCTTAGGCCACTGCCTCTGCTGTGGGCCTTGGCCTATTTAAGGCCTCGGCATCAGGTCTAGATGCATTCTTTTTAAATAAATGCAACAAATAAGGTTTGTTTCATTTGGGGGCCCTCAATTTGTTTCGGGGCCTCCCAAATAAAAGAAATTGCCCTTATTTGTCATGTTTTGCACATTCATTTAAAATGAATGTACATCCCTAGAAAGGAGTCATGTTCACATTCCAAATCTTAAGTAAGCAGAAACCATATACCTTTTGTATAGTCTATCCACAGTCAACAATTTTTATGATCCACTTTGGTTTGTGGCTCTAGTCACCATACAAGTTAGGTCTTTATTAAAAGGGCTTTCATCAGAGACAAAAGAGTAGAATGCCCTGTTGCCTTCGGAGAAGAAATGAGAATGGGAAATTTGAAAGATTTCCCTGTGAGATCTTGAGCAACTTCAGATTCCATGTATGTATACCTCTGTATCTTTCATTGCAGCTCATTACAAAGAACTTTATGTCTTTTCAGATGCCTCTGTAAATGCTATAGCTTCCATGGCCTATGTAAATATGACAGATGTAGAAGGCAGATCCCACATAGGATTTGGCAAGGTTAAATTAGCACTTCATCGTAATCACACTATGCCACAACTTGAATTATGTAGAACAGTATTGGCAGTAGAAATAGCAGAACTGATATTAAGTGAAACAGACATTCAGCCAGGCAAGGTCAAGTTCTACACCAACAACAAAGTAGTGCAGGGCTCCATATACAACCAAACTTGAAGATTCTACATATAAGT
Organism: Rhinatrema bivittatum; assembly: GCF_901001135.1. Taxonomy (NCBI): domain Eukaryota; kingdom Metazoa; phylum Chordata; class Amphibia; order Gymnophiona; family Rhinatrematidae; genus Rhinatrema; species Rhinatrema bivittatum. Next base: position 451,200,572 of record NC_042617.1, read on the forward strand.
AAGCAACAGCTTCGAGTGCATCAGGAAGTCAACATGACCAGAGCAGTTGTATTATGTGCCCATTGATCAGAACCAGCAGACCACACCTTGAGATCCGTCTCAGCAGCTCACCTGATGCAGACAACGCGGCTAGAGCCATGGCTAGAGCCACAAACCAAAGTGGATCATAAAAATTGTTGAGTGTGGATAGACTATACAAAAAGTATATGGTTTATCCTTACTTAAGATTTGGAATGTGAACATGACTCCTTTCTAGGGATGTGCATTCATTTTAAATGAATGCGCAAAACATGACAAATAAGGGCAATTTCACAGGGAATTCTTTCCCATTTCCCATACAAATAGCAACAATAGATTCCCAGACTTCTTTGAGTTCATGAATCCTGGATCATACACAGAAATCCTCCCACAGATAACCATGCTTGCCACTACCATCGTTCCTGAAGAAATATTGGGAGCACACCAATTTGACCATGCTTTGAGGTGGTCAGCACTGAGACAGTCTATGGAACATCTCATCCACATTTTGTCTCTTTTTGTCAAACCTTGGACAGTACAACAAATGCTTGTTACTACTGTCATCTCTGCTCAAAGCCATGCAGAACTGTTAAGCTCTCTCATTCTGAGAATATCATCCTGCATTGTGTACAGCAAAACAAGGAGAAGTGAAGACATTCATCAGTCCTGTCACTAATTCAATGCTCCTTATGTCTCATGAAAGTACTTGAACATTTTTGACCATTGCATGTTTTTTGGTAGTTACTTGATATGAATAATGTTTGATAATAGTGATATCTGTGATATCAAGTGGGGAGTATTCTGTCTCCACAGTGTTTATGTATGTTTCTTTAGTATACTGCCACCCTGTGTCATCTTGTGAGACTGCTTGACCTAAATTTTCTCCAGGCTACACGTTTTCTCTGTTGTGTTTGACGGTCCACAGGCTAACCCCATGAACTGCTGCCCTTTCCTCAGGATCTAGGCTGGCCATGTTGCTCCTTGATGCAGTGAAATGCCACAACTCATCACCAGACACAGCATAGCAGGACGCTGCTGATAACAATGCACAGCACCTCTCCTTAGGTGCACATGCACGATCTCTCCACATTAACCGGAAGGTAGGAAAGTCCCCACAGCCCCTACTGATGATATCACCACCAGTGCCCTATATAAGGGCAGCTCCCCAGAAGCAACTCTTCTCAGTGACAGGTCCAGCTACCGAGTGTAGTGCATGTTGCTTCCCAAGCCTGTTCCAATCTTCCTCTTCAGTTTGTTCCAGTCTTCATCTTCAGCCTATTCCAGTCTTCCTCTCTGCCTGCCCTGCCTGTATGTCTCAGCCCTGTCCGTTTCTCTTCCTCTCCCTCAGATGGATACCAGGCTTGACCTCTGCATTTGTCTCTGGATACACCTGACTGCTTCCTGCTTCTGATCCTTGCCCAGACCCTGACACACCTACTCACTGCCTGCCTATAACCTCTGCCTTGCCTTGGATCACATCTCCAGTAACCAGCAGAGACCTTCACCTAAGTCCTACTGGTTCTGGCACCTGAAGGAATGTGGGCTGGTAAAGGTGAAGGTCCTGCCTGATCTCACATTTGCCTGATTCTGCCTGCTGACAGTGAGAACCTGCAGGGCTCCTCCCTACAGGTAGAGCCAATGTTGCCTCAGCCCAAGGATGCACAGACACAACATTCTCTATCTTGAATGGTTTCTGTTTTAATGCTTCTGAACTTCTTATTGGATCTATTCCAGCATCCTCTCTTTCTCTCTCTCTCTCTGTGCCCCTCTCCTCTTCCTATTGGTCCCTTGAACAAAAGCAACCTGGGACAATTTACTTCCTGGAAGTACCCTGATTTTTCTGTACTTAAGGCTCTTGGTAAGCTAACAGCTTTTTCTGAAACCTGCCTCAAACTCTGTAGAAGCATTTCTTTTCATCATTCATATTCCACAGCTTCTCCTATAGCTCCAGTTGTTTGCTTCTGACTACTGGGTTTCAAGACAGAACTTAACACAGCTGTAACAGTGCCTTCTATCCGTATGACTACTCTTGAAACCTTCTCATTCCATGAGTGTTGGATTTTTCATCATTCTAATAAATGAGTTTTCTCTGGTAACAGAAGTTGGGAAGAGGGTTCAACTGACTGGACATTCAAGCTAGAGATCGAGAGCGAGGGGCAGTACAGAGGCAATGGCATGTGAAGTGACTTGCCCAAGGTGACATGGAGCATTAGTGGGATTTGGATTCTGGTGTCCCTGTTTTTAAGCATACTGCTGTAACCATTAGGCTCTCCTCCACGCCAAAAACCTGACTCTTTCTTGTGCCCATGTACCCACAGAGGGGAAGCAGAAGTTAGATATATTTTCTCCAAATCCCACCTTATTATTACAGTTGGTATAGAACTTTTCCCAAAACAAAGCAATTATACTTTTTTTATACCACTGAAGAATTTGCATAACTTCTTTGATAGAAGGTGCACTTATGTGCCATACACAGTCAATATCAGCAGAGCAGAAGTGTGTTACTTGAAGGTGCTGCCTGCTAGTATGATCTTCCCAAGAGGAAATGTTTCTCTGAACTGTATTTCCTTCTTAGGGGCTCATTCACTAAGGTACAGTCTTTTTCCCCAAGGGAGAAATACCATAGGAGTCACAAAGCCTTGGTAAATGGCATTGCCACTTTGTGGTTCCTTGCGGTTAAATATTACAAGAAAAAATACTGCAGCAGTAAATGTCCTTAAACTTCATGCAATGGTGTAGGGATACCATCACTTAAAGGGACTGACAGCCCCGAGTAAACCCTCCTGAAAGTACAGAAAAATCCCAGGGGTCTGCTAGACCCTCTGCCCTCCCCTCCTCCCCCTACCCCCCCAAACCACCCCTGGAGGAAGTCATTGTTCAAATATAAGAAAAAATAAATATTTAATATGGCTCCAGGCTCTGCTCCCACACCCCCAACCTCCCTTTAATCCAAAAAATTCATTCCCCAAAGCATGTAACACCCACCCTAGCCCACACCTAGACTCCCCTCCCCCCTCGTCTTACAAAAATTGCCCTGGAGGTCCAGTGGGAGCCCAGAGCACGCCTATGCTCCAGGCCCAGCAGCTGCTATTTTCAAAATTGCACTACCAAACATTTGCCCCATTCACATGTGTTAATGTCCCAATGTTTCTGGGGGAAGTTAGCTACAACTCCTAAGTCCAAGACTTATCTGGTAATCTTACTTAGCGGCAAAGCTACCACTTAGACAGATATGTCTGACTTATCTGGCTATGTGGTGGTAAACTGTTGTACATGTGCATTTTAACTTTTAATTTAAAAAATATATGCGTGGAGATTTTATGCACATATTTTAAATAGCACTTAACCCCCCCCCCCCCCCCCCCCCCCCCCGTAAGTCATATGTTAAGTGTTTAAGTCTGTAAACTTTGTAAAATCTAAAGGAAATTACCATTTTGAACATTTTCACCAATTAGTCCACCAGTTTGCCCAGTCCATGTGCAGGTTATTGAAACCCTGCTATTTCTTCAATCTGAACATCCCTCTGTTCTCTCAGACTCTTCACCTACTCAGTACTTCACAATGAAGACATTTAATATCACTTATGCCAGATAACTACTTGCCTTACCTTTCTTCCAGCTTTTTAAGCCTCCAAGTTTTTTACTCCTTGTTAAATGTAACTTTGCCTTATTCTCCTCTATTGGTTTTTACTTTATTTATTGCTCTTGTTATTCCCTTGTTCTATGTAAACCGATCCGATATGGTTATTACTATGAAGGTCGGTATAAAAAAGTGTTAAATAAATAAATAAATAAATAAATAATGAGCAGGTGTAAATATATGTGAGTAAGCGGCCACCTATACATGTACGAGTCTCTTATAAAATATCAACTGACATGCATTAACTGTTGGCCCAGCCCTGGAATGCTCCTAGACCCTCCTTTTTTTTTTTTTTTGCACATTATATTTACTTGTGAACCCTATTTATGTGTTTATAGTTGAGCTTTATTAATAGCATCTACATGGGCACATAATATTTACATGTGTATATGCTAATTTTTACACGTGCGAACGTTTGAAAATTCACCTTAAAGTACATATTTTAATTCAAACAGAATTTAACACAAGAGAGACAGTTATGGAGTGGTAGGGCTGCAGCCAGGAAGACTACTGTTTTAATAATAATTGAATTAAAGAAATAAGCATTATAGGATAATGATGACTAGGCAATTGTTACCCAAAGTATAATACTTTGGGTACAATAAAACAAAATCCATCAATAATGTTGTGACAATGAATATATGATGCTGCCTTTGCAAAATTGCTGACAATCTGTGACATCTCACTGCAAACAGTGAGTTGCTGAGGCAACACATGGTCAGTTCCTTTGAAGTCATTGGCAATGTTGCAGCCCAGTCCAAGTGTGTAGTCTGACTGGGGATTGCCATCAGTTTTAAACTGCAAACACTGTGCTTTATCAAGCATTGTACATCCTTAGACATGGCAAAAATATAGTAGCACTTACAAAGCAAAAGATATAGAATATAGAAGTGACAATCATTAATTTCAACATCTTCACAATATTGAATGATGATAGTGCCACTAGTAATTACTGCATGATAAATCAGTCAAATTTATTGTTCCTTGTGGGAATGACTTCCAGCTAATACAATAAGACATAGCTTTGCATTGCATGAATGTCACTAATATACAAATTTTTTTTATCTTAAAGTAATTCATCCTGTCAGTTCACATTTCTTGTGACCACTTTCTATCTTTTAATAGTTGCATATAAACTGTTAAATCAGAATGCAAATCAATCAATTAAATCAAAGCAAAACAAATTTATGCTAACTTAGCCTTAAATTCCTTTCTGATTTTTTGTATGTATGTCAGGGTTTAATTTGGCAGCATATGTCAAACCTCATACTATAAGACTAATATTCAACAGTCACTGGATAATTAACCTTGTCAAAGAACTGTTTTTTTCCTGACTAGCTGAGAGCTGGGAAAACACATTACTGTGCTGTCAGGTGGCAAGCATTCTGCTTTGGGAAATGACAAGAACATTAGAGTTCTTGATATAAACAACAGAAAACAGAACAATTCCTGTTTGAAGTAGTTAATCAGCATTTAAGACCAAATGTACAAGACAAGACGATATCTGCCACATGACATGATCCAATACCTAAGAAAAGCAGAAGGAGCATTACTTCACTAAATATAAATTTTGATCACTTTTTGACATAGGGCTCAATGAACCCCAATTTATGGTCAAACTGTTTCATTCTGTTTGATGAATGTTACATGCTCCTCCTCCAGAGGGGAGGAGTTAGCAATCTGTTGTCGCTCACCCCGCCAGGAGGGCGGTGTTAGCAAACTGTTCTGCTTTTCTCCTGAAAGGGGGAGGAGTAGCAATCTGTCATGATCTGCTCCTCCAGAGAGGAGGAGTTAGCTATCTGTAGTGCTGACCCCACCAGGAGGGCAGAGTTAGTAATCTGGTAGCGAATTGCTGTTAGATGCTCCTGTAAGGGAAGGAGGTAGCAATCTGTTTTGGATCAATTCCCCAAGGAAGAGGAGTTGGTAATCTGTTGAATGATACTCTTCTGAGGAGAGGAGCTAACAATAGGTATATTGTACTTCATTACTGAGATAGCAATCTATCATGCCTCTGCTACGGAGTAGCAATCTGTTATATATAGGCTGCTGGCAAGTCCCATAGAAGAGAAGGTAACTATCTATATAATACTTCCATAAGTGGTGTTAGTGGTCGGTAGTGGTTGGTTCCCACAGAGTGATAGTAGTGTAAGGAATGACCACTTGGAGGAAATGGTGAATCCTTGGGCCGATGGCAGATGACAGCGCCCCCAGGAGGAGATCCTGAGAGGAACCACCGGCTAGGCTAGAATATGAAGTAAACACAAATAGTTCTTTATTAAGCTGGAAGCTGGACCACCAGTGGTGGCAGTAGTGAGTCGAGGTGTCCGGTAGGGCTGAAGTCCTTCTGATACTGGAATATAATCTCTGGGTCGCTGAGCTGTAGAGAGAGACTAGAAGTAGTGAGTAGACAGGGTATACTGGATACAAGATGGTACACTCACAATAGTAGATGTCTGCAATGGTCTCTATGCCACAGAGAACTTTCAGTATATTCAGGAACAGGAGCCGTAGGCGATCACTGGTTCTTCTAAACCAGGGGTCGGGAACCCATGGCTCGCGAGCCAGATATGGCTCTTTTGAGGGCTGCATCTGGCTCGCAGACAGTCGCCACACTTTCCCCGCTGACCCAGCTGCTCCCCGGTCCTCCTCCGCCCGGGCTTAAAATTCTGTCAGCCCGGGCGGAACGCAGTAGGACAGCTGGAGTCAGCGGCACTGGCGTTCTCTCTTCTTCCCGCCCCCCCCCCCGGCCCGCGGCCCGGAAGAGGAAGTGGAGAGTATCGGGTGCGAGCGCAGCAAGAAGAGGCCACGCTAGTGCGCTCGGCATCGGCCCGAAGAAAAGAAGACTGCAGCGTGGCTCGGAGGAAAATGAAGAGCTTCAACCGCGGCCGATGGGACTCCGCCTCCGCGAGGGCTGAAAATGAAGAGGTTAGCGTTGGGAGAAGGCTGCTGCTGCCGCGAGTTGTGGGGGTGGGGGAGAGAGAGAGAGTGAATGAGCGAGCAAACACAGCTTGCTCGCTCATTCACTCTCTCTCTCCCCCACCCCCACAACTCGCGGCAGCAGCAGCCTCCTCCCAACGCTAACCTCTTCATTTTCAGCCGAGGCGGAGTCCCATTGGCCGCGGTTGAAGCTCTTCATTTTCCTCCGAGCCGCGCTGCAGTCTTCTTTTCTTCGGGCCGATGCCGAGCGCACTAGCGTGGCCTCTTCTTGCCGCGCACGCACCCGATACTCTCCACTTCCTCTTCCGGGCCGCGGGGGGGGGGGGGGGGGGCTGTGTGTGTGTGTGTGTGATTGTGTGTGTGTGTGTGTGTGTGAGAGAGAGATTGCATGTATGTGAATGATTGAGAGCCTGTACATGTGAGAGTATGTCTGTAATTGAGAGCCTGTATATGTGAAAGAGAGTATGTCTGTGATTGAGAGCCTGCCTGTGAGAGAGAGAGAGCATGAATGTAAGTTTACCATTGGGAACCTGTATGTGTAAGTTTGTGATTGAAAACCTGTTTGTGTGAAAGAGTATGTGTGTATGATTGAGATCCTTTGTGTGTGAGAGAAATCATGTGTATGTATGATTAAGAGCCTGTGTGTATAAGTAAGAGAGAGATCATGTGTGTCTGTGTCTGATTGAGAGCTGATTTAGGTGAGGGAGCATGTGAGTATGTGATTGAGAGCCTGTGTGTAAATGAGAGAAAGAGAGGACATGTTTGTAAGCATGTGAATGAGAGTCTGTGTGTGAGAGAAAAAGACAGCATGTATTTATGTGATTGAAAGCCTGTGTGTGTGTGTGTGTAAGCGTGAAAAGATAGACAGCATGTGTGTAAATGTGTAATTAAGAGCCTATATAAGTGAGAGAGAAAAAACATGTGTATATGTGAGTACTGAGAGCATGTGTGTATAGGTGTGTCATTGAGAGCCAGTGTGAGAGAGAGCGCTGGTATGTGACAGAGAGGAGAAAGTTCCAAGCAAACCACCCCGCCTCCTGCTAATTCAGAACAATCTCAGGACACCTGGATATCAAACGTTCCCAGGTATGCAGAGCAAAAAAATGTTTGTATCCTTATTATTTTTCATTACTGGGTCTTTGTGTCTGCTATTTTGAAATATTTTGTTGGTATCTGGAAATGTTTTATATGAGTTTTTAATTATTGGATATTCCACTCATCAGCTGTTTCGAAATATGTTCTTTTTGTTAGTACAGTTTTACTGCTGATGATTTTATATTTCTTGATTTGTTTTATAAGGACTGGTGATGTTTCTTTTTTCCTTTGTTACACTGCATACAGAGACTCTGGCTTGTTGCAGTTTCCAATTCAGTTTTTTCTGCATGCTTCTTGTTATGCGTTTTGGTCTCTTTATTCTATGTTAGGTGAGCGACAGCACGTGATTGAGGTGAGGTTTTCTGCTGGCGTGTAGTTTCTGTGTAGGACTCTATAGCAGCCTGACTTGGTCCGTTTTCCTAATAGGAGATGTATTGGTGTCTTAAGGCCTGGTGTAATATTTTCAGAGACTTATTGTACTTTAAAAGTGTGATCTTACATAAAATGCACACATTTACTTGTATTTAGTTTTAAACATATTGTATGGCTCTCATGGAATTACATTTTAAAATATGTGGCGTTTATGGCTCTCTCAGCCAAAAAGGTTCCTGACCCCTGCTCTAAACAGTCTATAATAAGAACTCACAATAGCTGTATATGAAATGGCTTCTAGAGTAGAATAGAGTCGGTAAAAGGTTCTAGGAACATGGGCCCTCGTGGAGCGAGTACTGGTTCCTATCTGCAATCTTGCCAATATAACTCTCGATCTCCGTACCTGCAATAACGTCTTGGACGGAAGGGAGTCTTCAGAGCTATAGGAATATAGGCCCTCGTGGAGCAAGTACCAATTCCTATCTACAATAGAACTCACTGTGTTCACGTCTGCAATCGCTTCCAGGCAATGAGGAGTCTTCTGAGTATTCCGGCAACCTGAAATCAAGAAGAGAGAGCAGAGCCCCCGTGGAGCGGCTACTCCTGGTAAGTTTGAAAAGGCTGAACAATGGAGAAGGATTCCCCTCGCTGACTCGGATATTTGTTGCAAGTATCATGGACTGCCGAAGCAAGTCCTGTTGCAGTTCCTTGCTAACTCTTTAGAGGTTAGCAAACAAAGACCTTTTAAAGTGAAAATGGATGACGCCACTACGGGGGGACGCCCCTGAGGTTCGCGCCCTTGCTGGTACAAAGTCTGGAGCACACGCCCTTACGTCATCAGGAACATGGCGGATCTGTAGCGTCAAGCCAGCCTGGGGACACTGGGACCAAGAGGCAGGGAGAAGCCGCGGCTGCATCTGTCCGTCAGAGCCGAAGGGAGTTGCTCCCAAGGTAGAGAGGGTGGAGCGAGGGGCGAGAAGAGGCACGAACGCAACAATGAATAAAAATAAAAAACATGAATCAAGAGGCCTTATGGGCTCAAAAAAGTCATGTGAACACTTGTGACCTTTTTTGACTGGCACCTGCTTGAAATACAATAATACATTATCAGTTTCATCACAACATGCATAAGCCTTATTATCCATTTCACAGGAAGCAGTCACTCACCTGAATCACCAGCAGCTAGAATTGGGCAGAGGAAATATACAAAGCTTGCTACCATCATGATGTTATAAGCAAGAAGCCTACAATGCTTGCTCATATTTTAGTCAATAGACAACCTCACTTTATTATGGCCTAAACTACTTAAGCAGCTCTGTTCCATAGGCAGGCCTGGCGTCACATACCGTACAATTGCACAGGGTGGCACCCAGTGGGGCAGTGTTGGGAACAGGGAGAGGCTGTGTCGCTGCCGGTGGACCTGATTCCACTGGTGGCAGAAGAATCAGGAGGCCTGTGGTCCCGACAGTGGACCCAATCCTACCTGCGGCAGAAGAAGCAGGAGGTACCAGCAGAAGAAGAAGCCCATCTGACAATTCCTCCTTATGTGCTGTCCCTGCGGTTTTCAACATTCGTGGTGCTAGCACTTCCTGTATTGTCATTTTGTGATACATGACTTTGAGAATACAGGCACAAGAAGAAGAGCTGGAGAACTGTTGCTTCTTCCAATGAAGATGGTTCAGGTGGCAGCAGCAGCGGAGGAGGAATGGCCCATGGTCTGTATGTGTGTGATTGAATGGGAAGCTGTGTGTGTGTGTGTGTGTGTGTGTATGTGTGTGGTGTGTGTGTGTGTGTGTGAATGGGAGCCTGCATGGGATGGGAGGGCTATGAATGGGAGCCTGCCTGGGAAGAATGAGTGTGTGAATGGTAGCCTGCCTGGGATGAGTGGGTGTGTGAATGGGAGGCTGCCTGTGATGGGTGGGTGTGTGTGAATGGAAGGCTGCCTTGGACGAGTGGGTATGTGAATGGGAGGCTGCCTGGGATGTATGTGTGTGTATGTAATGTGTGTGAATGGGAGGCTGCCTGGGATATGTGTGTGTGTGACTGGGAGGCTGCCTGGAATGAGTGGGTGTGTGAATGGGAAGCTGCCTGGGATATGTGTGTGTGTGACTGGGAGGCTGTCTGGAATGAGTGAGTGTGTGAATGGGAAGCTGCCTGGGATATGTGTGTGTGTGTGTGACTGGGAGGCTGCCTGGGATGAGTGGGTGTGTGAACGGGAGTCTGCTTGGGATGGGTGTGTGAATGGAGGGCCTGCCTGGGATGGGTGGGTGTATGAATGGGAGCCTGCCTGGTTTGCATATGTGTATGTGTGCGTGTGAAAGGGAGGCTGACTGTGATGTGTGTGTATGTGGGTGTGAATGGGAGGCTGTTTGGGTTGAGTGTGTGAATGGAACCTTCCTGGAATGGGTGTGTGAACTGAGCATGCCTGGAATGAGTGGGTGTATGAATGGGGTTGCATACGTGTATGTTGTGTGTGGAAGCCTGCCTGGGGTGGGTATGTGTGAGAATGGGAGCCTTCTGAGACTTGGGTGGATGTGAATGGGAGCCTGCCTGGGGTGTGTGGGTGTAAATGGGAACTTGTCTGGGATGTGTGTGTGTGTGTATGTGTATGTGTGTGTGTGTGTGTGTGTGTGTGCATGAGAGAGAGAGAATGGGAGCCTGCCTGGGTTGTGTGTATGTGTGAGAGAGATAGAATGAGAGCTGACTGGGTTGTGTGTGTGTGTTTGTGAGAAAGAGAGAGAATGGGTGCTGCAGGTAGATTCCAACCTGCCAGCTGCTGAAATGAAGAGAGCCTGGCACTGTTGGTAGATCCCAACCAAAGAAGAACTGGAGACGCCTGCAGGTTTGTCTGAGAGGTAGCATATGAGTGTATGAAAATGATGCATGTGTGCATATAAAAAAAAGATGAGAAAGTTTGTGCAGCCCACTCCCACTAATCCACAACAATCTCAGGGTGACTAGAAATCAAAGTTCCCAGGTATGGAGAGCGCTGAATTTAAAAAAAAATTTTTTAGTTTTATTTTTCAGGTATTATTTGATGTGTTTGCTGTTTTAAAATGTTTTATTGGTGTTTGGGAGCTTTAAAAAAGCTTGAAAATGAGTTTTTAATTATTTGATCTTTTACTCCAGCTTTTTTTGAAATAATATTAGTATGTTTTTAGTATTATGATTATGTATTTATTTTGTTTCTTGATTTTATTGTTTGATGTTTGAGGAATGGTGATGGTTCTGTTTTTTCATTGTTGCAGTACAACAATGCGGTTTCAGTTCAGTTTTTGTCTGCGTGTTGTAATTTCTACTTTATGGTTACTATATTTTATAATTGTAGAGGGTCTATTTATGTTCTACATGTGTGACTGAAGTGAGGTACTTTCATAATAGGAAGGGTATTAGTGCATTCGGGCTTTCAGAGGATCTAGCCCACACCCAAACCACATCACAACAGGCCTAATACCATATGGGTTCCAAGTGTCTTTTTTGCAGGGATTTCTGGTTGGCATCACAGCAGTGCATATAAATATAATATAAGTGATATTTTTTACCTCAGAACACAGTACTTTGATATTTTTCATGTAAAATATAAATGCAAAACTATTAACTGTGTGTGTAGAATGGGGTAGGGAGCATTATGCAAGGCTATAAGGTTTGCCTAGAATACCTAATACCTTTGCACCAGCCATGGGTTTGGGGAGAGAGGGAATGGTATCAGTTTTTAAAGTTTGTATCACTGAAGGGAGCTGGGTGTTTTTTTGGTGGGCCAGGACAGAGACTGAATGAACAGGGGTGGGGGGTGGGACAGCACAATAATTGTTTGCACAGGGCAGCAAAATAGCTAGCACTGACCCTGTCCATAGGATTCAATTGGAGAGTATAACATTGTCCAACTGCTGCTATAAAGCCTTACAAACTGAATATCTGAAAAAGTTAACAGGTCAAGGTTGCCCTATTAATTTTTTTCTCACATGACCAGTTGAATATTGGCTCCTAAGGAGTCAATTTTCAAAGGGTTTAGGTGTTTACCATAGGAACTTAGATTCCCTAAATTGGCCTCTTTGAAAATTCACCAGAGCTCAGCACCTAAATTTAAGATTCTCATTTTATTAGGCATCTAAATGTAAGAGTATAAAAAGTAGGTGGATACAGGGATGGAGTTAGGGTGGAGAAAAAAATGTAGGTGCATGCATAACACTGATTTTTAGCAGTAGGCACCTAACTTAGGAGCCTAAATCTAGGCAAATATATTATTGTTTTTGTTTGTGTTTTTTTCTGATTATGTATGTGTTGCTTCCGTCGGTCTCAGACGGCTTCGACCTTTGTGCCTCACCTTTTTCTCTGCTCTCCCCGCCAGCCTTGGGAAGATGGCTACTGCCGTGTCTGCAAGCCGCTCTCTCCGTCGTCCCCGGAACGGCTATGGCAAAGCCTCACGCCATGTCTCTCCTAAGGGCATCTTAGGGTGCGCGTGCGCACGCCACCCACGTCTTTATCCACGTCATGGCGGGTACCTCGGGGTTTCCCCCTCGAGTAACATCATGCCATCCGGGTATTTAGCCTGCCCTTGTTTGCTAGCTGAGCAAGGATTGGATTGCCTCCGGTCTGAGCTACTCTGCCACTTCCGTGCTGCCGCTGGAAGCTCTCTCTGCCCTTCGGGGTAATTCTCTAACCTGAATACCCGCTCCTCGGGGGCCCTTTACTTTCTTTCAGGTGCCTTACTGGGATCAGGTACTCGCTCCTCGAGGGCCTGCTCTCCCTACCTCAGTGCCTGTAACCAACTACGTCCGCCTGCTGGAACCACCACCACACAGCTACCATCTAGTGAGTAATCTATCTCTGTCAGTCTGTCTCATCTACAGCTCTGCTGCTCTGGGAATCTGCAACTGGACTTCCCTATACCATCTCAGTGAGATGGGTCTCCTCTGCCGAGGATCCCTGGACTGCTATCTCTGGATTGCCTCACTACTGCCACCTCTGGTGGAACTCATCAGCTATTTAATAAAAGACAAATCTCTGTGTTTGTGCGTCCTGAGTCTAGCCTGGTACTATGGCTCCCCACAGGGCTCCTCCATGTGGGCGTGGTCATCTCCACAGTACCCCGAGAATCCACTCAAACACTTTTAACCATAACAGTATGTTTTTTATGTGATCCGCCATGAACTTGTGCATATGAACGAAATATAAGTATTTTAAAATAAAAACTAAATAAATAAATAGCCCTAAATTTAGACACCAAAGTTTTAGATCCCATATTTAGGGTAATATTTCAGATGAAAACGTAGGTCCCTAAGTTCAGCTGAAAATACCCCTAAATTTAGATACCTAAAATGTAAGCACTGAGTATTTTTTGAAAATTAATCCCTAAGCTATCACTGGAAATCATGCTATAGACAATATATTTCATTACATATTTATGTCTCAATGTTGGATAATTGCACAGATCGAAAAAAATGTGGCATGACTAAATTCTGCAGAGTGCACAGAAGTAGCAGCTAAGTATATTTCCCATGAGCCATGCAAAATAAAGTATTATAAATAAAATAGCTGATCATGTTCAATGTAAGAAATACTGACATTTCAAAAGAAAAGAAGACTTGGTCAGAAGAAACTGCAGTTAATATATGTGCATTGCTTATTGGCAAATATACAGGGGATGCAATGTAGAGATGTTTATTGAGTATTTGTCCTCAAAAATCATATCACAGGAGATTCAAACCAATTGTACGCAACACAGATGTAGGACTATAAGGGGCATTATGAATAGTCCTAGTAGTTGAAAAATACATGGATATTTTTGCTGTGTGCATTTTTTAGCTAATTTCAAAGGGAATCTATGTGATATTTTCCCTTTGAAAATTAGATAAAGTATGCAGGCTAAAAATACCTACAAAATTTGCATTAGGTGTGTGGGCGTCAGAAGGGTAGATAGGGGCCAATGTACTATGCCTAACATGGGTTTTTACTCAGGTTTAATGTGAGTTTTTCGATGCTAACCTTACTCAGGTATGTAATATGGGTTTTAGCGCATTAGCTAGTACAGAGTAATACAAAGAGCTGCTTTAGCAAGCAGACATTTTAGCACATATTTTCTAAAGTGGGAATAACTCCAGTCAAGGCAGGAGCCGAACATAAGAACATGCCATACTGGGTCAGACCAAGGGTCCATCGAGCCCAGCATCCTGTTTCTAACAGTGGCCAATCCAGGCTACAAGTACCTAACAATTACCCAAAAACTAAGTATATCCCTTGCTACTGATGCTAGTAATAGCAGTGGCTATTTTCTGTGTGAACTTGATTAATAGAAGGTAATCGACTTCTCCTCCAAGAACTTATCCAAACCTTTTTTAAACCCAGCTATACTAAATGCACTAACCACATCCCCTGGCAATAAATTCCAGATTTTAATTGTGCGTTGAGTGAGAAAGAACTTTCTATGATTAATTTTAAATGTGCTACATGCTAACTTCATGGATTCCCCCCTAGTTCTTCTATTATCCGAAAGAGTAAATAACCATTTCACATTTACCCATTCTAGACCTCTCATGATTTTAAACACCTCTATCATATCCTCCCTCAGCTGTCTCTTCTCCAAGCTGAACAGTCCTAACCTCTTTAGTCTTTCCTCATAGGGGAGCTGTTCCATTCCCCTTATCATTTTGGTAGCCCTTCTCTGTACCTTCTCCATCGCAATTATATCTTTTTTGAGATGCGGCGACCAGAATTGTACACAGTATTCAAGATGCGGTCTCACCATGCAGCGATACAGAGGCATTATGACATTTTCCGTTTTATTCACCATTCCCTTTCTAATAATTCCCAACATTCTGTTTGCTTTTTTGACTGCCGCAGCACACTGAACCGACGATTTCAATGTGTTATCCACTATGACGCCTAGATGTCTTTCTTGGGTTGTAGCACCTAATATGGAACCCAACATTGTGTAATTATAGCATGGGTTATTTTTCCCTAAATGCATCACCTTGCACTTATCCATATTAAATTTCATCTGCCATTTGCATGCCCAATTTTCCAGTCTCACAAGGTCCTTCAATTTATCACAATCTGCTTGTGATTTAACTACTCTGGTCAGTCTCATCTACCTTCCTCTGTCTCCGTCGCCTAAGTCCCAGCGGCCCGGGACCTCACGGGCTCCTCCCGGGGGGTCCTCAGGCTTCCAGGGCGAAGACTCCAGCTCTACGTTCTGCTTTGCACCGCCTCCCGGCCTACACCGCGGAGTGCTCTTCATCTTCTACCATCTCTCTCCGCTAAGCCGGCCCAAGTGTCCACTGCCATGCCCGCAACAACCACATCTTCTAGGTTTACCATGATTTGGTTCAGTCCATCTGAATCATTACCCATGAAAACCTTCTCCATTACGGGTACCTCCCCAGCATCCTCTTCAGTAAACACCGAAGCAAAGAAATCATTTAATCTTTCCGCGATGGCCTTTCCTTCTCTAAGTGTCCCTTTAACCCCTCGATCATCTAATAGTCTGACTGACTCTCTCGCAGGCTTTCTGCTTCGGATATATTTAAAAAAGATTTTACTGTGAGTTTTTGCCTCTACAGCCAACTTCTTTTCAAATTCTCTCTTAGCCTGTCTTATCAATGTCTTACATTTAACTTGTCATTTTAGTCTATTGTGTGCTCCTGTGTTGCTGCATATAGGTGTTTCTCTCTGTCAAATATGGATTACATTCCTTTTTTTTATGGTTCGGTACATTTTGCAGTAAGCCAAAGAATAAGAGTGGCAGATGCCAAAGAACAAAGAGAATGCGAAGAGAAAGAAAAAAGACATTTTATTGCTGAGCAAGAAAGGAGGGTCCAAGAGAAAAAGGTTCTCCTGGATCAAGTCATTCACAGAAGGGCATGCAGGCAGTAGATATTTTGCCTGAGGACACTACTGGGTTCACCGAAGACAGATATGGTCCAGATATTTAGAGTGACTTCCAATTCAATTCTTTCTCTCTATGAAAAAAATCAGAAATGATATTGATCCTCTAACTGATCGAAGACATGCCATTCCAGGTTCGGTCAAGCTTTAGTGAATGGCAAGTTTTCCATGTTTTGGACTTGACCCCTGTTTTAGAAGGGAACTGCCCCTTACCTGAGGAAAAGAGAGTCTGGACGTATCAATAAGGGGATGTATGCACAAGTTGGGCTTGTGTGTGCCGACAGAATTTTAAAAGCTGCCCTGATGCGGATGTATCTCCCGCTGTGCAAACATCTCACTTGATTTCAAAAAAGGGCATGGTATGGGTATGGTATGAGTGTGGTCTGGGTTGGGCATGGTTGTTTCGGGGCATGGCTAATAGATGTGCGCATAAATACTTATTTCCTCTGGCGCACGCTCAGGTCCAGTGCTGCGTAACGTTTCTTCTGCTATGGAGGAGGTGTAACTGTAAAAAATACAAAAAGCCATTTCGGAGTGGTTTAAAGGGTCTGGGGGGAATGGGGGGAATGCAGGCTATTAAATCAGGGGAGTTTGGAGGATCTAGCTCAATCCTAGGCAAACTGATGGATGAACTGGTGAAGCTGGTCATGGTGTGGGCGTGGGCCAGTTTTAAAATACCCTGACTTACTTGGTAGAAACCCTATTTACATGCCTAGGTGTGCACACTTACAATTGTGCGCACATGTGCACACGCCCAGGCTATTTTATATTGTGCATACATATGTGCACACAAATTATAAAATGGCCACGTATCTAGGCATGCACAGCAGACACGTATCAAAGTGCACCTGCACACCGGTTTGAAAGTTGCTGTCCCTGAGTACACGTAGGACTATGGTGATAGATGTTAAATCTAAATATTGCAAAGAAGAGAAACGAGGACTGGAAGAATAAATGAATATATTGAAGGAAAAGAAAAATGGCAAATATAGCATTTTTATATCATTTCAGTAAATTTAGAGCACAATTATAACTAGCTAAAACTCCTAAGGATTAGTGGTTAATTAAGAGTATAAATGACTCATGAAGTTAATTCACATTATGAAAAGATGATGAAGGCAAGGCGGGTTGTGATTATAAATGGTCTGAAGTTTCCTAATAAAACAAGAAAAATCCTTGAGGATTAAGAAAGTACGATTGAAGAAGAAATAATGAATATATTTGTTGATTGTGTTCTTATTAATTATGCCAGAAACTCAACTCATAATAATCTTTCATCTGGTTTTAATCAACGACTAAGACATTGTAATTAAGGTTAGAATAATGAAGCCACAAAGAACCAATTGCCTCAATAAAACTGAATTTAATCTTACTTAGGGTTCAATCCACCCCTGCTGTTTTTTTGGCTTTGGCAGGCGAACATCTTGAGCTATACAGATTTCTCAAATAGTAACTGTCGTAAAAGGGGATATTCAAAAAGAAATTTGGACTTAAAATAAGATATTAAGGATGTACAGGAGGCACCCATTATAAAACAAACAATTTCCTTTCCAGCCATGAACAATCCTGTAAAGAGTTAATTACCCACAAAAATGCAGCACATTCTGTACCTTCTATTCAACTCCCAGAGTCCTTAGATTCACCTACCTGCCACCCAATTTTCTCACTTTGATTCAGCCTATGGATCAAGAAGTCATTTGAAACATGAAATGTAAATACCAAGAGAATTCATGAAAAAGCTGCTGATTTTTGAAGGATTCGATGCCTCAAAAGCTTCCAAAGAAACTTCACTATCAAGGATAAAGTTTGGTGCATTTTTAGTGCAAGTCTCAGACTCTGAAGAATGCATGGCACAATTTGTAGCTTTCTATTATGTTCTTAGAGGGAAGATATTGACATTGATTTTGAAGGGTTTGAGTCAACAGAGGGAAAGGCTAATGTTGCTGAACTAATGCAGTATACCTAAGGATTAAGGGAGTAATTTTTTAACTCATCTGGTCACTGCATTTCAAAAAAAGATATAGCTGATCTGAAAAAGTTACAAAGTAGGGCAACCAAAATGATAAAGGGGATGGAACAGTTCCTGAATGAGGAAAGGTTAAAGAGGTTAGGGCTGTTCAGCTTGGAGAACAGTTGGCTGAAGGGGGGATATGATAGAGGTCTATGAAATCATGAATGGAATAGAATGAGTAAATGTTAATAGGTTATTTACTCTTTCAAAAACTACATAAACTTGGGGACACCCTGAAGTTAGTAAGTAGCACATTTAAAAAAAAAAATGAGAAAATTCTTTTTCACTCAATGCACAATTAAGCTTTGGAAAATATTGACGAATGATGTGGTAAAGGCAGCTAGCATAGATAAGTTTAAAAAAGGTTTGGACAGGCTCTTGGAGGAGAAATCCATGAACTGTTATTAACCAGATAAATTTGGGAAAAGCCATAGAATAGAAACATAGAAATGATGGCAGAAACGGATCAATGGTACACCCAGTTTTCCCAGCAAGCTTCCCATGGTAGTATTTGCTGTGCTGTGCAGTTTACCCCCATGCATCAGTCAGTGCTGCTTGATGTGCATTGCTTATGAATTTGGCTATAGAAGCAGTACTGTGGTTTTTTCCCCAATGTATGCGCATTATACCCTAGACTGTAAAAAAGCCATGACTTGTGAATTTGGATTCAGAGCCATGCTCTGAATCCAAATTCCTCTTTCCCTCCACCTCCCACCCCTTTCTGTCGAAGCACTGCTTATCCCTGAGAGTTAGCAACATGGGATCTATCTGTTGTTTGGGATCCTGCCAGGTACTTGTGACCTGGATTAACCACTGTTGGAAACAGGATACTGGGCTTGATGGACCTCGGTCTGACTCACTATGGCAAGTTCTTATGTTCTTATGGTTAAGAACATAAGAACATAAGAAATTGCCATGCTGGGTCAGACCAAGGGTCCATCAAGCCCAGCATCCTGTTTCCAACAGAGGCCAAACCAGGCCACAAGAACCTGGCAATTACCCAAACACCTAGAAGATCCCATGCTACTGATGCAATTAATAGCAGTGACTATTCCCTAAGTAAACTTGATTAATAGCAGTTAATGGACTTCTCTTCCAAGAACTTATCCAAACCTTTTTTGAACTCAGCTACACTAACTGCACTAACCATATCCTCTGGCAACAAATTCCAGAGATTTATTGTGCGTTGAGTGAAAAAGAATTTTCTCCGATTAGTCTTAAATGTGCTACTTGCTAACTTCATGGAATGCCCCCTAGTCCTTCTATTATTCGAAAGTGTAAATAACCGAGTCACATCTACTCGTTCAAGACCTCTCATGATCTTAAAGACCTCTATGATATCCCCCCTCAGCCGTCTCTTCTCCAAGCTGAACAGCCCTAACCTCTTCAGCCTTTCCTCATAGGGGAGCTGTTCCATCCCCTTTATCATTTTGGTTGCCCTTCTCTGTACCTTCTCCATTGCAACTATATCTTTTTTGAGATACGGCGACCAGAATTGTACACAGTATTCAAGGTGTGGTCTCACCACGGAGCGATATAGAGGCATTATGACATTTTCCGTTTTATTAACCATTCCCTTCCTAATAATTCCTAACATTTTATTTGCTTTTTTGACTGCTGCAGCACACTGAGCTGACGATTTCAATGTATTATCTACTATGACGCCTAGATCTCTTTCTTGGGTGGTAGCTCCTAATATGGAACCTAACATCGTGTAACTACAGCTAGGGTTATTTTTCCCTATATGCAACACCTTGCACTTGTCCACATTAAATTTCATCTGCCATTTGGATGCCCAATCTTCCAGTCTTGCAAGGTCCTCCTGTAATGTATCACAGTCTGCTTGTGATTTAACTACTCTGAATAATTTTGTATCATCTGCAAATTTGATAACGTCACTCATCGTATTCCTTTCCAGATCATTGATATATATATTGAAAAGCACCGGTCCAAGTACAGATCCCTGAGGCACTCCACTGTTTACCCTTTTCCACTGAGAAAATTGACCATTTAGTCCTACTCTCTGTTTCCTGTCTTTTAACCAGTTTGTAATCCACGAAAGGACATCGCCTCCTATCCCATGACTTTTTAGTTTTCGTAGAAGCCTCTCATGAGGGACTTTGTCAAACGCCTTCTGAAAATCCAAATACACTACATCTACCGGTTCACCTTTATCCACATGTTTATTAACCCCTTCAAAAAAATGAAGCAGGTTTGTTAGGCAAGACTTCCCTTGGGTAAATCCATGTTGACTGTGTCCCATTAAATCATGTCTTTCTATATGCTCTACAATTTTGATCTTGAGGATAGTTCTGCTCTTGCTCTTCCTTCTGATTGATGCTGGTGCTTCTCCCGCTCAGACACCTTGTTTCTGCCAATTCTTGTCCTGCCACCAATGCTAGTCTCCTCTCCTTTTGTGAGTATTTATGCACCAACATTTCTGAGCACTATTCTTGCTGTTAGATGGTCACAAGTCTATGTTCCTAACTTGCATTTGTCACTTCTATTTATCCCTTTTTCTTTTAGATGGGTGCATTGCCAGCACTCGTTTCTCTGTTTGGAGAGAATTTAGGTCTGCTCCTGTATCTGGGTATCTGATGCTGATGTTTCTCCATCTCAGAAGCCTCATTTCTGTACCTGCTTGTCTCATTTGACAGTACCCTCTATTCTTCTTGCTGTCACCATGCATGTTATGGGAAGATGCATCATGTTCTGTTTGGGGACCGCTAGGAGAGCGATCCCAAGTTGAGGGGATTGTGTGCCCTTGGGCCTTGGCACGACCCCAGAAGACTCCAAGACAGCGCCGAGGGTTGGTGACTGACCCTCTGCCGGACTGCATGCTTCTGAAAGCCAACAACACTATGTTGGTATTTGAACAGTCCTCCGACCATTCCCAGCCCTTTCGGACATGCCGCTGGGTATCGGCAAGAAGCAGCAGGCCAGACTGAGGATGAGGGCAGACGGAGGCCTTGTGACACAGAAGACTCAAGACGTGGACGAGAAGACTCTGGATGTGTACGAGGAACTTGAAAGACTCTGGACGAGGCGAGGAACTTGGAAGACTCTGGCCGAGACGAGGAACTGGGGAGGTTCAGACATTGGCACTGTCTCTCAGGGTGCCCTACACAGCCCACTGACACGGGCCGACCCAATGGGCTGGTCACGGACCACCCTGTCCCTGTAGCACGCCCTACACAACCTGAAGAGGCTGGTCATGGACCACGCAGAGAGCAGGACGAGCGCAGGAAGGGAATCCAGCTGAGACGAGACTCCAATGATGAGGACAGGAACCGACAACATGGATTTACCCCAACAAGGTGTCATTTGGAGAACCAGCAGAGCTGGAGGGTCAAGAGGACGCGAACAAGCGAAGGAGGAGCGGAACTTTGGAACATGAGGAAGTCTGGAACATCAGGGAGTCTGGAACATCAGGAAGCCTGGACTAGGAACCTCAGAACATGAAGACATGGAACATCAGAAAACCACAAAGACTCAGGAAGCAATACGAGACATGGAGCTCCAACAAAGAACGAAGACCTGACAGAGCGCTGGAAGACGAGACTTCCAGGAGTGAAGAACTCCAATGCAAGGCAAGGCAGAAGTGTTGGAGAAGCCCTTTTATAGGGCTGAGACAAGAAACAGTCATCAGGTGGGGCCTGGGGCATATCCGGCCGCGGGCCCTTTAAATCTTGTGAAGAGGTGCAGCCCGCACCTTAGGAAGAGGAAGCAGGAAGTTGTGCAGGACCATGGCCAGCGGCCATGCTGCTGCTAATACCAAAGAGCAGGGCAGGGCTGAGGAACAGGCCCAGCATTGTCAGCAGCTCTCAAGCCGCAGAAGGCAGACTGAGGAGTGGCTCCAGCCACAAGGAAGACCGGGGACTGTGGCCTCCAGGCTGCGGGGCAGGCAGAGAGAAGGTAAGAGGCTGCCCATGAGGGCAGAATCACAACACATCGTTGGTGGTCATCGCTGCTGTTTAGTTGAAATGGTGAATCATCTCCAAATCTTCCTTCAGATGGGGACATTTCATCCAATTTACCAAGCTGTTGACGTGCATTTTAAAATGTGTCTCAAGTATATCGATTTACTGATTAAATTTATGTGTAAATAGAGTGATCAAAGTTCATAAAAATAGATTACCTGGGTCTCAAGGCAGTAGAAAGGGGTGAGATGATAGAAGTGGGATAGTGATGGTCCAGAAAAGGTCTAGATGTTGGAGTTGAGGCTTCATGGAAGCATGGCCCAGGAAACGACAGAGCCTGTGTGAGAACCACAGCACCAGGAGTCTCATAAAGAGGCCCAATGTGGAAGGGAGTCAGCTGGACAAAGGCCCATGAAGGACCAGAGTCTGGAACAGGGCCTTTTTCTGGATCATGGGTAAAATGAGGAAAAGGCCTGGAACCAGCAAAAGAACCAGTGACAGGTTTCCCACAGCTGTAGGCCACAATGTAAAAGGGGCCCACAAGTGCTGAAAGTGAGCTGCAAGGGAGGAAACAGCTGTGAGGGGAGGAGTTGGAGCAGTCAGAGCGGCGACAGCCTTGGCCACTGCCGGGTACTCCCAGTGCTAAGCCATATGCAGTGTGGAGGCGAGAGGCCCTATCTGAGGCCAAGCAGGAGAGAGGCCACATGAAAGGAGAGAAGCCAGAGCAAGCGGTGCAGATTTTGGTCATTGCTTGCTCCCTCATCGACATCCCAGGCCCAGTGGTGAGTGCAGAAGGGAATCGTCACAATGGTTTGATTAAAAAAAGGTGCAATTACTGTTGGGAGTCTTGGAGAAGCCCCTGGTACAGGGAGGATATGCCAGCTTGGCAAACTGAGGCTAGGCTGCGATTTCGCTATCGCCATTGATGGCATCAGCGGCATCCAAAACTCCCAGTGTGGGGGCCACCAAAAACAATAAAAATATTGCAAATTAAGGAAAATCAAAATAAATTGAATGTACGAGTCAAGTGAGGAGACCCTGAAGAGGTGACTGACACCATTTCACAGTCTCCGAAGCACCATTTAAAGAAGAAAAATGCCCTGTTGTAGTTATGGTGCATTTTGGCATCACAAACCCCCAAAATGTAGAAACTGAGAGAAGTCAGACTGGGATCATCTGAAAGGAACTAAGGGACCATAGCCCCACTGTTATTTGCATGGCCATTGCAGTAGTTTGTGAATGGGAAATGATAATGTCAGAAAATGACTAGGAAATAAATAGGGGGGCTATGATGAGACACAGAGAAGTGGACAAATATGAAAAATATTTTCATTGCCAAGAAAAGCATAATTAACATTTATTTAAATCTAGATCAATGATGTATTAAAGGAAATAGTAGCGTCCAGCCACCCCTAATTCCAATAGCCCATCCAAAGCATCCCAAGAAATACTAGGACTGCTATGACAATTCATAAAGTTCTGAAGCCTTAGCCATGGTTATTGGTTACAGCTTCCCTAGTTACCAGAAAAGAGGCTGGCACAGTAGTACCAATACTAGTCAAAGCACGGTAACTTATAAAAATACTGGACAAAGTTCTAAGTATTCCAAAATTTCCCTAATTCCCTCTAGGCCACACCCTGCTTACATCTTCCAACTGGACTCCTCTCTGTAGTGATGGATTTAGTTATCAGCTACCCTTAGGCACCCCCCTCCCAACCTCCAGTGATGCCTCCAACTTTTGTTTTCCCCTACCTATAATTTTTTTCCCCAAGACTATTGGCACTGAATAAATGTTCTCCGTCGGGCAACACTATTAAATGATCGCAGCTGGGCTAACCTTCAAAGATACTAGGATTAACACCTTCATCCCAGATCAGAATAGTTAGAGGCTACAGTCCATCCAATAAATGGATTCTGCTTACTGAATCTTTTAGGTGTGGGCTGCAAAAGTTGATAGCAAAAGATGTTCTTTTCTGTCACAACTGCCAGAGTCCTCAGACATGACCCTTTCAGAAAGGTTGTTAAAACTATTAGAATTTCAATAGCAGAAAGAGAGTCTTTTTTTTTTTGCCAGCTAACTAATTCCATTTCTGATCTACAAAACAATACAAACGTGGGTTTACATCATACAGCTATACCCACCCAGACCATACTCCTCTCATACCTACATTGAACAGAAGGCAGACCAATACTGACTCTCTCAACAAGAGCCCTTCTTCCTATCAGTAGTATATATAATGGGGGCTATTTTCATAACTGGGTGATGATGCAAAGCCCATGGGTACTTTTACCTAGGGGCCTTGAACCAGTTTTCAAAAGGAAGTCCAAGCATACTTTCCATTTGAAAATTCTCCCAGGAAAAAATGCCACATAGATTTACAACTGCTTTTTCTGTGGGTGCTTTTTCCCTTCAAAATAACATGCATAGATGCAATTTTTAGACAATCCTTTTTTGGAAAAGATAGGCCCAGTGTTAAGGAACTCCCCACAAACAATATTGAATGGAACCACTGCTGGTAAATGTTGCAAAAATAAATACATCCCTGGATATAAAGTCAAAGAGAGTCTGTACTTGTCCTGTTCCACAAAAATCCAAGCTGGGCACAGGAGAACAGTCCAAAACAGTGGCTGAGTTTATTTCCTAGTAGAGCAGAGATAAATGGTAGAGATGATGGTAGAGATGATGCTTATCTTGACAAATCACATTTTGGAAGCACAGATGTCACTTTATCATGCATTAAATGCAAATTGAATTGTAAAGCACAGGAAATGTCATTAGACAAAAGTATACCCGAGATGGTAATCATATGGTTGATCCAGTGATAACATGCCATGAAGGTTATCCAAATTCAAGCAGTATCTCTAAGGAGAAGATAGAAAGGAAACTGCTAACCACACCTTGCAGTCACTACACCCAAAGCAGTCGTCACCTGCCATAATGCAGTTTCTCTCCTAGAAACCTAGCATTGAGTTCACAGAGTGCTGATCAGCACAGGGGCTAGTCTTCTTCTCTCCAAAGCACATTAATTTATTAAAAATTTTGTGTAACCCTACCCCGATGTGTCTATCTGGCACAAATGGGGCAATAAAGGAATTTGTTACTCTTTGGAGCTTGAACCTCACACTGGCTATCTCTTTTACCTTTCCTCTTACTCCCAAGGCTGGATCCTTTGTAGGTTGGAGGAAGATAAACTTCCATGGCCCAATATGACAAAGGTGACTTTTTTTTACACATTTCTTTCCCTTTAATTCCATGGGGAAGATGGTTGTTCTTAATATGGGTGCAGTGAGTGCAAAAGAAATACTCTGGAGTCACTGTGTTAGTGTCCGAAATTAAAGTCTTTACTGTTCATCAAAGATGATGAATGGCACAGGAACTCAAACTGCAGCACCATATATTTCGCTTTTCAAGTTCTTACAGTTTCTTCCCTCTATCTGTGCAGAACTCATTTATATCAGGGACAGGGGAACATCTACTCTCTTGGATTAAGTACAGTGGAGCTCCCAGATGGACATGGTCTTTTAGGATGGTAGAAACCTCTTCTAAGCAGATAAAAAAGTTAAAATCTTCTCTTTCTCTCCCCAGGCTGGTGAAACTCTGGATGGGTATCCCCAGTGAGGTTGCTTTCCTTCACTCACAGCAGATCTTTTGGATCTCTTTGGTTTTTACACAGTTCTCCCTTCTGGATCCCTGATGGGAAGGATCCCTTGAACCAATCAGTTCTCTTGCTTCAGACAGGAATGAAGAGCAGCCAAAACTTTCCCCTGGATCATCTAACAAAATGCTTTCTTTTCGTTAAAAAAACAGATATTAACATCGGAGTCGATCCTTGCAGCAGGCCACCATCTCTAGGGCAGGAATTCCCTATCCATGGGAGTCCCGGACACAGGGTTCCTCAATCCTGTGCCCAAGAAAGGCCCAGGTATCTCACAAGGCTCCTACCAAGAAAAATCTCAAATGCCTCAAAAGCAACCCAGAGGGATATCCCAACTAGCTAGAGAGTAGGCGGGAAGGAAAACCCTCTCGACCCTGGTCTGTATCCCCAGGCAGGGTTAGCCTGCTTCCACTGACTGAGCCTGAAAAACAACAAAAGCTAAATCTCCTACCGACCTCCTAACTCTTAGCAAACCTAAAGGGATTGCCTCCTGAACTCTCTGTAGAGAGCTGCTACATAGACTCTCAGGGGGATGGTCATTCCAGTCCACACAAAGAGAGGGGCTGCATTTTAATGGTACCTCCCTTCAGACTAGCCTGCACTCTTACTGATAAACTAAAAGGTTCACCCAGTTCTTACTGGTGACATGACTATAGGGTCCGTCTCATTTGAAATCATTATAGATACAACTTTATCCCTGATAGACATCAGGCAAGTTGAATGGGTATTGTTTCACTGAGCAGGTCTCAGCAACTGCTCAGACACAGAAGAAATATTTGATTCTCTGTTTTCACCAGCTCTTTCCATCTTAGATATAGTTTCCTTCCTCCCCGCCACCCTGCAGGAAACGGTGGCTCTCAACCAAGTCATTGGCACACACTCAGCCCATCTAGTTTTCAGGATACCTGCAATGAATATGCATGAGGTAGAATTGCATATGATTGTGGCAGCAAATGAAAATGTATCTCATGCATATTCATTGCGGATATCCTGAAAACCATATTGGCTGTGAGCCCCGAGGACTGGGATAAGGACCACTGCTCTAAATGATAGCAGCTTCCGTGTCAGGAATAGATTGGTAATGGCCATTGTTCAGGAGAAAGTCTCCACCTAATCTGATGGTAAGGTCAAAACTGGATTTGCAGAGAGCTAAGAAGGCCTTCAACTTGCCCCTGCAAATTGATGTCTCCCCCAAACTCATTGGCAACACACAGGATTGTCAGTCTTAGAGATGATGAAATCATTTCAGTGGATAATAGAGGGATATAAAAGGGATTTACTATGCTATTTAGCAGGGGCAGTTCTATCATTAGGCAGGGTGAGGCAGCTGCCTCAGGTGGCAACATTTTAAGGCGGCAAAATGTGTCCCCCAAAACACCTCTGTGGTGGTTGCCTTACAAAGGATCCACAGGCAGAAAAAATGTGCCAGCAGCTCGGAGGGATGCCACAGACAGTGGCAGCGGCGCATATTTATGACTTAACTGAGGGGATCCTAGGCCTCACGAAGAGGAAGAAGACAACAGCATTGGAACTGATTTATGACATACTCAAGGGGATCTGGCCCCTGCAAGAAGAAGATGGCAGTGGCATGGATTTTTTATGTGCCCATGGGGATCACAGCCTCGCGAGCAGAAAGAAGATAGCAACAGTACAGATTTATGATGCGCCCATGGGGATCCCAGGCTCCACAGGCAAGAAGACAACAGCAGCAGCAGCAGCTAGACATGCCTGTGGGGATCCTGGGTGGGCACTGGATTTTGATATGCCTGCGGAGATCCCATTTCTTGCTGGCTGGAAGAAAGAAGAGACCTGGTGTGTGGGGTGTAAGGGAAGGGGGCGGGTGAGTGAGATGCAATGGGAGGGGAGAGTGTGAGAGAGAGGGAATGGAAGGGAAAGGATTGAGTGTAAATGGTAGAGAGAAGAGGGGAGGAAAGGGAGGAGGTAAAGGAGTGTTTGAGAAGGAGAGAATGAAAGCAAAGGGGGCTGAGAGAGCGAGGGGATGAAAGGGAACAGAAGGGGTGAGTGAGAAGGAAGTGAAAGGGAAGCATTTGAGGTACTCTGTGTGTGAGCAAGTTTCTGTGTGAAAAAGCATGTGAGTGTGTGTGAGAGCACGTGTGAATATGAGTGAATTTGTGTGTGAGAATGAGTGTTGTGTTAGAATGTGTGTTAGAAAGTGTGTTTATATGAGAGAGAATGGATAAAGTTGTATGTAGTCCTCGCCCCTTCCCCTGCTAATCCAGGACATTTTCAGAGTGACTGGAAATCAAAGCTCCCAGGTATGGAAAGCTGGAATTTTTTTTATTCTTATTAATTTTAATTATTATTGGATGTTATTTTATGTTTCTGCTTTTTTGACATATTTTATTGGTTTTTAGGACTTTTAACATTTAATGAATTAATATGAAATTAATTTTAGAATGTTCTATTCGTCAGCTGTCTTGAAATATCTTTTTATTAGTATGTTTTATTATTATGACTGATGTTTTATATTTCCTGATTTATTGTTTTATGAGGAATAGTGATATTTCTGTTTTTCTGTTGTTGCACTGCATACAGAATCTGGCTTTTTGCAATTTCCAATTTAGTTTTGTCTGCATATTTCTATTTGTACTTTATCGTCACTTTATTCTGTATTTCTGTGTTCTGGTGTGTGATGGAAGTTTTGTATTTTGCTATCATGTAGTTTCTATTTAGGGATCTATAACAATCTGTCTTGTTTTGCTTTCTTAATAGGGGATGTATTGGTATTTTAGGGCCTGGTGTAATATTTGAATTGTTGCATTTTATGGGTAGGGTTCTTACTGTTTGCGTGTTGGCTGTTAGTGCAATTTTGGTAAGGGAGGATTACAATATTATAATTGTAATTGTTTATTCATGGCTTTCTGAGAGCTAAGCCCAAACCAAACACATTATTACAATAGGCCTAATACCATATGGGCTCCAAGTGTCTTTTTTGCAGCATCTCCTCATTGGCATCACAGCAGTTCCATGTTGTTGTATATGATATTCTTACATCACAAGACTGTACTTTGAAAGTCCTTTTTCATGTAATATTTGTTGTTGTTATACATAGATTTTAATTGTGTGTGATGAGAGCTAGGGGTTGGGCAGAACAAGGCTGTAAGTTTCACCAAGCACCTAATACCCTTGCATTGGCTATGAGAGAGTACATCATGCACGGACCCTCACCATTCACCCATTTCCCACTTCCCCAGGTGCAAATGCTAGAGAATGGTGGGAAGTAGATGGTAGGGTTAAGAAATGTGGTAGGATTGCCAGCTTCTTTGAAATATCACTGACACTCTTTATCTTCCATACCTCTGGGAAATCTGATCCCTGTCTGTGTACTTCCCCACCATTTTAAATCATCGAGAGGACCAGACTCCAAGGGGGATACCACCTCCTTGCTATCTCAGTGATTTGACCTGCACTGCACCGTTCTTCGGGATTGGGGGGGGCACCATCTCTTATCTCGCCTCAGGCAACAGATTGCCTTCAGCCACCCCTGCTATTTAGAACCAAGAAGCAGCACAGAGAAAAGAATAGCTTTTAAAAAGTGAGTAAGAAATAAGTGATAAAGGGAAAATCAAATTAGTGTGAGTGCAAATTCAATAGCTAAAAGTGTGTGAAAAGGAAAAGTAGCAGAGAGGATAAATGTTATGAAAAAGAATACAGAGCTGATGTACAGCTCTGTGACTCTGAAAATGACTCTAATCTTACAAGCAAGCATAAGGAAAAATCAAGAAGCCAAGAGGTTTTTTTTAGAACCAGACTGGATCTGAATGAGTTGAAAAATAAAGTACCTGACTAGGTTGTATCTAACCACAGCTCTCATCTTTGAGCTGTATCATCAGGTTATCCCCTACCCAGTGACTGAGAAATAAGGTGTCCAGGCCCACAAAACAACAGAGCTCCACTAACAAGGTCTTTGTTGTTAGCTGCGTACAGCTGCACTGCATGGGTGCATAGCCTATGCTTGAACACAGTGACACAGCCTGGGATGCCAGCCTGACATTAATGCATTCCGCAAGTTGTTGTCGGAAAAGTGCACTGTCACTGCCCTACTGGAGTTCAGAAACCAAGGTGCAATAGTGCCTTGTCTGATCTGCAGAAGCCTTGTCTGATATGCAGAAGCTCAGAAGACTTGGAAGATATGCCACCGAGCTCATCAAATATTTGTTGCAACTCTTGCAAAAAGGGTGCCAGATTCCCCAAGAGTGGGTCATTCCTTTTCCAGATGAGGGAAGTCCAGACCAATGCGGTGCCACCCAGCAAGGAAAGAAGGTAGGTTACCTTGACTTGGTCTGTCAGGAATAATGGCGCCTGTAGCTCAAATTGCATCTAACACTGGTTAAGAAAGCCTTTACAGCTTCTGGGATCCCCATCATACCATGGAGGCGGAGGCAAGTAGAGTATGGGCATGGCAGGTCAGAAGATGGGTGCTGGAGCAGGTGCTGAGGCAGGTCAAGCCGCAATGCCCTGAAGATAGCCAGACATAGTATTCAGATGATCCTGCTGCTGTAGAAGCTGGTATGCTAGGCCAGCAATGGCAAAGGCAGGAGGCGAGTCTGCCAAGTTCATGGCTTCAGCAATCTGTAAGAGATAGGGGGTGTGTGAGCCCTTAGTGTTCTTATAAATGATATTTTGCATGGCCATGCCCAGATTCCATCCCTTATTATGAGCTGCTTTGCATGCAATCTGCATACTTGAATTTTGCAAATAATAAGAACATAAGATATGACATACTCAGTCAGACCAATGGACCATCAATCCCAGTTTCCAGCAGTGGCCAATCCAAGTCACATGTACCTGGCAAGTACCAAAATATTAAATAGATCCCATGCTACTAATGCCAGCAACAAGCAGTGGCTGTTCCCTATTGATTAACAGCAGTTTATGGTCTTCTCCTCCAGTAACTTATCCAAATCTTTTTTAAACCCAGCTACACTAGCTGCCTTAACCATATCCATGCAAAGCAGCTCATTAATAGGCAATTCCATGTTAATAATGTATTGTGGCTGACTTAGAAGGTGGTCAGCTGCAATAAATTAACAACACCTCCTGGGAAATCATTAAATCTAAATGTTGAAGTCCCAATCCCCCTCCTGGACCTCCAAACCTTAAAAAGTTGCCCAGGATCCTGCGATGGGGTCCAGGGTGTCCCCTAGCCTTGGACCCATTCAGCGCCATTTTTAAAAATGGAGCCAACCAGACCTTGCCTCAATCACATGATGGGGCCAAGGTCCAGTGGCCATGTGGCTGTGTTTATCCAGTTAACATTGCTATCCAGACAGTGAATGACCACAAAATGTTCAGGTTCTGAAGCATGTGAAGTGTATACTTAGCATCCATTGATCTCTTAGGATACTGGGTAATTCTGAGAAATTATAAATCATACTCTATGAAGTTATAAGGACAAACAGATGCAACGTAGACCTCTGAAAACAGTTAATACTTGGGATAACTCAAGTAGGCTATCTTAGGGAGTCATTCATCAAAATATGTTAGGGCGTAATGGCCGTAACACCTGCGATAACACTACATCGCGAAATGTGTATGAAAATTGTATTCAAGTGGGAGGAGTAATAGGATTTATCATTTCAGGAGAGGGGGGGGGGGGGGGAGAGAGCCTTCCTTTATAGAAGACCACTGATTTTTTAACTATTTATGCCAATGTAAGAGGGGGCACTATTATCTCGGGGTGAGGTTTGTGGAGGAGTTGGGTTTTAGCGGGCAGTATAACATGCACAGTCATACATACGAACAGCACAGTTACCATCGGTGAAGATTTTATGTGATTTGGAGAGATGAAAGGTGAAAGAAGAGATTTGTACCATGTTCTTTCTACCTTATTTGATTGCAGCTAGGTAGTGCATCAAGCTAGTAGAGAGAACATGGTGCAAAACTACTCTTCTTTCACCTTTCATCTCTCCAAATCACATAAAATCTTCACTGATTTTAACTGTGCTGTTTGTACCTATGACTGTGCATGTAAAACTGCCCCCCCAGAACCAACCCCACTCCACAAACCTCACCCCTAATTTCTAGTGCCTCCCCTTACAGTGGTATGTATAAATAGTTAACTTTTTTGTGAGCCTCTACAGAAGCTCTCTCTCTGTCTTTTTCTCTCTCTCAGCTTGCAAATGTGAAAATATCACAGGTGCAATAAATTTAACATGTACTATTCTTGCTATATTTAGCACAAAATGATGAATCTAGGCCTTAGTCCTGGATATATTAATTCTAGCTCTTCACACCTTTGAAAACTCCATCTACACCCCTCTCAAAGATCCACTGCTACATAATCTGCATCCCCCAGGCTACTGCTCTCCAATGCATGTAAGTTTTAAAGTAACAAAATTTAAAAAATCATAAAAGCCTTAAACAATTTACAAATATCAATAACATTTCAAATTATGTTAGTCAACCTATGGAGAACAGTAGCATTTTTAATTTTTTATAGCTCATAAACTATTACAGTGATGTTAATAAATAAAATGAAAGGAACATTAAAAATATGATTTATTCTTTCATGTTAATTCAAAAAATGTTAATAAAGCTAGGCACATTAATTTACCAATTTATATGCATAGTGCCGTACTTTCTTAATTATTGATCCAATTCTACTGTATCCATGGAAATGGAATATTAGTAGCTGTAAAAATTTTGCAGCAATCATTTTCCTTGTTATGGGTCTGGTACATTGACTTTCATGCCATCAAGGACATATAATGCATGCAACATAGAGTAGTACCATTACCAATACATTATAAAAGTGACTTGTGTTTTCAGGAAAACATTAAGGCATCCAATTTCTTTAATGACCAAAGAATAGCTTGCCATCTTCCTCTACAATGTCATTTCCAATCAAAATTAATTGTTTTATTTTCATTCCACCTAACATTGCAGATTATAATAACATTTCAATAAATGTCATTTAATTATGCAACTCATGAGAAAGACATTCAACCAGTTAAGCAAAATCTTTTTAACTGAAAAACATTTATAAACTGAGTGAATAAACAAAAAGCTCTGAGTCACCCAAACTCTAGACTTTTACAAAACGTTACAGCAAGGTATCATTTGTCAAATTCTTAACATCGTATGATCTTTTTTTTTTTTTATCATTTTATGAGTGTTTTGTCATGTAAATCACCATGATTTGAATCTGGAATGATAGTATATAAATAAATACATGTTATAAAAAAAGTGATGCAGAGGGCCTGCATATATAAGAAGAGTCATATCAATAGCTTTTAAACACATTCTTATCTAGTCCCTGCTCAGAATTGTGTGGCAAATTATCAGAATTATTTTCATATGCACTTTACATTTTATTTTTAGTGGAGTCCCAGCTGCTCCTCCAAGTTTAGGGGCATGGAAAGGGAGGAGAGAGACCCAGACATCTTGCCACTAAAACAATCCCCTCCACATGATGATTTATTTTTCTTTACATATGATCTGTGTAAGAATTATTCAGAAAGGATGAGAGAACAAAACTGAGAATATTATAATGTGAAGATCCATTGCTGACTTTACTTCTAGCCTGCAGATGGTACCATGAGCTGCTTGGACTATCAATCCAGTTCTCCTAGCTCTGCGCCTCTCACTTAACCCAGTAGCCATCTTGTTTCCTGCCTAGATCTGTATTTATGCTCAGGGTTGTTGTCATTCAGTTGCCAGGGCTTGGTCTACTTCCTGGTCCTCAGACTTTGTCTTTGTTGCCTGAATCCAGAAGACTTCTTCATGTCCGGTTTCTTCCTTCAGTGTTCTTGCATGATCTTTTCATGCTCCTGGTTTTCTAGTGTGTTCCAGCTTCCCACTCATTCCAGGCTTCTAGCTCCTTGTTTGTATTGGGGATTACTTCAGTTTTTCATGCCTCACCAGCTATCACCACCGTGTTTCAATGAGGTTCATTTTTAACTAATTCAGGCAACAAATTCCAAAGGCATGGACCCGCCACATAAAAGGCAGAATCTTATGGAACAGTTTGCCTCTTGATATTCAGGAAGAGAGTAATTACTTTAAATTTGTAGAAGGCAGTGAAATCCTGGTTTTTATCCAGGCATATGACACCTGATATGGCAGTTAAGATCTTTTAATCTTGAGTCCTAATTTTGGTCTCAAATCTATTATGAATGGGTGATTTCATTCTGTGTATAATTTTTTTTGTAGGTCTGATCATATTACATGCTATTTATACTGGACACTGCTATTTGATTTTTATTTTATCTCTGCTGTGTTCATTTTTTTTAATTTAATTTTTAAGACTTTATGTAATCTATGTACTTTACATGTAAACTGCTTGAATGTGGAATATCAAGTTTAATAAATAATAATCATAAGGTTCTTTCTCTTGATTCTTCAAGGTGTATTTGCCGTACAGAAGGAATAAACAAGTTTTGAGATGACCACAACAAGCTGGAAGGACAGTAAACTTTTAAGAGGGAGTTAAAAAAGGAAAGAGCCATTTTTCTGCCTGCTGTCATTTCTTCTGCTCCCTTTTCCTCACAATGGCATGAGGGAACTGGAAGTAGCTAGTAGGGTTTTTGATATCACAATATACTTTTCTAATACTGTACTACTCACCAGTACCACTGTAATACTATTAGACACAATCTAGTTGACAGACTGAGTTCACTTCAGTGTTTAGAAAGTAGAGTTAACAGCTTGCTGGTGGCACAAACACAGTCTCTGTCTTTCTAGGACTATCCCTCACAGTGTGTACCAAAATGTCTCTCTCTCTTTCTCACATGCACACACACACACACACACACACACACACACACACACAAACACACTGTATGTTTGTGCACTGCTAACTCCTTTTGCACAAACAAAAAACAAAACAAAAAGAGATAAACTGAGAAGGCTAGAAAGGCTGTGCTCTTAACTGCAAGCTGTCTGAAGATAAGTAATGCATTGCAGAGACAGACAGACAAAGAAAATCACTGTTCACTGTTTCTTCATCTCCAGTCCACTATCCTGCCCTAGAGAACAGATAGAGGTGCTTCTGTCTCTCTCTCACATGGGCTGATTCAGTAAAGTCCACGGGAGAGCAGACGAACGCCCGCTCTCCTGGCGCGCGCACAGGCCACTCGCCTGTGTGTGCAATTCTGTATTTAAATTAGGTGGTGCGGTAGAAACAGGCAAAAGGAGGCACTAGGGACACTAGCGCGTCCCTAGCACCTCCTTTTGACCCGGAGCTGCGGCTGTCAGCGGGTTTGACAGCCGACGCTCAATTTTGCCGGCGTCGGTTCTCGAGCCCGCTGACAGCCGCTGGCCCATTTTTAATTTTTTATTCTTTTTTTTTTTACTTTTTTTACCCTTCGGAACCTCTGACTTAATATCGCCATGATATTAAGTCAGAGGGTGCACAGAAAAGCAGTTTTCCCGGTGCTGGCAGAAGCGCTAAGTAATTTCTTAAAGTAAAATGTGTGGCTTGGCTGCACATTTTACTTTCTGTATCGCGCGGGCATACCTAATAGGGCCATCAACATGCATTTGCATGTTGAGGACACTATTAGGTGCCGTGGGTTGGACGCGCATTTTCCACCCCTTACTGAATAAGGGGTAAGGGAAAACCCGCGTCCAAGGGCAGGTTAACAGTGCGCCCCGTTGGAGTGCACTGTACTGTATCGGCCTGACAGTGAGAGCACTGCGATTGTAGTGAAGATAAAAAAAAGCCCTTCCGAATGCCAAAATTCTTCTCCTTATTTTTAAAAGCTTTTCTTTGACTCTAAGAAAGCATCCGGAAAAGCTTGCCTTCTGAAATCCAAAGAGAAAATGGAGTTTCTTTGCACATGCTTAGACCTTTCAGTACGAGGACCTCCACATCACTTGATCAAAATGCTAGCTATTAGTTAGTTAAAAAAAAAATCTTCATCTTGATTGGTCCTCCATCCTGCCTACTCACCTATTTCTCTCACCTTGGCTCTAGCCTGGCTGCTACCTCACACAGGAATTATATGGTTACTATAATTACCAGTCTCACTGCAGCACTTTTCAATGTGCCATAAACCTGAATAGGAAGTATAAATGAATGAAACAAAAATTTTATTTTAAATTCACGGACACTCTCCATTAATTTCTAGAGTCCACAAATGAAAGAAAAATGGTCTCGTTTGTTTCATTTTACCCATTTGAATGAATGCACATCCCTAAGGTAGAGCTTTGGAGGCAGATTTGGTAAAACTGGGGGGAATCAGTATTGTGTTCCCAGATCTCTGTTAGGTACATGATGTCAGCAAGTTAGTCCGTGAGTAATGTATATCATGTATTAGTTTCAGTTTGTAGTGGATGGACCTACTATTGAGGAGTAGCAGATGTGGAGAGTATTTTAGTTGATGCCATTTATTACTGTGCATTGAGTTTCTCTTGAGGGGGTGTATGATGGTTGTGCAAGGTGTTCTTCATGTTTTCCATACCTTTCAGGGTATCTACTTTGTTGAAAATTTTGGTATTATCCACAAAAAGGTAAGCATTTCCTGATATCCCATTTGCTTATGAAAATGTAGAACAGAACCAAACTGAATATACCACTTTCCTGGGAGTGAACTCTGTTTACCACTAACCTTTGTCACCTCCCACTCAACCAGTTTCTATTTCAGTCTGTCACTTTAGGGCTTATATCTAGGGCACTCAGATTGTTTATAAGTCAACTATGTGAAACAATATCAAATACCTTGATGAAATCCAAGTTCCTATATCTAGCTTTCTTCTGATCTAATTTTCTGGTCACTCAGTGAAATAAATTGATTAATTTATCTGAAAAGACCTACCTCTGTTAAAACCATACTGCCACAGATCCTGTAATCTACTGGATTCCAGAAACTGTACTATTTTCTTATTTTTTAGCTGTGATTCTATTCATTCACTTATCTCTGAGATCAGTCTAACTGGTCTGTAGTTCTCAGATGTTGCGCCAGAGGTGGACCCTTGGGCCGAGGAGGGGTTGGTGCTACCCGTAGGAGGGATCCTATGGGTCCCCACTGTCGGGAGGCAGAGAAGGCTGAAGGCCGGAGGCCAGCTGGCACTTCACCAATACCAGCCCTCGTTCCCCGCGGGTTGAGCCTTTAGGTACCTGGGCCGGCTGGACAGGTGGGCCTCTGTATGTCGTCGTTGATGAGAGGATCGAGAGATCAACCCAGAGGCGGCAAGAGTAGAATGAAGAAGTCTGTACTGGATGAGGCAGAGTCCTGGAGACCCAGGCGCCAATAGAGCAAGAACAGGCTGAAGCCTGAATAGGCCAAGTCTAGGACTTAGACTGAAGAAGCGTCGTAAGGCAAGCTGAAGTCAGGGCTGGCGGCAATAGGAAGAAGTGGCAAGGTAAAGCTGAAGTCTGACAAGGAGAGAGACAATGGCGTAGTCAGACAATGCAGAGGTCTGGGCTTGGAGAGAGTCAATAGCATAGGCAGGCAATGCAGAGGTCCAGGCTTGGAGAGCGTCAACGGCGTGGTCAGGCAAAGCAGAGGTCAAGTCCAAGAAGGCAATCCAAGTATAGGTTAGGAATCAGGAATGCAGGAACGAGGAAACCAGGAACAGGAGTCAGCGAGGATCAGAAACCAGGAACAAAGGAGAATCACCAGTAGGCAATGAGTACACGACCAGCAAGGAGACCTGTTGCAAAGGCAATCCTTAGGAGTGGAGCCCGGCCTTAAGTACCGAGATTCCGCTGATGTCAACATCCTGGGCTGCGGCCAAGTTCCCGCTGCGGGCCCTTCATAAGACTCAATGGTGTGCGCACGCGCGCCTAGGGCATGGCGCAGTGCTGGACGGCGGTGTCTCTCCGCGGGCCACGCGGAGAGGCCCAACGCGGAGCACGGGGATCTGCAGCTGAGACTGAGGCACTGGGGATTGCTGAGGACAGAGCCGGCGGCCCACCCCTACCAGGGAGGAGGAACCAGGCACTGGATTTGTCTGAGAGAGGTGAGGGGGCCGGGCCGTGGATCTGCCAAGGCCAGCACACATAACATCAGAATCCTCCTTACTTCCACTTTTGTAATGAAGAACAATATCTGCCTGTCTCCAGTCCTTTGGAACCACTCCTGACTCTAAAGAAGCTTTGAAAAAATCAAACAGTGAAGCTGTCAGAATTTCCATAAGTTCCCTTAAAACTCTCTGATGTGTCATATCTGGCCCTATTACTATTACTTCATCTACTTTTAGTTTTGCTAGCTCCTCGGGAAGATTCATTGAGGTCTACATCACTTCCCTCCCTACTTGAGGCAGTTCTCTGTGGTCCTACTGCAAGGTCTTCCTCAGTGAACACTGAAAAGAAATATTTATTAAGCAAGTCAACTTTCTCCTTATCAATGCAACACTTTCTCTAGTCACTGATACATCTAAAAAAAATGTTGTCTGGTGCCATTTTGTATGGCAAAAATTAACAATGGTGCCAGCCTCGATCTGCCACTACCCTTTCCAATATAGTAGCAATGGGGCAGAAGTAAATGGGGATTGCTTTTGCCTGGTGAAGAAATGTCAAATACAGGATCTGAGGTTGGGGGAGGTACTGGAGAGGATTTGAAAGTTGTTTTTTTTTTTTGGGGGGGGGGTTGGCTGTGGACTCAATATTTTTATTCATTTAGTTTTGTTTTTCATTTTTTTCTTTTGTTTTTGTTTGTTTTTTTTCATTCTAAAGAAACAAAAACAAACAGCAAACAAAAAGAAAATGAAGTATAAAATTGAAACAAAAAACTGTCTGTGCAGATTCAATAGTTTTGAAGGAAATGTAGGTTATAATGTAAATTTTCTGAAATATACAAATACAGAGGCACCAATATATCTTATCTTAATAATCATAAGAAATGTTCTTATGGAACATTCACAAGTAGATTAACAATGCATATTTATCTTAAAAGTTTAAATTTACAAATATATTAGTCACAAAACAGTGTTAAAAGTCTCCCTGTTTGGCCTTATATATAATAGATATTCATAAAATCATAACATTGTCCCTATTCATATTCATGCATGCTTCAATTTTGCAAACAATTCTGATTTGCAAAAATGTTAGACTGTCTGTGGAATTTTTTCACTGTCTCATAAAAGGTATTTGGTTATGCTCAAGCGCTATTCATCTCACTCCTCTGAGGATTTAATGCTGTGCATATGTTTCAAATCACCTGAGAATTTCATAAAGTAGGGGCCATAACACTTAAAATTCCTATATGTGTTAACAGAAGTTTACAAAACACCCCCAGTTAATACCTCTAGTCCTCAGACGTTATGACATACATGATGAATAATAGCTTTTGACTTCAAAAGAACTATTGTTTCAAAATGCAGACCATTTATCAATATGAAACATTATAGTTGGCAAGTTAAACTGGAAAAACAATGTTAAGACAGAATTTTTGGCACAAACAGCTTGACTATACTGACAAATTTGGAAGAAAATCATGACTCATACAGCTCACAAGCTTTAAGAAAGGATGTATTATTACTTCAAATATATACACACACAGGTGAATTATCAACAGGATTTACACATGTAAATATAAATACTATCATAGCAATTTTCAAAAGTCATTTATGTGTGTAAAGTGTACTTACACAAGCAAATTCTATGGTCAATTAAATAGCATATATTGTTGCAATTTTCAAAAGCCCACTAACTTGAGTAAAGTACATTTACTAAAGTAAAACCTAATTTTACACTTATAAATGCTTTTTAAAATCAGGCCCATACAGACTAATGCAATAAAAGTGTGCAGTAATGGGCGTGCGTATTAAGCACTCGTTTTCCTAATGTGCGCCCATCTGTCTCTCCTAATCATGTGATGCAATATGTTAATGAGGTGCTGTGCTAAAAAGAACATTCTAGGGATAAATTGTGCATCCTTAGCGAGACCTTCGCATCGGGCCTCCAGGAAATGTGGCTTTGCGATTTAGAAAAATGGATGCTCAATTTACAAGCATCCGTTTTCCTAGCCGGCGCACAGCCATGAGTTAGGAAAATGAACGCTCGTAAATTGAGCGTCTGTTTTCCCAATCTGACTGCTATTAAGACTTTTTTTTTTCATGATGCTTCTTTCAGTGATTCCTTCGTATCGTCTTTTTTTGCTTTTTGTTGAGGCTTGGGGTGTGAGGCTGGCATTAATTTTTGTGTATTAAAACATGCGCATCAGGCACATGGTGATTTATTTTCATTGGGGGTAATAGCTAATAGCCTTATCTAGATGGCATTTACATGTGATAAGCGCTATTTGCTACGCGCTGGTTTGGATGCACATTTTGGACTCGTAAATCCCATTGCTGCATTGGGAGTTTTTCTAGTGCGTCCAAAATGTGTGTCCAATTGCACCTCAAGCTGTACACTAGGTGTGAGCACAATATATTGCATCGGCCCCATAGTATATATGTAGACTCAAGAGATTTCACCTATGTATACCTATATACTAGACCAGTGGTTCTCACCCCAGTCCTCAGGACACACCTAATCAGTCAGGTTCTTAGGATTCCCACAGTGAATATCCATGAGGTAGATTTGCATGCACTGCCTCCATTCTATGCAAATCCATCTCATGCATATTCATTATAGACATCCTGAAAACTTGACTCGCTAGCTGTGTTTCAAGGACTGGGTTGAGTGCCCCTGATCCGCACTGGGTGCAAATTTACCACTAATGTTATACCTTGACAATGATATCATATCCTAATTCGTCTTGTAATGTAATGCCTTATTGTAATTCCCCACTAACTTTTGACCTAATCTACTTTACTGTTATGTGCCTCAATACATGGTAATTAAACCCCACTAACTCTTCACCTAATCCACTACACTGTAATTTGCCTTGAAGCGGCTTTGCGATGTAATCCTTCCAAACGTTGACCTACTTATCTTACTGTTATCCGCTATGAAGGGGCTGACCACCACAAAAGGCAGAATAGAAATATTAAATTAAATTAAATAGTACTGTTATGCCTTAAATATATTTTTCTGTGGATGACTACAACATAATTCTCTATATAGGTTTACTTACAGTAACTGTAGTACATTAATTAATCAACAGTGCACTGGTGTCGTAAAGTCATGTATGTATATTTTTGGAAATTGTTGCAGTGCAGCCTCAAGCATGGCTGCCACATGGTTAGAATACTTGTCAGGCTTTTTTTAAAACTACAAATTACATTTATAGCAGACGTCTGAGCTGCTCTGTTTCATATCTGCTGGGGATCTAACCTGTACTTGTGACCCGGATTGACCACTGTTGGAGACAGAATGCTGGGCTCAAGGGACCTTGGTCTGACCCACATGGCATTTCTTATGTTCTTATTAACCAAATCTTAGTACTGTAAAGAATTCCCATGCTGCATTACATTTCTTGATTAGCCTTTATAGATCAACACTCCCTTCTTCAGGTCCAAACCCAGAATTATAGATTACATTTTACTACTTTATCCACACAGTATTACAAATAGTAAAGTGTACATTGTAATCCCACTGATAAAAGGAGAGCTCACTGTAAGCTCACAAATCATCCTTCATGATCACTATAGACTATCTTTGTATGTTATCAATCAAGATTTTGCAGACAATGACAACCAGATTTTCAATTAAGCAACTCATTTTTTATTTTCAAATTTCACATATTTACATGTAATTATTTCTAAATAGCAACTCATTTTACATTTTCATTGAGCAGTAAGTGAAACCATGTATGTATCTTTGTTTTCACTAGGCAGTGTGGTTGCCATTTAGTCCACTTGGATGCAAGGAAAAAAAGGATTAAAAAAAAAAAAATAAGGTGCCACCTTTTTATTAGACTAACTTCTAGATTTTTTGATTAGCTTTCAGGAGTTAACTTTGTCTTGATATTGTTAAAAAGTCTACACCTCTCTGCTTTTGTCAGCTTTTTTGCTTTCATCCTTTAGTGCTGCCTCAGAAGCTAAATGAATGGCAAAAATATGTACCTGGGTTATTTTCTCAGTGTGGCACATGCTCCATAGGATATGCAGAAAAGATACAGAGAAAATTTTCATAACCTGTTTAATAGATGCTTGGTAAAGGGCCACTACCTTCATTCACATTTAAATTGGTCTCTTATCTGTCCAGAACACACCACATGAAATAATGTGCAGAAAGTTGCTTTTTTTTTTTTTTAACAAATTCTGAAGCCATTCAAGCCAGCCATAAAATCTTACAAAAGCTTGTTGGCTGATACTTACCAGCTAAACAACATTTACAATGCTACAATTTTTCTTCCAAAATTTAAATTAATTCATTTTTGATGGTCTCTATTTTTCCAGAAGAAACAGTCAAATAACACATTACAATAACATTACTAGGGTTTCCTCTTAATACCAGTTTCCTGTTTTTTGACTGTTGTTAAAGGTGTCTCAGATCCAGTCCTGAAAGGCAACAGACAGGTCTGGTTTTCAAGGCAACCAGGACATGTAAATTATGTTTGTTCTACTTAGATCATCAGTATGCAAA
The DNA here is from genome assembly GCF_901001135.1 of Rhinatrema bivittatum. Lineage (NCBI taxonomy): Eukaryota > Metazoa > Chordata > Amphibia > Gymnophiona > Rhinatrematidae > Rhinatrema > Rhinatrema bivittatum. Next base: position 451,242,546 of record NC_042617.1, read on the forward strand.
TAGATCTAATGAATATTCATTGTGAATATCCTAAAAAGCAGAACTGTTTATAATCCTCCCTCAGAACTGCTGCTTGCTATTTTTTTTTCTTCATTTGATCTTATTCCTACGTATCCTTTTTGTTTAGTCCTGAGATATTGTATTTCTTAGATTTTGTACACTTTTGTTTGAAACAAAAGATTTGAAAGAAAGAAGTTAAGGGGTGAAGTTAGGTGTTTGTGCTATAATCACACTGCTAATAGTCTGACAAGGATCGGTCTCAGGACATCCTCATAAATTTAGATTCATAATGGTGAGGTAGGTGAAATAAGATCATTTACAACCTTTGAAATTACGGTTGTCTGAAATTTATCTTTCCACACTGTGGCTAAAAGGACATGCAGAGTCCTTCATTGTGTGGACTTGTAGGTGCATTCTGAGGAGGTGCTCCTAGAGACATGTTTAGGCCAGGGAAGAAAAGAACAAGGTTGTATTTTCAACTCCGTTTTTCATGTAAAAAGTACCTGTACTAAAAGGAGGCCCAAAAATCCACCCATACATGGTACCCACAGCAAATTTCAAAGTGAAAGTTCTCATGATTTATTCTTTTTGAAATTTGGTGCAGAGTACATGGTAAAATATCCCTGTGGTCTTTGTCCCAGTGAAGACTGTTTAAAAATCAGCCCCCCAGAAGCCTGCTCTCCTCAGAATTCTACCACATTCTGTATCTTGGCAAAAAGTCAGGTTCCCAGTAATTTTGTAAAAGGGTACATGCCATGCAACTTTATTCCTATAAAAGACACTGTGGCTGGGCCCTATTTTAAAAAGATTTTTCTGTAAGCACAGAAACAAAGTAACCCATTTAAAACTACTCTTAAAAAATGTGACTCAGCTCAGCATAGAATAGGAACAAGAGTATTATAAGTACATTTAGTGCATCGCAGAACACACGCACTGCTGCTTTTTTCAGTATATATGGTAGGCTGAGGTACAAAAAAGAATATTTTCCACAGTTGTCTCAACAGGAGCTAAAAAAAGGCCCAGCATTGTCAATGGACTCAGGACTCAGGAACTGCTTTATATAGCTCTTACTGAGCAACGCTGTACACATATGGAAGACTGCTGTGCCGTGCTTTTTACAGTGCTCTTAAATTATAACCCAGCAGTCTATAAACTCTGGTCAACCAACCAATGATTAATCAGAAAGAGGATGCTGGCAGGCGCCTACCGGTGCATGGTTCTGTGTGGCATTGTTTCAGCATCACCAGGTCAACTGAAAAAGAATGGTCAAGTTTTCCAGTGATGAGCTGGGTGTAATTGCATGGAGCTAAGCAAACATGAAAACCCAATTATCTGGGGGGGTGAACTCCTTGGAAGTTCATCCAATAGTAAAAGCCAATATATGAGAAAGTATAATGGAATAAATTAGCCAATCAGAGTAGCCACAAAACAAGAAATGATGTGAAAAAAGAGAGAGAACCAAAATAAATTAACAGAACATAGAAGGTCAGCTTTGTAAACAGGCAGAGGGCCTCATAGATAGCAACAATTAACTGGTCTTCAGATACAAGGGGAAGGAATTGTTCAGAAAAGACCATTGAAGTGGAAAGAAGAGATATAGCAGATACAGATGTGGCAGGTCCATCCAGTCTGCCACTATATGCCATTAGTTCCATTTCTAGATATTTAACAATTTTGGAGCTTTCATCCCCGGTTTGCCCTCCTACCTCCTAGGAGAGCTGGGATTAGTTGCCCCTTGCTTTATAACCTGGTCATTTTGGGCCAGATTTTCAAAGGGGTACGCGCGTAAGATACGCGCATACCCCCCGAAAACCTGGCCCAAACACCCCCTGTGCACGCCGAGCCTATGTTGCATAGGCTCCCAGCGTGCACAAAGCCCCGGGACGCGTGTAAGTCCCGGGGCTTTCCTGGGGGGGGGGGGGGGGTGCATTTCGGGGGGCATGTCCCGATCCGCGCGTCATCGGGGGGCGTGTCGAGGGGGCATGATGCATTCAGCGCGTCATCCGGGGGCGGCACTGCGGGCATAGTTTCAGCCCGGGGGCATTCCGGGGGCGTGGCTGCGGCCTCTGGGCCAGCCCCCGGACCGGAACATGGAGCGCGGCAGCCGGCCCGGCGCGCGCAAAGTTACGCCTGCTTCGAGCAGGTGTAACTTTCGTGATAGAGGTAGGGGGGTTTTAGATAGGGCCGGGGGGGGGGGGGGGTGGGTTAGGTAGGGGAAGGGAGGGGAAGGTGGGGGAAGGGCAAAGGAAAGTCCCCCCCGAGGCCGCTCCGATTTGTAATGCAACTATTTTCTGTGGAATTACAGTATAATTTGACATAGAAACAGTTTCTTTCATTTTTTTTTAAATTTCATCATGCACAGTTTTATTATTAGGAAACTGCTGATTATTTTTCTGGTTGATTTCACCAATCAGCCAGAAGCTAGTGGAAATTAAAACTGCACTGAAGACTTTCATGAAATGTTCACACTGAAAGCAATTAGTCCAGATAATATGATCCTGAAATACTTTATGATGTGGAAGAACCTGAGGATTGTAATGAAGCAGCTCCAATTGAGCAGTCTTATCACAAAATGGAGGCTGTTTTGCTGTCAGCACATCAACAGTAGGCTTCTTTACTAGGTGGTGGTTTCACATCTATCAAAAATAACTTAATAGGCATCTGTGTCTCTCTTGGCAGGCTCTGCAAAGGCGTGAGCACAATGCTATTTATGTTCTAGCTTAAAGCATTAAAAACTAATGGTCAAAATAAATGTTTTACTCAGTGCTGAATTGATCCACGACAGTCTGACAATTGGAGAGATTATGGTGCGGGTTTCTGAGATGTGGAAAAGCCTTTGATTATTGGCCCAGAGATGTGAGATCGAACTATTATGTATCACCAATTTCTTCAGCAAATATCCTCCTGCTGCTGCCAGAAGCCATCCCTCTAAAAGCAGGTCAGCTCTGAAAGACCTGAAGACATCAATAGTTTGCTTCAGAGGGAAGCTGGTAAAACTGGTCTCACTTTGCTTTCTACCCTGAGAGAGATTTACCCCCTTCCATGTGCCACAGATTCCTGCAGCTGGAACCTCTCCCCTTCTAGCAGGCAACCAGTTCCCTCTGTTCTTTTAAAAACTGTATACCAACTCTGCATTTCCAAAGAGATTTTATTCAAGTCATCTGGAATGAAACAATTACAGGGAATAGCAATTTCTTGTTGATCGGGCCCTTCCAAGCATACAGTAATCTGGGCAAACTGGAGCCAAGACTTTTCTTAGTGATGCATATATTTCATGGAACATTAAATAACAAAAGTAACTTTTCAGTTCAGAGATCAACATATAAGAAGAGAATTTACTTTTATTCAACATTATGATGATAAAGAAAGCTCTACAGAACCTGAAATGAAACAATTTTAGGAAATAACTGTTTCTTATTAGTTGGAGCCCCTCTAGCAAAGAGCAGTCTGGACAAAATGGAGGAAGGACTTAGGGACCAACATAAATTACAAGCTTCCTTGAGAGGAGGGTTCCATGGTGAAATGATCAATTTTGATGAAAGTGCTTAAATATTAAGGGGCCGATGTAATACAGTGCGCTCAACTGAGCGCACTGTTTAACCCGCAGTTGGACGCGGGATGTATAGGAGCATGCACATCCCCTTATGCTATAAGTTAATTAGCGCCTCCACAACATGCGTCCAACATGCCGGGAAACTAATAGAACATGCAAATGCATGTGAATGAGGCTATCAGTTATTCATTCCCAATGCAGAAAAGAAATGTGCGTCCAACACGCACATTTTTGCGCTCAGAAATTAATGCCTGCCCGACTTAATATCGTGGTGACATTAAGTCAGAGGAAGGAAAGATTTAAAAAATTAATTTTTTTAAAACTGCCAGCGGTCAAGTTCGGGAAACAGACACTTAGTTAACCAGCGTCCGTTTCCCGAAACCATGGCTGTGCGCCGATTAGGAAAACAGATGCCGATGATGTATCTTTTTTTTTTTTTTTTTTTTTTTTAATTCTTTATTTCTCGTTTTCAATAATACAAACAAATCAAAAACATTTGCAGTAGAAATACATGAACAGAATATATATTTATAATACATCCAGAAATTCCTTATTTTCTTCAGATATCTGAAGTAAATGAAACAAACCATAAGAAAAAGAAATCATACTCCATTTCATTCAGCATTAATCATTATTAAGGGCATATGCTAGTAAAGAAAAACATGGGGAGTTTTTTATAACATAACATACCTTATAATAAAACATCATATTGCTGCTATTTCCCTATTCTCCCCTAACTCGTAATTGGGGATGATGCCGGGATTTTTTTCTGTTGTAGAAATTCTTTAAGTTGTTCAGGTAGGAAAAAAATATATACATCGTTTTGTTTTCTTAGTACACATTTGCACGGAAACCTTAAAGTAAATGTATAAGCCAAATCTATAGCCTCCTGGCGCAAGGCTAGGAAGGCTTTTCTCCTTATTTGTGTTGAGTATGCAAGATCGGGAAATATCTTGATTGGCTTTTCCATAAATTGGACAGGATACTTTTGGAAGTAATTCTTCATTATTTGGTTTATATCATTTTGTGAAAGAAAATTAACCAAGAGAGTTCCCCAATCTATAATTTGAGCACTTGTCTCGAGAAAGTTTGTAAGGTCTCCCTGAAATGGTTGCTCTAATCTATCATTTTCATCACTCTTTTTAGGTATAAAATAGCAATTGATTATATTTATTTTGTCTCCGAGTTCAGTGCCAAGAATTTCTCTTAGGAAATTTTTTAAGGTGGTCAGGGATAATTCCCCAATCACCCTTGGAAAATTTAAAAATCTCAAATTATGTTTCTTGGCCTTGTTCTCTAAAGACTCTAATCTTTTTGAAATTACTTCTCTGTCTTTAGCAACTGCTGCATGAAACTCTAGATTTTTCTTTTGCTGTTTTTCTAAATCTTTAGTCCTGTCTGTTAAGTCTTTTATCTGTTTCTGTGTGTGTAATGTGTCTTGCTGGTAAACATTTATTAAGGTATCAACTTTCTTTTCCAACCCTTTTATATTTCCACACATACCCTCCATCATTCCCCAAAGTGCCTCGAGTGTTACCACTGCCGGACGGGTGGGTAAGCCAGGGCTACTAATCTGAGTTATAGATTCTTTATTCCCATTCAAGGGATTTGTTATTTCCAAAACCTCTCTCCTTACTCCACTTTTTGGAATAGCACCCAGAATATTAGAAGCACCTTCACTGATAGTCTCTGCTTCAGCTCCTTCAGAGCTTATTTCCACCGGTCTTTGTGCAGGAGGCCTATCGACATTGGGGCTTAAAGACGCCTCGTCTAGGAGCACACTCATCCCTCCCTGGATGGGTGGTTCATCAGAGTCTTTAGCTTTTCTTTCATTTGTAGCTGGAGAGAGTAAGAATCTGCTAATTTCTTGCTGAATTGGAGAAGGCAAGGGTAGTGTGGGAAACACCCGCACTTTACCCTTGCGCTTTGGAGGCATAATAAGTCAATTGGAAACAACAGCAGATTCCCTCTGCGATATGATGAAAACAATTACTAGCAAGATGGTCAGCAGAGACTAGATTAAAGTTATAAGGAAAAACTATAACAGTACCTGGAAGTCCACCATTCGATATTCCGGTCGACTCTCGACGATTCCGGGCGAAGCCGGGCAAAGCCGGTACTGCGCGCGCCCCTTGAGCGCGCGCGGCTTTAGCGGCGCGCCGGCTCTGCTGCGCGCCGCTAGGCGCCCCGGTTAAATGGGGCACTTCCGGGTTCCGCCCCTGGGACCGCCCCTCACGTCTCGGCGTCGGCAAGCACGGCTGGAGCACCTCCGCGGGTAGGCAGACTTCCACCCCGGTTCCTCCACAGCGGCAGGATGGTGGTTAGTGTCTCCTCTCTGCGCCCTCAGATTGCAGACTCGAACGCCCCCGGTTAAATGGGGCACTTCCGGGTTCCGCCCCTGGGACCGCCCCTCACGTCTCGGCGTCGGCAAGCACGGCTGGAGCACCTCCGCGGGTAGGCAGACTTCCACCCCGGTTCCTCCACAGCGGCAGGATGGTGGTTAGTGTCTCCTCTCTGCGCCCTCAGATTGCAGACTCGAACGCCCTGGTTAAATGGGGCACTTCCGGGTTCCGCCCCTGGGACCGCCCCTCACGTCTCGGCGTCGGCAAGCACGGCTGGAGCACCTCCGCGGGTAGGCAGACTTCCACCCCGGTTCCTCCACAGCGGCAGGATGGTGGTTAGTGTCTCCTCTCTGCGCCCTCAGATTGCAGACTCGAACGCCCCGGTTAAATGGGGCACTTCCGGGTTCCGCCCTGGGACCGCCCCCTCACGTCTCGGCGTCGGCAAGCACGGCTGGAGCACCTCCGCGGGTAGGCAGACTTCCACCCCGGTTCCTCCACAGCGGCAGGATGGTGGTTAGTGTCTCCTCTCTGCGCCCTCAGATTGCAGACTCGAACGCCCCGGTTAAATGGGGCACTTCCGGGTTCCGCCCCTGGGACCGCCCCTCACGTCTCGGCGTCGGCAAGCACGGCTGGAGCACCTCCGCGGGTAGGCAGACTTCCACCCCGGTTCCTCCACAGCGGCAGGATGGTGGTTAGTGTCTCCTCTCTGCGCCCTCAGATTGCAGACTCGAACGCCCCGGTTAAATGGGGCACTTCCGGGTTCCGCCCCTGGGACCGCCCCTCACGTCTCGGCGTCGGCAAGCACGGCTGGAGCACCTCCGCGGGTAGGCAGACTTCCACCCCGGTTCCTCCACAGCGGCAGGATGGTGGTTAGTGTCTCCTCTCTGCGCCCTCCTGATGTATCTTTAATCACTGTTACACTGGATGAAGAGGACATTATCAGACTGGCAGTTTAAAATATTATTGGCCCAATTTAATGCAAAAATTCACATTTTTCTCAACCTTAGTTCACACAACCTCAATCTACTTCTACTCTGGGACTCTCTCCCCTACCTATCTCCCTTTATCCTTATGCCAAGTTTATCTCTCCCCACATTCCATCCCATCCAAGGTCTATTTCCTGGGATTATCACCCCCTCCTCCCAATTCCAGATCTTTCTTGTTATATTTATTCTTCTCTATTCTAGGTCCCTTTTGCCCCACTTCCTCCCTGCCAAATGTCCTTCCCCATTTTATATTTATATCTACACAAAATCTTCCTACCTTGGTTCTCTCATTCTCTTACCCCTCTATACCTCAGATCTGTATTTCTCACTAGCCCTCCCTATCTAATCTGTCTTTCCCAACTCTCTATATGACTAAGATCTTGCTTCCCCTCTCTGCTTATCAAGTCTTTCTCTCTTCCACACAAATCTCATTTTCCCCAGGTACCTATCATCCCCATCCTGTCATGAATTTGGCTACTAAGCACCCCCACTACTAGCAGGGTCCTTCACTGGGCCATGCTCAGACCTGTTCTAGCCACCGCCTTGAAGGCTGCATGACACAGCAAGTCCAATTCTTCAAGATTTATTTATTTATTTAAAATAATTTATATACCGGAGGTTCCTGTATAATATACATATCACCCCGGTTCACAAGGAACAGTAACTATCGCTACATTTAGTAGGGGTGTGCATTCGGATTGACCGCATTAGTAAAACGCAACTCATATTTTTTTTTTACTTAAAAAATTGATTCGACATAAACGATCGGATTTCCCACATATCGAACATAGATATGTTCGATATGTGGGAAATCGCGATTGTTGAGCCAAAATAAAAATATAAACCCCCTCACCCTCCTTAATCCCCCCCCCCCCCCCCCGACTTACCACAACTCCCTGGTGATGGAGCGAGGAGTGAGGACGCCATTTCTGCAATCCTTGGCGAGAAGCATGTGACGTCGGCGGCACGTCGAGTGACGCCGGTGTCACGTGATTCCCGGCTCGTTCGCGCCGGACGGCTCGTTCGGCCCAAAAAGAACTTTTGGCCAGCTTGGGGGGGCCTCCTGACCTCCCCAAGCTGGCCAAAAGTTCTTTTTGGGCCGGACGAGCCGTCCGGCGCGAACGAGCCGGGAATCACGTGGCGCCGCGTCACTCAGACGCGACGTCACGTGATTCCCGGCAAGTTCGCGCCGGACGGCTCGTTCGGCGCGAACAAGCCGGGAATCACGTGACGCCGACGTCACGTGATTCCCGGCAAGTTCGCGCCGGACGGCTCGTTCGGCCCAAAAAGAACTTTTGGCCAGCTTGAGGGGGTCAGGAGGCCCCCCCAAGCTGGCCAAAAGTTCTTTTTGGGCCGAACGAGCCGTCCGGCGCGAACTTGCCGGGAATCACGTGACGTCGCGTCTGAGTGACGCGGCGCCACGTGATTCCCGGCTCGTTCGCGCCAGACGGCTCGTTCGGCCCAAAAAGAACTTTTGGCCAGCTTGGGGGGGTCAGGAGGCCCCCCCAAGCTGGCCAAAAGTTCTTTTTGGGCCGAACGAGCCGTCCGGCGCGAACGAGCCGGGAATCACGTGACGCCGCGTCACTCGACGTGCCACCGACGTCACATGCTTCTCGCCAAGGATTGCAGAAATGACGTCCTCACTCCTCGCTCGATCACCAGGGAGTTGTGGTAAGTCTGGGGGGGGGATTAAGGAGGGTGAGGGGGTTTAATTTTTTTTTTTGCACATATGTACATATACCCAACTCATTGGATTTTTTTTATGTCCATATTGGCCGCAAGTGGGACCCCCTTTCGGACATAAAAAATATGAACATAAAATTTTGCTCTGCACATCCCTAACATTTAGCGGTTTACATAGAACAGAATAAAAAAGAAGTTTTTACATTGAACAAAACTAAGTAAACAAGTTTTTACATTGAACAAATTAATCGAAGTAAGCAAATAGTGTATGATATTGAACCGTTAATAAACATGCAGTTAATAAATCAATAAATAACATGGAAAATATGATCTTCCCTCGCAACTCATGTCTTGCCTCAGTGAGGAGTCTCCTCTCTGCTTTTGACCACATATTCATGTGCTCTTACTTTTATAAACTTGCCCTTGTTCTTTTTTCTTGGACCCTTACCTGTATAACTTTGCCATTATTCTGTTCTGCTACTGATCTGTTAGGCCAAGCCTGCCTGCCCTGCATTTGCCTTGTCTTCTGCTTGTGCTCCTTGTCTTGTTTGGGCCTATCTGTCTGTGTATATTCTGTGTCTTGTTCTGTGCTGTCTAGGCCCTCCCATGATCCCACTTGTCTGCGTGTTATCTTGCTGTGCTCCTACCTTGCTCCTTGTGGGCCTCCCAGTGGTCCTTCTTCTCCCTTTGGGCCTCTCAGTGGCCCTCCTGTCTGTGTCTCCCTGCCTTGCCCTTGTCCAGTTTTAGCCTTGTCTGTCCATACCTGTCTTGCCAGTGTACTCTCTGTTCCCATGGGTACCTTGTTCCTGAACTAGTACACTGCCCTCCTGAAGATCTACCTGAGAAGTCCTGCCAGCTAACATAACCTGAGGTTCCAACCCAAGGGGGAAGTGGCTAGTCAAGCAGAACACCTACGTCTGTTCTGCCTGCTCCTGACTCTGCAGAGGACTGCATGCCTGATCTGCCTGCTCCTTACTCCTGCATTCCCCCTTGCTTGGGGGCATCCCCAAATTGGCCAACCCAGCTGTGACACACCTTCTTTCCTCTCCTCTCAGTAGAGATGTGAATCGGATGCCCGGATCGTTTTCGGTTTCGTTTTCGTAAAACCGCAGTAAATTTCATATCTCCTGTGGTTCAGTATTTTTTTTTTTCGTGGTGAATCATTTTCGGTTTAGCGCGCACTAACCATGACAAATTAGGAAATATTGTATGAATTTCCTAATTCGTCAAAAACAAATGCACAACCCTACCTCTCAGTATTCCTTATCTCAGGTTTCTAACTCTACTATCCCTTCTTTTATTCTCTCCCTATTTGTCCTTCTCTCATCCATCTTAAACCTGCACTCCCATTTCCCCTAACTCACGGGCAGATTTTAAATGCCCGGTGCGTGTCAATCCCAGGGTTTATGCGTGTGGCCAGGTCTTAGGTGCGCCGGGTGAATTTTCAAACGGGCCCAGCCACGCATGTAAACCCCGGTATGTGAATAAATGCCAGCCCCTGAAAAGGGGGTGGGGAGGGGCGGGGTGGGGAGGGATGGAGGCCGGCCGGGAGAGCAACCATTAGCTGCTGTCCCGGGGAAGTGTGCGCCGGCAGCTGACTGGCACATGTAAATTACTTCTGCTCCGGAGGAGCAGCAACTAACAAAATAAAAAAATAGAAGTAAGGTAGGTTAGGTTTATCGGGTGAAGAGGAAGGTTAGTTTTTCCCATGTACATCACTTTGTAATTATTCACATTAAATTTCTTCTGCCATTTGAAAACCCAGTCTTTTGGTCTTGTAAGATCCTCCTGCGATTTTTCACAATCTGCTTATGATGTAACAACTCAGAATAGTTTTCTATTGTCTACAAATTTGATCAATTCATTCATTGTTATCATTTCCAGATCATTTAAAAATATAGTAAAAAGTCTCAGTCCCAATCCGGATCCCTGAAGCACTCCACTGTTTATTCATCTCCACTGAGAAAACTGAACATTTAGTCAAACTTTGATTCCTATCTTTTAACCAATTTGCAGTCCACAATAGAACATTGCCTCCTATCCCATGGCTTTTTAATTTTCTCAGGAGTCTCTCATGGGGCACTTTTTTAAACACCTCCTGAAAATCCAAATACATTACATCCACCGGCTCACTATTATCCACGTTTATTAACCCCTTCAAAAAATGTATCAGATTTGTGTATAAATCCATGCTGGTTATGGCCCATTACACCATGTCTTCTATATGTTCTGTGATGTTATTCCTTAGAATAGTTTCCATGATTCTTTCCAGCACTGAAATCAGACTCACTGGTCTATAGTTTCCCAGATCACCCCAGATTCCTTTTTAAAGATAGGGGTTACATTGTCCTCCTCCAGCTTTCAGGCATGGCAGATAATCCTAATGATAGGTTACGAATTATGAGTAACAAATCTATAATTTCATTTTTAATTCTTTCAGAACTCTGGGGTGTATGCCAGTGATTTTCTACTTTTTAATTTGTCTATCTAATTTATTACATCTTTATTTATTTATTTATACATTTTATATACCATTGTTCCTAATGAAGATCACAGCGGTTTACAATAACATACATATTAAAGGTCAACAAATTGAGATAAATCTATATCTACTTAGATTTCTTCCAGCATTCCAGTGATTTGTATCAGTTCTTCTGAATCATCACCATTGAAAATAGTTTCTAGAGTAGGTATCTCCCCAATGTCCACTTCAGTAAACACTGAAGGAATGAATTCATTTAGTCTTTCTTTAATGACCTTATCTTCTCTAAGCGCTAGGGATGTGCATTCGTTTCATACGTTTCATACATTTCCTATACAAGCATGTAATAAGAAACGTATGAAACATATGAAACGAACGCACATCTAATTGACATGTAATGTGAAACGTATGAAATGAATTAAACGAATGAAACAAATGCACATCCCTACTAAGCGCTCCTTATTTATTTATTTTATTTTAATTCTTTTACTATACCGATACTCAAGACGCGGTCTTATCGTACCGGTTTACAATAGAACAGGGGGAAACCAATTAACAACTATATAGAAGGTAAAAAGTTACATCAAACAGGAAGCGAAAAACATGGGAGCTGGAAGACAGGAAAGATTTTTTATAACGATAACAACTGAAGAGTGGTAAAATAGTGAAAAACAATGAAAAACAATAGAAAGCGATACATAATCAGCTAGATTGATTAACCCCTTTAACCCCTTGATTATCTAATGGTCCAAATGACTCCCTCACAGACTTCCTGCTTCAGATATATTTTTTTAAAACTTTATTATGAGTTTTTACCTCTAAGGCCAACTTCTTTGCAAATTCTTTTACCTGAATTATCAATGTTTTACATTTAACTTGCCAATGCTTATGCTTTTTCCTATTTTCCTCAGAAGGATCTTTTTTTCTAGTTTTTGAAAGAAATTCTTTTGGTTAAAATAACTTCTTTTGCCTTACCTTTTACCATGCTGACAGTCATTTGGCCTTCTTTCCACTTTTTTAATGCATGGAATAAATCTGGACTGAGCTTCCAAGATGGTATTTTTAAACAATGTCCATGCATGATGTAAACTCTTAACCTTTGTAGCTGCACCTTTCAGATTCTGACTAAGCCTTGCCAGAATACTGCCATTAAACTTTCATTGTTCCAGCAAAGTTCTGCTGCCAGAGTCCCAAAAATTGCATACTGGCCCACTGTTTGTAAATCCTGGTGGAGCCACAAAAGGTTGGCTGCAGTGAAGGAGGAGCAGCTGGTTCCTTGAATACTCTCCAGAAACACACCAGGCAATTGGCCAAGTTGTTTAGCATGGGGCCATTATTCTTCCAGAGTGTAAACACCCATGTCAAGGCCTGATAAATGAGTAGGGAGATAATGTAGGCCACCCTTGCCTGGTCAGAAGGAAAACTTGTTGCTTGGAGTTCAAATTATGATCTGACATTGGTTCAGGAACCCCCTGTAGGCCTTGGGGTCCCTGCATAGGGAGGTGGAGGAGAGACACAAATGCCTGGCATCCCAAATGGAGATTGCGGCTACGGAGGAATGGGCAGGCTCTGCATTTGAGTGGAATCCATGTGTTGACACAGAGTCTACGTGGAGCCTGAGAGTTGCTGGATTTGCAAGGCTAAACCTTGCAGAAGTTAAAGCTCTAGTGAGTCAGCAGAGCTCATGGCCTTCGCAATCTGTCACGCTGAGAAGAAGTGAGCCCTTGTGTTGCTGTAAAGTTTATGCAGCCTATCTTATGCATGCACAAGGTAAACCTTAACAGATGATGGCTGAAGTGCCATAGAAGTAGGTCTTTACCTAGCCAACCACCTCCCCCTTGGGTTGAGCCCACAGGTTCTGGCAGCCAGCAGGACTTCCTAGGTATTCTGCAAAGGTAGGGGTGGAAAGTTGGTACAGTGGCTAGGTACAGGGCAAGGCATGAGGTAGGCAAGTGAGGCCAATCTGGGGTCAAGGCAGACTGAAAAGAACAAATCCAGGTTCAGTCCGAAGTAAATGCAGGCTGAAGATGAGCAAAGTCCAGATCTGGTCTCAGGTCAAGGCAGGCAGAAGACAAAAGTGAAGTCCAGATCCAGTCTGAGGTCAATCCAACAGAACATCGGGATAGAAGGAGTACAGAATGAAACTAGGAAGTGTAGGAGGACTGGGACAGAGCAAGACAAGGAGACACTCATGGATACAGGACAAGGGATAGCAGTATCACAGTCAGGAATATATGAAAGCAAGATGAGGAGCAGGAGACCTGTTGTGAAGGCAATGGCCAGCTGTATGAGCAGGGTTTACATCTCCCAGGCAGAAGATGACATCAGTAGGTGCTGCAAGGAGTGTTCCCACCACAAGGCCTGCATAGATTCAAAGCGCACTCAAGCCTAAGCATCATAAAGGCCAGCAAGCATAAGGAGTGAGTGAGGCAAGACATATAGGGTGAGTGAGACTGGCTGTGGTGTGGCTATCATGGACAGCAAAAATAACACATATAGACATTTCAAAGTATGTTTTTTTTTGGTAGTAACAATCTGCTTATCACTTGATGGGGTATTTTGGAATCTTTTTAACTCACCAGGTTCTTTATTTATAAGGACATGGGCTACTATTGCTTTTATTGGAAATTCTCAATCAGGATGCTCTAACTCCTCTACTATTTTATTATCCTCCCTCCGAACTATGTGCTGCTGAGTGACTGAAGGCTTTCCCCCATATTCTAGTTTAAAAGCTGTCTATCTCCTTTTTGAAGGTTGGCGGCAGCAGCCTGGTTCCAACCTGGTTATTTTAAAACATGTATATCCCACCTCTTCCACTATTAAAGGTGAGCAAGAATATAACATACATAAAATAAGATAAGATTCCTTCCCTGTTGCTTGATCCCAGAAATAAGGGTGATTCCTATAACTGGCTAATAATTGTTAATGGACCTGTCCCCCAGAAACTTGTCAAAACCTTTTTTAAAGCCAACTGCTGTATACGTCTATCCTTGATTACATTCTCTGACAATATATTCTAAAGTTACTCTTAAACTATCTCTGAGAAAAATGAGAAATGAACACATAAGCAAATAAATTAGGGTCCAATGTGAGATTAATATTAAACTGTTCTTGTTAAAAAATATTTTTAAATTTCCTTTAAGATATTGCTGATTCTTCTGTTCACATTTTTATAGAAAAAGTATTGCCTAGGAAACTATTAACTCTATAGAACCTAATGACTTGAAAAATCCATAGAAACCTCAGTACATCAGTGATAAACACATGAACAACCAGGAATCTAAGATAATGGGAAGGATTTTAAAAGGCCTAATCGCATAAATCAAGAGGATTTACGTGCATAGGGGGGGTTACGCGTGCCGGGCCTATTTTAAAAAGGCCCAGCAACACGCGTAAAGCCCCGGGATGCGTGTAAGTCCCAGGGCTTGCAAAAAGGGGTGGTCCGGGGCGGGGCGGGGCAGTCCTGGGGATGGGGCCAGAGGCCTCTAACATAGTGGCCAATTGTACACTCTCTTGCGCACGCCGAGGTGCGCTGCCTTCACCCATTCCCTTCCTCCTAACCTGACCTTCCCTCCCCTTCCCCTAACTTTTCCCCCTCTAGCCCTACTCTAACCGACCTTTGTCTTACCTTTTGCGCCTGCCGGCAACCTGCCAGCACGTGATCCTCCAACACAGCGGCAAATGGTTGCTATGGTGGAGGCCTCTGGCCCTGCCCCTGCTCTGCCCTGGACCTCCCCGCCCCTGGACTGCCTCTTTTTGCAAGCCCCGGGACTTACACGCATCCCGGGGCTTTACGCACGTTGCCAGGCCTTTTTAAAATAGGCCCGGCACGCGAAACCCCCCTACGCGTGTAAATTCTCTGGATTTACGCACGTAGGGCTTTTAAAATCCAGCCCATTATCTTAGATTCCTGATTGTTCATCTGTTTATCACTGATTTACAGAGGTTTCTATGGATTTTTCAAGTCATTAGGTTCTATAGAGTTAATAGTTCCCTAGGCAATACTTTTTCTATAAAAATGTGAACAGAAGAATCAGCAATATCTTAAAGGAAATTTAAAAATATTTTTTAACAAGTAAAAGAAATCCAAACCGAATCTGTCGGATGTAGATCCTTTTAACTGGGCTGAATCCACTTGAATTCTGAAGTAGGTTTGCCAGTTTTGAGGAACAAACTTCTAATTTCTTTTTAATAAAAAATATTACAATCTAATCTGACAAACCCTCCAACTATTTGCTAGTTATGAACCTCTTTACCAACTTTTTAAAATATATCCAATAATCTGTACAATTATTGACATGCTGATCGGCTATTCATCCATCACCATGAATGGTATCAGAAAGCTGCTTACATAGTGCAACTGCTGAAAAATACAGGGACCATGATAGAAACATAGAAACATAGAAATGACGGCAGAAGAAGACCAGGCTAAGAAGAATTTGAAATGATGATAGCTGTAGAGGCAAAAACATAATAAAAACTTTTTAAAATATATCCGAAGCAAGAAACCTGTGAGGGAGTCGGTTGGACTGTTAGATGACTGAGGAGTTAAAGGGGCTTTTAGGGAAGATAAGACAATTGCAGAAAGACTAAATTAATTCTTTGCTTCTGTGTTTACTAATGAGAATGTTGGGGAGATACCAGTTCCAGAGATGGTTTTCAAGGGTGATGCATCTGATGAACTGAACCAAATCACTGTGAACATGGAAAATGAAGAAGGCCAGATTGACAAACTAAAGAGTAGCAAATCACATGGACTGGATGGTAACAACCTAAGGTTCTGAAGGAACTCATAAATGAAATTTCAGATCTATTAGTTAAAATTTATAACCTATCATTAAAATCATCCATTGTACCTGAAGACTGGAGGGTGGCCAGTGTAACCCCAATATTTAAAAAAGAGCTCCAGGGGCGATCCAGTAAACTATAGACCAGTGAGCCTGACTTGAGTGCTGGGAGAAATAGTGGAAGCTATTCTAAAGATAAAAATCTCAGAGCATATAGAAAGACAAATTCACTGTGGGGCAGATTTTAAATACTTGCGCGAGCGTGTACTTTTGTACACTGGATTTTATAAGATACGCGCGTAGCCGCGCGTATCTTATAAAATCCGGGGTCGGCACGTGCAAGGGGGTGCACATTTGTGCAACCTGCGCGCACCGAGCCCAGTGCGGCCTGCCTGTTCCCTCCAAGGCCACTCCGATTTTGGAGCGGCCTCGGAGGGAACTTTTCTTCGCCCTCCCCCCCACCTTCCCCTCCCTTCCCCTACCTAACCCACCCCACCCCCGGTCCTATCTAAACCCCCCCCTACCTTTGTCTGCAAATTTACGCCTGCTGAAAGCAGGCGTAACTTTGCATGCGTCGGCCAGCAGCCCCGCTCCGTCCTCCGGTCCCGGGGACTGGTCTGGAGGCCTCGACCATGCCCCCGGGCCGGCACCACGCCCCCGGGCCCGCCCCCGAAACGCCACGGCACACCCCCTCCCTCCCCTTTTCAAATGCCCCGGGACTTATGCGCGTCCCGGTGCTTTACGCGCGCCGGCGGCCTATGCAAAATAGGGGCGCCGGCGCGCGAGGGCCCTGCGCACATAAATCCGGAAGGATTTACGCACGCGGGCCTTTTAAAATCTGCCCCTTAGGGAATAGCCACTGCTATTACTGGCATCAGTAGCATGGGATCTACTTAATGTTTGGAAACTTGCCAACTACTTATAGCCTGGATTGGCCAGTGGCCATTGTTGGAAACAGGATGCTGGGCTTGAAGGACCCTCGGTCTGACCCAGTATGGCAATTTCTTATGTTCTTATGCTCTTATGTTCTTAGAAGAAAGTTATTTCAGTTTCTAAAATTGTTCTCAGTTTCAGCAACATTTGAAAAACCAGTCAACTCCTAAAATGCAACCTTTGTTGTCTGCAGTGCTGACCTGCTTTTGGGAACAATCTTTCCTTATCATAGTTAGAGACATCATGAGGAGGAAGGCTGAAATAATCTTTCTGCTATATCTTTAAAGGACACAAAACACAAAAAGAATACATAGGAGTCTGCCATGTATAGGAATAGCATGGTAGATCCTCTAGCAGCTCTAAAATTCCTTTATTGCCACAAGCTATACCAGTGGATAATCTCCTTTACAGGCATGTCAAAAAGTTTTATGAACCCTAAAAATTCTCTCTTTTCTTCCATCTCTGAATCAGCATGAGAACAACTTCTCAAGGAAATGCATTCACAGCAGTCTTAATGAATGTATAGAACCATGAAGACATATGTCTTTGGATTTCTATTTTACATGCTTTTCAAAGGTCTAATCATTTCAATAATTTGAACTACTACAGCAGTTACTCTGATTCAAAAAAAATTGTATTAGCATAATTGCCTTTGATTATAATAAGAAAACCATCCCTAAGCCATTAATACCTTATAATACTTTGTAACACATAAAAGGTCAAATTTAAGTGCCAATGAGAAAACTGACACTTATTTGGCATTGCACACTGAGGCTCAATGGAAGCACAGGCTTTTATTAACTTAGATGCAAATTATGGGGTGGATGTACTAATGGGCAATATCCTATTTATCATGAGATACAGTTGTGATAACATTTATCACGGTTGCCTATGGACATGCAAATGAAGAATAATAAGCTGATTAGGCATCCTGCCAGTATGTGCTAAAGTGCAATAACAGGTGCAGTATTTTACCATGCAATAAATAATTTGGGGAAAAAACTCACCAGCTGGAAGGCGGTGTTCAGTGATATTGCATCAAGAATAAAAGCCCACATCTGGCAAACAGCTTCTTGAGTAGTGAGTCTGGTTTATTGGCCACTGGATTCCACAGTACAAGAGTTGTCATCGTTGACTGAATTTTTGGTTAGTTTGCCATTGAAATAGGAAACAGTTTTGTTGCTAGAGGATTTTAATATGCACACTGATATCACTACTTCTCCTCATACAAGAATTAGTTTTAACATTAGCAAACTTGAATGTTGTTCAATTAGTATCTATCCCCATGCATAATGCAGGGCATTGCCACAATCTTCAACAACTGCCTTGTCAACTCAAAAATTAGTTCAAGCTTGGAATGCTTCTGTATCAGACACTTATAATAATTATGTCTGGTAAAAAACCATGGCTATAAGGTGCCTTTGTAAAGAAGTGACTTGGTTTTCTAAAGAGTTAGCCTCCCAGAAAATAAATTTGTAGGTTTTAGAGAGAAAATGGAGAAAAAGGCAGAACAGTTCTTCTGAACAGCAATATAGGGAGAAGATGAAGGAATATAAAATGGAGTTGTCAATTAAAAAATGTGCATTTTAAACCTCAAAAATTGAAAACTCCTTGAATCACCGAAAAGACCTTTTTACTGTAATGAAAGGCTTAATGTCTAAGATCAAGTATTCACCTGCAGTTATATCCAGATAGTGAGGCTTTGGCCTGTTATATTTTTATATAAAATACCACAAATTAGAGTCCATCAGCTTCCTCATTGTTTTTTGGAAGCATTATCAGAAGATACTGCAACTTCAGTTGTTAAGTGATCTGATTTTGATGTTATATCAGCCAGTGAACTTGCTACTGCTATTAATTAATTAATTTATTTATTTATAACTTTTCTATACCGAAGTTCAAATAACAGGGTTACTTATCACTACGGTTTACATTTCAAACCTTAAAATCGACAGTAACAAAAATTGTCTTACAATGAAACAAGGAGGAAATAAACTTGGAGAACTTAAGCAAAGTGAAAAAGAACAAACTAGTAAAATCAGTAACAAACTAGTGAATCAGGAATATTGGGGTAGTGGGCCCAATGGGATAGGGAGGTTGGGTGGAGGAGGGGGGGGGTGAGGGAAGGGGGATTACTGCAGCATTATTGGAAGATGAAAGAATGCATTGAAGGCATATTAATGGTTTGCATTGTTCCTATTCCTTATTGGATCCCTGTCCATTTGCAATTGTGAAAGATCTTAAAGATTATACATATCAGTATATCAAGTTAATTGTAAATTCTTCATTATTAGAGGGCATCTTCCCTAGAGAACTGAAAAATTCCATTGTATGTCCAATACAAAAAAATGTAGCTATATCATCTACAGAAATTATAAATTATAGACCTATTTCTAACTTGGGCATTTTAGGTAAGATCATAGAAAAAGGTTTTAAAGCAGCAAGATGATTTTCTAATTAAAAATCAGATGTTCGATGATTTTCAATTTGGTTTTCATGCCAACCATGGCACAGAGTTGTTACTTCTCTCTCTTTTAGACAAACTATTAACTTTCAAGGTCTAAGGAATTTCTGGAATTTTGGTACTTGATGTGATAGCAGCTTTAGATATCATTCATTATTATTTTTTGATATTACACTTAATACAAGTGGGCTGGTTATAGGAAGAGGTGTTGTTGGCCTGATTTCAATCATATCATTTAGAAGACAATGTGCTCAGATTGGTAATGAAGAAAGAAAATTACCCCAGAAGACTCAAAAAATTGATAAACAAACTATATATGTATGACCATATAAATAATGCTCTGTGGTTATCTTAAGCCAAGTTGCACAATGCTGGATCCAAATTTAATATGTTTTCATATTATTTTTTGTGAGAGAGAGAGAGAGAGGGAGCGCAATATGTCCCTCTACTATTTATCCACAAACAAACGAGCATCAACCAGCATTCAACATACTATAGTATCACAACAAATGCTGGATCAAGGTGATACAGTCCCAGAGTCGAAAGAGTTTGTATATCCAAAGGTTCTTTATTCAGAAAACGGCAGCTCCACAGTGTATAATCAACATGGTCTCAAAAACACAAGGGGGTCCCCCGACACGGACCCGTGTTTCTCCAAAGGCTGCGTCGGAAGGGATGCCCAAGAGAGATTTTTTAGGAATTCTATAAACAATAACAAAGGACTGTATTAGAAAAATTGGTACCAGTACAGAGTAATGCATTTATACAAAGCACGCATATGCAATTTTACCTGTATAGGAGTTCACAGTTTCAGGGCAGGGAGCGCGCTAGAACGATATCAGAAACAGACTTAAAAGCTATCAAAAACCGCGCCAAACAATTTTCACGGGCGAATCAGAGAGAGGAACCTACAGCCAATCACAAGTTAGGGAACAGGAAACCTGCAACCTATCAAAATCAAGTAAAGTGAAACCATTTGATTTCTTTGTTAAGGCCCTTCGGGATAACGGTGTTTAAACGGTGTTTAAACGGTGTATCCATCTCTGCTCACAGCATGTAAGTGTTTTTCTTTGTTTTAGAGCTCGTTCCCCCCTCTTTGCGAGGTGGTGATTTTGACACTTTACTTACATGCTGTGAGCAGAGATGGATACACCATTTAAACACCGTTATCCCGAAGCGCCTTAACAAAGAAATCGAATGGTTTCACTTTACTTGATTTTGATAGGTTGCAAGTTTCCCGTTCCCTAACTTGTGATTGGCTGTAGGTTCCTCTCTCTGATTGGCCTGTGAAAACTGTTTGGTGCGGTTTTTGATAGCTTTTAAGTCTGTTTCTGATATTGTTCTAGCGCGCTCCCTGCCCTGAAACTGTGAACTCCTGTACAGGTAAAATTGCATATGCGTGCTTTGGATAAATGCATTACTCTGTACTGGTACCAATTTTTCTAATACAGTCCTTTGTTATTGTTTATAGAATTCCTAAAAAATCTCTCTTGGGCATCCCTCCCGACGCAGCCTTTGGCGAAACACGGGTCCGTGTCGGGGGACCCCTTGTGTTTTTGAGACCATGTTGATTATACACTGTAGAGCTGCCATTTTCTGAATAAAGAACCTTTGGATATAGAAACTCTTTCGACTCTGGGACTGTATCACCTTGATCCAGCATTTCCTCTACTATTTATACCACTGTAAGAGGGGACACTTTTAACTTGAAGTGGGGGGGGGGTAAGTTTTTGGGGGGGTTACATACACAGTAGGAGATATGAACAGCACAGTACACATCACTGAAGATTTTCTGTCATTTCAATTGCTGAAAGGTACAAGAGGAGTTAATTTGTACAATGCACTCTCTACCTAGTTTGTTGCACTCTTTAGAGAGGCTCTCTCACTCTCTCTCTCTCGTGACATGTGTGAGAAAAACATTTTCCCAGCACCGTACCCTGCACATGAAGCGAAAAATAGCGCAGGTGCAAAACATTTATCGCACCTTGTGAAAATTATCTATGCGATGCAGGAGCAGGGAAATTAACCTAACCTCATCCCTTTTTTATTGCAAGTGCTATTTCTACTATAAATATAGAATTTTGATAGATCTAGGGGTAAGATCAGTAATATATGCAGTATGCCACTTACAAAATACTAATGTGCATGAACTTCCAAACCCCATACCAAACTGCTCCTACACCAGTCCTTCGATCAACTGACTTTTACGCTGCTAATATGCCAAGAAGTACAGAGTCATGCATATGGGGAGTGGAAATCCAAATGAACTGTATTCGATGGGGGGAGAAAGGTTGATGTGCACGGAGCAGGAGAGAGACCTTGGGGTGATAGTGCCTAATGATATGAAGTCGACAAAACAATGTGACAAGGCAATAGCTAAAGCCAGAAGAATGCTGGGCTGCATAGAGAGAGGAATATTGAGTAAGAAAAGGGAAGTGATGATCCCCTTGTACAGGTCCTTGTTGAGGCCTCACCTGGAGTACTGTGTTCAGTTCTGGAGACCATATCTCCAAAGAGACAGACAAGATGGAGGCGGTCCAGAGAAGGGCAACCAAAAAGGTGGAGGGTCTTCATCAAATGACTTATGAGGAGAGATTGAAGAATCTAAATTTGTACACCCTGGAGGAAAGGAGGAGCAGAGGTGATATGATACAGACTTTCAGATACTTGAAAGGTTTTAATGATCCAAAGACAATGACAAACCTTTTCCATCGGAAAAAAATCAACAGAACCAGAGGTCACGATTTGAAGCTCCAGAGAAGAAGACTCAGAACCAAGGTCAGGAAGTATTTCTTCACGGAGAGGGTAGTGGATGCCTGGAATGCCCTTCCAGAGGAAGTGGTGAAGACCAGAACTGTGAAGGACTTCAAAGGGGCGTGGGATAAACACTGTGGATCCATAAAATCTAGAGGACGTGAATGAAGAGTGGGTGGCTCGCGGGAATGACGGATACTACCTGGAGATAATACCCTTATTCAATAAACATACACACGGTTAATGTGACTCCAACATTGCTCTAAGCTTCAACGGCAAGAGGAAATGTGGAAAAAAGGATTTGCATTCACAAAAAAGCGGGGAGTAGCTTGCTTGTTACGGCAGTTGAAGCAGACAGCCCAAACCAAATAAGCCTGATACTTCACTTTCAATGCATATCCAGCATAGCTCTCTGCTTCAACGGCAGGGGAGAAAGACCGATACTTCACGCATATCCAGCATAGCTCTCTGCTTCAACGGCAGGGGAGAAAGACCAATACTTCACACATATCCAGCATAGATCTCTGCTTCAACGGCAGGGAGAAAGATCGATACTTCACACATATCCAGCATAACTCTCTGCTTCAACGGCAGGGGGAATGAAGAAAAGGGGATCCATATACAGACAACAACCAACAAGGACTGGATTACATAGTCTGGGTAAACAAATAAGCATGGGTGTAGCTTGCTTATTGCGGCGGTTACTACACCTAACTAATTAAGCTAGATATTTCACTGAGATACAGTTCCAACATTGCTCTCTACATTAATGGTGGGGGTGGAAGGGAAATAGAACCAAAAGGTTACTAAGAGCCAAGAGAAACAGATGAGTATGAGAAAAAAAAAAGTGCGAAGCTTGCTGGGCAGACTGGATGGGCTGTTTGGTCTTCTTCTGCCATCATTTCTATGTATGTTTCTATCACAATCCACTTGTGATTTAACTACTCTGAATAATTTTGTATCGTCTGCAAATTTGATAACCACACTTGTCGTCTTCCTTTCCAGATCATTTATATATATATTGAAAAGCACCGGTCCAAGTACAGATCCCTGAGGCACTCCACTGTCTAGCCTTTTCCACTGCGAAACTTGACCATTTAATCCTACTCTCTGTTTCCTGTCTTTTAACCAGTTTGTAATCCATGAAAGGACACCGCCTCCTATCCCATGACGTTTTAGATTTCTTAGAAGCCTCTCATGAAGGACTTTGTCAAATGCCTTCTGAAAATCCAAATATACTACATCTACCGGTTTACCTTTATCCACATGTTTATCAACCCCTTCAAAAAATTGAAGCAGATTTGTTAGGCAAGACTTCCCTTGGGTAAATCCATGTTGGCTATGTTCCATTAAACCATGTCTTTCTAAATGCTCTACGATTTTGATCTTTAGAATAGTTTCCACTATTTTTCCTGGCACTGAAGTCAGGCTCACTGGTCTATAGTTACCCGGATCACCCCTGGAGCCCTTTTTAAATATTGGGATTACATTGGCCACCCTCCAGTCTTCAGGTACAATGGATGATTTTAATGATAGGTTGCAAATTTTAACAAATAGATCAGAAATTTCATTTTTTAGTTCCTTTAGTACACTAAGGTACATACTATCAGGTCCAGGTGATTGCTGCTCTTTAATTTGTCAATCTGGCCTACTATATCTTCCCGGTTCACAGTGATTTGGTTTAGTTTGTCTGACTCTTCACCCTTGAAAACCATCTCCGGAACTGCTATCTCCCTAACATCCTCATTAGTAAACACGGAAGCAAAGAATTCATTTAGTCTTTCTGCAATAGCCTTATCTTCCCTAAGAGCCCCTTTAACCCCTTAGTTTTGTAGGTTCTCTCCAGTATGTGTATTGCTTCAGGAAGTAGGTGTTGTTTTGTTTTCTTTTTCTCATAGGATATAATTTGCATTTTGCTAGTTGTTGTTTTATGTTGTTTGTTTTTATAATTTTATGTCACATATGCTGCTAGTGTGCGGGATATACATTTTAAAAAATAAGTATATACAAATAAAAATTTAGCAAGTCAAAAACAAAAATGTATCAACACATATAAGTTACACATTTCTAACTGTGAAATGTCACATTTGTTCTGAATTGAAATAGTGCAAGATCCTTTTTATATTTTCTTGATAACGTTCTTGTCTTTTTTACATGTATATGAGCTTATGAGGGTTAAAAAGCTTTCGACATCAGCAGTTTGTCATTCTGTTAATTACACAGAAAAATATGTACACATTTTGGGTACATGGTAACAGACACAAAAATGGGTTAAATCCTGGACTTCCTGCCTTGTTTGTTTTATCTGCAAGTAATAATACCAAGGAAAATTCTTTAGGCCTTGTTAATCCTTGTCCGGATATAATTGCAAAATTTAGAAGCTTTTTTGCCTCAAAATCAATCTCAAAGGAAAACTTTGGACAATTTATTACAAGCCTTTGCTATGCTTAAAGCTTTACTTTACTTTAGTTTATTGATTTATTACTCACTATCTATATATACAGGCCGAAGTGAGTAACAGTTAAAAACATACACAAAAATAAAATCGCAAATACAAAGATCATCAATGAAAACAAAATCTGAGCTTCCTAACAGGCCGATTCAGAAAAACCCGCGGGAGAGCCGGCGAACCCCAAAAGTACTCTCCTGGGCCACTCTCCTGGGCGCATGATTCAGTAAAAAAAAATATGTAATGAGGGCCCGCAGTAAAAGGAGGCGCTAGGGACACTAGCTCGTCCCTAGCGCTTCCTTTTTGACAGAAGCGGCGGCTGTCAGTGGGTTTGACAGCCGACACAATTTTTCCGGCGTCGGTTCTCGAGCCACTGACAGCCACGGGTTCGAAAAACGGATGCCAGCAAAACTGAGCGTCCGTCTTCCAACTCGCAGGCTGCGGGCAGATTTTACATTTTTTTTTACTTTTGGGGCCTCCGACTTAATATTGCTATGATATTAAGTCGGAGGGTGTACAGAAAAGCAGTTTTTTCTGCTTTTCTGTACACTTCCCCGGTGTACATTAATTTCTGAAAGTAAAATGTGCGGCTTGGCTGCACATTTTACTTTCTGGATCGTGTGGGAATGACAAATAGGCCCATCAACATGCATTTGTATGTTGCGGGCGCTATTAGTTTCGGGGGGGGGGGGGGGGGGGGGGGGGTTTGGCTGTGCGTTTTCGACGCGCTATTACCCCTTACTTTATAAGGGGTAAAAATAGCGCGTCAAAAACGCGCGGCCAAACGTGGGCTAACAGTGTGCTCGGATCACAAAGAAAGAACAGGAATGTAGCATTTCAAAAGATTTGCTAAATATGATGGTCCATCAAATTTCAATGCTTTAAAATCTAGAACCAAACCCTTGAAATTGATACAATATTTCACTGGCAACCAGTGCAGGTCTTAGAAGTGTGGAGAAATATGCTCCCACCATCGGCAACCTAATATTAGATGCGTTGCAGAATTTTGTAGTACCTGAAATACTCTTAGAGAAGCTGCTGGCAGTCCCACAAAGAACTGCAGTAATCTATTATTGTTAGAACAAATGCTTGAACCACTGTATGAAAATCATGCTTATCAAGAACAAACTTAAGATACCGCAATAATCTTACATTGCAGTATCCTAATTTTTATTTTTTATTTTTAATCATTTATTTATAGTTTTTCAGTTTACAATTTGTTAATCATTACATTCAATCTTCATTGAATTGCAAAATCTCACACACATATCTGCAATTACAAGAAAAAAGAAAAAAGAAAAATTTCAAGGACAATACTCCTTAGGATATACATAATTGCATAATATGTGGATAATAACTTAAATGGAAACCATATCTCCAGGAATATTAAATATACATCTGAGATAGCAAGACAAATTCAAAGGAGAAAAAGAATTATGGAAACATTTAAACTTTGAAACAGCTCATTTACAGCTGGCAGTTTAATATTCGCCTGCACTTTTAGGGTTCAACTGGAGATGAAGTAAGTGGTTCTCGTAATTCCACAAATTGACGCAGCTGATCTGACTGAATAAAGCTAAATGACTCAGTTCCCCTTTTTATTATACACCGACAGGGGTACTTTAACAAAAAGGAAAAACCTAAAGCTATAACTCTTTGTCTCAAATCTAAAAATTCACGCCTCTTTGTTCTTGTAATTGGCGCAAGATCTGGAAAGATCTTTATATTCTGTCCACAATATGAGATAGGAAATTTTTGAAAATAGACTTTCATAAGGCTACTAATATCTGTTGATGTAATAAAGGAAACAATCAAAGTTTCTCTGCCTAACACTTGTATGGCAGAGTTTTCTAGGAAACTTGTAAGGTTAGCTGGGATAGTCAAAGCTTGAGCAGAAGTTCTTTTCACAAAAAAGCAAGAATTTATAGCAAGCATATTATTATTATTATCGGAAAACCCAAGAACTTCTGCCAAAAACCTTTTAAAAGAAACAAAAGGAATTTCCCCTGCTACTCTTGGAAAATTTACTATTCTTATATTCAGATGTCTAATATTATTCTCCATTATTTCTAATCGCCTAGAACAACCCAACTGATCTTTTACCATAACTATACTCAAATCTTGTAGAGATTTTATTTTCTTCTCAGCTTCCCCTATTCTATTTGTTACTTCAGTTGTCTGTCTTTGTATCCCCGCAAATTTTTGCTGTAAGTCAGAGGATACTGAGTCTATTTTACCTTCCAGTTGATTAACAGTAACACTTAATCCATTTACTAAATCCCAGATTGCCCCCAAAGTTACCGTCTCTGGTCTTAAATTTTTTGCCCGCACAGCACCTGGATCCTCAGGGTGAGAAGAATCTTGTTTCTCTAATTGAGGGACCATTCCCTCTACTTCCACTGAGTCCAGTATGGAGCTTGCTCCTCCAGTAGACAACAATCGCTTTACCTCTTCGGTATTTGATGTTGCCGCATCTCCATTAGCGCCACGTTGGGCAGGAGGCGGTCGCGTGTCAGGACTGAGAGATGCCTCATCTAGGGGGGGAACCCGTTCTCCTTCCGGGTTGCCTCCAACAGACTCATCGGTGCTCTCTTTCTCCAGCTGGGTCATAAAACGATCGATTTCCAATTGAAGTAGAGAAGGCAAGGGCTCTGGTGGAAAAACCCTTACCTTCCCTTTTCTTTTTGCAGGCATCTCTTTAAGAAACAGGGTTATTGATCGTTGTTGAGCTAATTTTGTATGCGTCTCAGCAATCAGAGAGGATATTGGGCCCTCCTCAGTCCGTCCTAGTCCGGACTAAGCCGGACAAAGCCGTGCGCACCCTTGGGCGCGCACGGCTTAGGCGATGCACCGGCGGTGGCAAGCACTGGAGTCGCGGCAGTTTTGAGCGTGCGGCTCCTCCCTCTCACTTCCGGGCTCGGGGAGGGTGGATGGTGGTCCGGCCCTGAATCGGGGCCCAGCAATCCGGTCTCTCTTTGCCGCAGCGGTTTTGAGCGCGCGGCTCCTCCCTCTCACTTCCGGGCTCGGGGAGGGTGGATGGTGGTCTGGCCCTGAATCGGGGCCCAGCAATCCGGTCTCCTCGGCGTTCTCTCTTTGCCGCAGCGGTTTTGAGCGCGCGGCTCCTCCCTCTCACTTCCGGGCTCGGGGAGGGTGGATGGTGGTCTGGCCCTGAATCGGGGCACAGCAATCCGGTCTCCTTGGTGTTCTCTCTTTGCCGCAGAGGTTTTGAGCGCGCGGCTCCTCCCTCTCACTTCCGGGCTCGGGGAGGGTGGATGGTGGTCCGGCCCTGAATCGGGGCCCAGCAATCCGGTCTCCTTGGCGTTCTCTCTTTGCCGCAGCGGTTTTGAGCGCGCGGCTCCTCCCTCTCACTTCCGGTCTCGGGGAGGGTGGATGGTGGTCCGGCCCTGAATCGGGGCCCAGCAATCCGGTCTCCTCCGCAGTATCCTAATTTTAAAATTTGGTGAAAATGATTCTTAAAAGAAAGTGTAGCATCAAATATTAGGGATGTGAATTTGGTGCCTAATTGTTCCCGCTATCGGGATCGTCTGGCCACGGGAAAAACTTGTTTTCCCACGTTTCCCCGGGTTTTTTTAAATGAAAAATCATTTTTAGAGTTACTGCGCAATAACGGGAGTTAGTGCGCACTAACAAAAATAGCAAAAAATAACAAAAAGTAACAAAAATAAACGTTTTTTTGTTAGTGCGCACTAACATGAGTTAGTGCGCAGTAACCCGAAAAACGATTTTTATGAAAAATCGGGGGTAAAATTGATCATTTCCTTCTTTTAACTGATTTTTAATGAATTTAGAAATATCGTACGATATTTCAATTCGTTAGAAAAACGATTCACATCCCTATCAAATATGTATCCTAAGTTCCGTAGTGAATATTTAAATAGAACCAAATGCAAACATACATAACCATATAATATAATAATCTATGGTGACCACTGGCATTACCTGTCCTTCAAACCCCCCCCCCCCCCATTGCCCCCATATGCAGTAGCTTATATAAGTGTAAACACATTCAACTTACTCCATGGCAGTGGAAGGTTCATTCATTGAATTTCTGATGCAGCTTGTGCCAGGCCCTCCTTAGCACATGAAAAATGTGTTTTTCTGCCTGCATTGGGGAACAGGTGGTGCTCATCTGCTACCACCAGGGATGCCAGAAGAGCAGCGTCCCTGGTGTTGAAATTGAGCTGTCTCCCTCTCATGGCCATCTTACACGCACATGGTGAAGAGGAAGGTTAAGTCCTGTCCTCGTGTTTCTGTGCATGCGAATGCTTGGCCGCAAGCTGCACACAAGAGACGCATACAACTCACAGCTGAAAAAAGCGTATTTTGCATAGATTGCACACATATATGATATGCCGTGCCATTTGTGCATTTATGGCAGCTCGCATGTTTTAAAATCTACCTTTTAATGTTTGGGTTCCTGCCAGGTACTTGTGACTTGGATACTAGGCTTAATTGGCCCTTGGTCTGACCGAGTATGCAAATCCTTTGTTCTTATATTCTTAACCCCTTCTTTTAGGGAGGAATTCACTAATAAAGTAATAATTTCCAAAATTTCTTCCCGCATAATATATATTGTTGGAAACGAACAAGGATCAAGGGAACTAAAAGAGTTCTTAATTTGTCCCATAATTTTTTTAATTTCCATGTGTCCAATTTCTTCAAATGAGGTCCAGTATCTTGTATTCTCAAAAGGCAGAAAAAAGACATTCGCTAAACCAATGGTCATAGGTCTAGGCTGATTAAATGGGTTGTTAAGTTTATCACTTTTCCTTTTAAATGACTAGCAAAGTCCTCTTGGAAAATTTCAGGTGGTGATTTTCCTTACTAGAAAATCCATGAAAATGCTTAATAATTTGAAAGACCTGAGTTGTACTGCAAAACATCTCTTCCTTGCAGTAATATAAATTTGCTTGTATCCTTGTTGTATATATTTATACACTACTAAAGAAGCATCTGATCATTTTTTTCTCCAAATGCATTCAAATCTTCTCATCTTTTATTATGGCTAGAGTCAGTCTCGAGCAAGCACTCGAGGCTTGGCATACCAAGGCTCTCTAGGTGGAAGAGAAGTGAGGTGTGCCCTTGCAGTGGTGAAAATGGTCCAAGTCCCAGCCACTCCACCGACCTACATGCCCCGGGAGACCACACTATTATGGGGGTCTCCGACCATTCAGACACACTGGTGCAGGACAAATCTCTCTTCCACTGAGAATTGCAAACAGTTCTGTTTATTACAGAAAATTCTGATATCAACTATTCTTGTGGCAACTCCATCAATAATAACAATGATTTCTTAAAGTCCCCCTAACCTGAAGAGCCTCACCTTGCGGGATGTTTGAATAGAGTGAGACCACATCTAAAGTTACCAGAAACATTTTGACCATGGGAACCTCTAAGTGAGATAATATTGAAATTAGATGAGATGAATCCCGGACATAGGAGCGGATGTTTGGCACAAATGGTTTTAGGAAAATGTCCACGAATTGAGACAAGGGCTCAAGAAGAGAGCCGATGCCTGAAACTATGGGGCGACCTGGGGGCTGAACAAGTGTCTTATGGATCTTGGGAAGTGTATAAAAAAGGGGCATAATGGGGTTGGACGTGACCAGAAACTTGGCTTCTTTGTTGGTAATTATATGCCCATCTAAAGCTTATTGAACAAGTTGTTTAATATCTTTCAACAAGGATTCCGTTGGATCCTGAGGAAGAGGAGTATAAAAAGAAGGATCACTAAGCTGTCGTAATGCCTCGACCTCATAATCTGTTTTGTTCTGGATCACGATACCTCCCCCTTTGTCTGCCGGCTTTATAACTATAGACCCATCTTTTGTAAGACCCTCAAGGGCTGCTGACTCTTCCTTTGACAGATTATACCAGACAAATTGTTTCTGCAAGAAAATCCTATGAGCGTCCTTACTGACTAAGCATTCAAAAGGCCCCAAGACCACATCCCCGGGTCCCGGAGGGGTCCATCTGGATTTTACATGGACCACCGACATATCAGCCGAAGGTGGAAAATCTGCAAAAAACAATTTCAATTTTAAACGCCGGAAAAACCTGTGCAGCTGTACATGTAAATCAAAGAGGTCACCTTTAATTGGGGGACAAACGATAGTACCTTATGCAAAACCCTCAGTTCAGTAGCGGATAGTGGACGTGATGAAAGGTTAAACACCGTTTCTAAAGTCACTGCCAAAGGTCCACTTGAACCAGGGTGTGCGGGACGGTCGTGGCAAGTTCTGTGATGTTGTGACCCCCCCCGGGATCGTAAGTTGCGAGTGTCTCGCTGCGATTGGCCTGAATCCAAAAAAGACGCAGCTATGGACGAGTAGCGGGAGGAGGCAGAAGCTGGTAATGCTGAAGATGTATCGTCCTGTGGAATCACGCGGGTACGAGGCGGAGCTGGAGGTGGTTGTGTTGTATCCAAAGCTGTTGACGCGCCGCGAACTCGGCGGGTTTGGCCGTGAGTGCATTGTATTTGTATCTCCTCGCCTGATGAATCTCCTGAGGAGGATGAGTTCTCTGCAAAAGTCACCTTTTTTGATGGTTTTTGTGCCATCCATTTGTACACTTAGCCGGTTTGTCCAGTCCAAGTCCCAGCCACTCCACCGACCTACATGCCCCGGGAGACCACACCCCTACTGGTAACTTTATTGTTAGAATCAGATAGAGAAGGCCACATACATCATTAATTTTGCTCTAACAGCTGACAAGGACTTGGTTCTTAAAGCAGTTTTTAAATTCAGCAATGATTTCTTTTGTGGGCAGAAAATTCAAATCTTTCCAGATGTGGCCTGTGAGACTCAACTTAGAAGGAAATCTTTCCTCCATTTGAGACAGTGGGTTATATAAATTGGGAGCTTTCTTTTTTTCTGAAGTTCTCATGCATGTGTACTGTATCTTATCGGGGGAATAAGTTTATTTTTTTAGAGTTAGCCAGATAACTCATCTGGCTAACTCTGGTTGCCCCATAGACCTGTCCTAAAATTATCCCACTACTCATGATGTGGACTTCTCATGCATTTTATGTATTAATAGAATAATTTTATTTTTTCTTTTTCTTCATGAATTTTGTAAATTCTGTTAAAATGCATGACTACCTATGTTTTAATTAATTGGTAATGATTTAAACACTAATAAACTTTTTTTAAAAATCAGATAGAGATTGAGTTTTTAAATTGTTTTTCCCTAGATATGATAAGAATTTTTATGGACAATAATAAGGATATTTCCAGATGTTACCCAAGAAATGCAGGCACAGGTGCTTGTATTGGGTGCGTCATTCTCTTTTATTTACCCATGTAAATGGTTTGTTTGCTATCAAAATGGAAGATAACTTTCAAACTACTATATGCATGCATATGGGTCCGTGCAGATTTATTATTGTATTTTATAATCTGCAGGGATACATCTGCACAGCTTCTAAAATATGCACATCAATGGCTCCAAAATTAAGCGCCTACGTTTTAATTCACATATAAATATGCGTGTACTTTGACATGTTCACGCATAACTGGAAACTTGTACGTGCATATATATTTACATGCACATGCCTTATTTTGCTAGGGCAGGTTCATTCCAAGTTGACCCTTCTCCCAGCAAGGCAGCCAATTTTCACCATCAGGAGTGCGTCTAGCCTGGTGTCCTTGATGGTGAGTAATGAGGTCCTCTTATTTCCCATCTGTGGGGTCAAGAGGAACAATAAAAGAAATCAGCAGATCTGGAGAAGCCTGCATTCAATCATGAAGCTTCCTAACCCCATGGGGTAAGTACATTGTGGGAACTAAGAAGGTCAGTGGGGGAAGTGGTAGGGGGTTTAGGGGTGTGTTTGTGGGAGCTTTGAGGGGGCTTTTGGAGGGGTAAGGTAGGGGGGATTTAGGGGGTGGTATAAGGTAGGGGACTTTCCAGGGATCTTTTGAGGTGAGGAGAAGATAGGTTAGTTTGGGAGTGAGGGAAGGTAAGAGGCATTTGGGGAACTTTTGTGGTGGGAGACAAAAAGGGTTATTGAGGGCTTATGGTAGGGCAAGAACCAATCGGCAAAAATGGATTTAGAAACAGATTCATATTACTTTATTGACATGACCAATGTATATGTGTTGCTAAAGTATTATCCTGAAAGAGTAATATAAAATGATTGTGAAAAATGGGACTAAATTAGGAAATGGTCATATGTAAAGTTAAGATACAATTAAGGGAAACATCTTCAGCAACATGTTCCTGGTTTTGGTGCTGGCCCCAACTGCAAAGCTGATAAGTGTCCCAGTTCTAAAAGGGAGAAAACTGGGCAAGTCTTGGTTGAAAACTTATACTTCAAAGTTGAGTGGTATCTGTAGTCCCAGATTCTTCCCTTTGAAATCAGGGCTACTGGACTCATAATGCATCAGAATGGGGTTGTCCAAACATCTGGACTGGGTATCTTGACTACTCATGGATTGCTCTGAAGTTTTTTCTATTCAGGTGGCAGGACATCACATATTACTACAAGAAAGGAGAGCAAACAACCATGAAACAGAGTCAAGGCTTCAAATAAAAAATGGAAACATACCATTAAGGAGGTCACATAATCCAGCAACACTGAACTAAGAACTTTGTATTCCTGTTTCTCTGTATAGATTGGTGACCTCATGAAGAAGGCCTGGGAGCTGCTCTGGAAAAAGGGGACCAGCTGGGTGCCTGGAAGGAGGAAGATGAAGGTAAGTTCATTAAATACCAATAGGGAGATATCAACATGGTCTGTCTATTTGCTGCTTCCATCACAGTCCCCTATTGCCCTGCCACTCTACAAGACCCTATCTCTGCCTAGAGCAAGGTCAGGGGCAGTACTGTCATGAAGCACAACTTGTAATGCACTCAAGGCCAACTATTGAAATGAAGAAGTTGTTAGAACCTATTCCTAAAATCCCTACCAAGGAATGTCAAGGACTCCCAACCAACAAAGACCCATTGACGTCTGTCTGCATCATGGCTGTTGACTGCTTGGAATCTAGCATGCACCATGCCACACATACCACCCAAACCTCTGAGCCTTTTTGTCACTATCTAGGCACCATGCTATAAAATACTGCTATGCAGAAGCCTATGTATCTCTGGGAACCTATCTATGGTCTTGCCACCCCTTATAGCACATATTTTTCCCACTGCTAGAAACACTTCCCATTGCCTCTACCTATCCCAGAAATGTAATGCCCTCTAACATTTTGTATGGTACTGCACATCACTTTCTGGAGTACATCAGCTGATGTCTTGACACACACTTTTTGCTCTGTTCACAGATACCACTAGCTTGGTGAAGGAAGAGGAGAAGGAAGAGCACCTGGCTCCTCCTGCTGATGCAGCAGCTGTTCCCACTTATAGGGGAGCAGCAGCCACCAGCACCACCACTACAACCACCACCAGAATCCCTGCAGCAGTACAGTAGCCACTCCTTCCCCATGGGAGTCCTTGGGCCTAGAAGGTCACCTATCTCTCTCCCCTTCTTGGTAAGCCTCCTTTCCCTTCTGTGCCGGGAGCTCTGGGCACAGTTTCTGAGGCTGCTCAGCCATTGCTGGATGACGGAGGTACCCAGCTCACTGGAGACTTTCCTATTGATTCTAGATGGTACCCCTTGCCTGCTGAGGTGACCTCAGTGACTGGAGCAGCCACTTCTAGCCCAGAGGCCTGTTCCCTAGCAGCTATCACTCAGGCAGTTCAGAGGAAGAGGAGGAATTTTGTGGGATGCAAGCCAACCTTGGAGGCTGGTGGAGGTGGTGGAGTACCTTGTCCAGACTCAAGAGGTCTTCACAGCTACTCTTGAGCTAATGGGCATGAGGCAATCGCCACAGTCCCCAGTCCCCCAAGCCAATCAGGACCTTGCCTCCCGAGGTTCCTGGGCCCTTTTGTTTGATGTAAATAGTTTGCTCTCTAGTTATTCCCACCCCTTCCCCATCTTTATTTTACTACCAATATTTAATTTTAACATTTTAAATATTTTATAGAAGTTAATTTAAAATATATATTCTGTATGTGTGCCTTTTTATTATGCATACTATAGTCCATGCCCACCCAATGTTAAGTCCCATTAAGGACAGCCTACTGAAATTGCTCTCTCACCCACACACTGCCATGCAACTTTGTCCTGTAATCTTTATCCTTCACTATAATCTCTATTCTCCACTCTTTGAAATAACTCCTGGTTATTTCGATGTGCATTCTATACTTGGCTCCCCTAAATTACCTTACTGTAATGGGTCAACACTTACCTCTTTCCTCCTCAAAGTGCCTGAGATGTAAATAAGGCTAATCCACAAACACAGGTATAGTCTACAGAGGGAAACATTTTATATGCTTCCCACTATTAAAAGCACTCCACAGGGAGACAAGGAGCACACATTAAGTGGCCCTTTCAACATCAAAATAACTTCCATCAGAGAAAAGATGTTATATAGATGTGCCTATAGGAGCCCCATTCAACTGGAGACATTATATGCTAATCCTCAAGCTAGGATTAAGGATAATGGTGGTTACTCTGAATCATTCCCTCTTGGCAGGGGCACTGTCCCCATTATTATTTGTATTAGTGATGAAACCCTTAGCTGAATGAGTATGTAAACTGGGTGATATCTGGGTGGGGAGGCCAATAGGCCCTGAAGAGTATAAAATATTGTTGCTCACGGATGATGTTTTTTTCACACTCATTGACCTGTTCCTTACCTTACCAGTTTCAATGAAAGAACTAGAGGAATATAGTAAGGTATTGTGATTTAAAGTCAAAATGGGAAAATCTGAGCTGTTGTATATTAACTTACCTAAGGATAAATTTGATAGGTCGAGGAGTTCTTTCCCCTTTCTTTGGGCCAGGGAGAGTATTCAGTATTTGGGGCTACATGTGGGGGCTGATTGGACAGATTTATTTAAACTATAAATCCCTCACTATTATCCACAAATCCATTCACCACCAGGTCCCCCTTGACCTGGAATTCCCACTCAAACCACACCTCTGCCAGACCCATAAGGGAAGCTTATAAAGGAGCTCTACACGCCCCCCCCTAAAAAGTGGCTCACTTGTCTTCTACCAGAGAACGGGCCTTCTCTACAGCGGGACCTTCCATCTGGAATGCCATACCACCGGACATCAGACAAGAATCCTGTCTTCTGTCTTTCAAAAAAAAAACAAGACATGGTTATTCAGACAAGCCTTCCCCTAATCTAGGCCAGCATCTTGCCATGCCACAGATCAGATGTAGTCTCTAGTACCTGCCATCTCTTTAGTTGTAATTAGTTATTGCGTTTTTCTTTCCCCCTCTGCTTATCACCTCCCAGTTACATCCCCCTGTTTTATTGTAACTTTCTGCTCCTTCTGGTTATGGTTAACTTTATAATGCCTTTGTTCCCTGTAAACTGATTTGATTTGATCTGTATCATGAAAGTTGGTATAGAAAAGCTTTAAATAAATAATAAATAAATATATACCTTTAATGTTGAGCACAGTGCACGATTTATCTGCTCAGAATTCTTTCAAACTCTTCTGTGAAGCATATAGCCACAGTTAAAATGACACTCTGCCCAAGTGGTGCTTTCTTTTTAAGATACATACTATAGAAATCCCTGATGCCTTCATGAAAATTCTACAACAATGCATTTTTTGTTTTATTTGGCAGCGCAGATCCCCACGAGTTCCTAGATGGATGATGTACAGTGCAAAATTGCAAGGAGGGTTAGTGGTTCCCAATGTTAAACTTTATTATGTAGCTGCTCAACTTCAGGTATTGTGTTTTTGGAAATGTAACCTTATGCTGAAAGAATGAGGGAGGATTGAGCAGAATTTATGGGGAGGGATACCATTGGAAGCAATGGCATGGCTTCCTTAATTCTGTAAGAAATTGGAGGAAATATCTAAGACCTTCACTGCATTAGCAATGAGAGTTTGAGATAAATATAGGTTAGGTTTATTCTCTCTAGGCATAGGGATTACTCTCTATTGACTCATATTAGATTTAACTCTGAATTTCCACTCAGCGATAACTTTGTGGTATTCCGCTAATGGGTGGATAAGGGTCTAAAATACTTGGGTCAATTTTTCAAGGTTAACCACATGCTTAGCTTTGATGATCTTAAGAGCTTGTTTGGTCTTTCTAGTTCTGATCTTTATGCATATATGCAAATTTGTCATTTATGCAGAATAAATTGGTTTTGAGAGAAGTATTGAGATCTTTAGCACTATTTGAGATTATGTGCCCCAAAACAATTAAAAAAAAAGGTATGACATCTCAACTATATGTGATTCTATCCACACCCAATGATAGCAAGGTTACATTTCAGGTGTTGTGGGAAAAAGTTTTAGGGGAAGTAACAGAGAAGGGAGACTAGGATACATCTTTTTGGAGCTTTATTTCAACCTAGACTGTAGAGAATTGTTATAAAGTGTTACTGCGTTGGTATTGGATACCTGAGCAATTGCATATAACTTTACGTTTAGTAGCTCAAATTATTTTTGCTGTGATGTGTGAGCTTGCTGCTAATTGGAGAAAAGCATCCCCACCATCTCTGGGCATGCTCATTAAAAGATTATGGAATTATTTTTTTATGGGGAAACTGATGGCTCTATGCCAGGACCAACTTGCTGTTTTTATGTGAACGTGAGAACCTTTCAAACAATGGTGTTCTAGAGATATTTGATAATTTTCTGTTTAGCATAGATTTTGGGTGTAGATATTTCTTGCTTTTTTTTTTTTTAGCATTGTCTCTTCTCCATTCATATGCTCCTTTCTTGGGTTTATATTTTCTGGGTTATTCAGGAGTATTTTGTTGCCATGTGGGGTATGCAGTATATTACAGGCTGATTGTAGTGGGTGGGGCTTGGGGGTAAGGACAGAAATAGTGGGAACATTTGTTATGGAATTGAACAATCTGATGTTCTGTTGAAATGTTTTTTTGTTTTGACATTGTATTTTGTAAGTATGTATGATGGTTTCAGTTCAATAAAAAT
This sequence comes from Rhinatrema bivittatum, assembly GCF_901001135.1. NCBI lineage: Eukaryota > Metazoa > Chordata > Amphibia > Gymnophiona > Rhinatrematidae > Rhinatrema > Rhinatrema bivittatum. The sequence goes on from NC_042617.1 coordinate 451,279,964, forward strand.
ATAATTAAAAAAATCATTCTTACCCCACACTGATGAAGGCCTACCTGGAGTAATTTATTTATTTATTTATTTATTTGAAAAGTTTTATATACCGTTATTCGGAAAAGCCATCATAACGGTTTACATAGTGCAAATATATCCAAGGAAATTTGAAATATTATAACAAAGTGAACATTACAGTAAAAACATGAGTTAGATAGTAAATTATAGTTCTTAGTTCATTTGAGAGGTGGTATGAGCAGATTATTGGGGGTCCGTGAAAAATTTACGAAACAGTAAAGTTTTGAGGTCTTTTTTGAAGGTTTTTATGTTGTGTTGAGGTCTCAGGTCTTCAGGTAGAGTGTTCCAAAGATTGGGGGCTGCGATGGAGAAAGCTCTTTCTCTTGTTGATGTTAGATGAGCATCTTTGATGGTGGGGATTAATAGGTAGTTTGAGTTATTGGATCGTAGATTTCTTGAGGAGTTTTGAAGAGTTATGTTAAGGGTGTTTAGTGTTGCGATCCCCCCTGCTGCTGCGCTACAGGAGGTCTCTTACCTTCCTCCAGAGGCCGCTCTGAAGCCAGGGCCTCGCCTACGTTCCATCCGGGACTTGCTCCAGGGCCTGAGACGCCTAGCTGTGCCTGTGGCTTGCATGCCTCTGCGTTTGGACTTCCTGGGTTTCAGCCACGCCCGTTTCCCTAGGGGCTGGCCCGCAGCTCTCTACCCTAGTTATAGGACCAGCGGTGGGCGGTCCTGGCAAGCTCCTCCCAGGGAGTTGCCTTCTACCTCCAGTATTTAAGGACTTTCTGTTCACTTGCAACGGGCCTGCGGATCAGGTCCTACAGTCATCTGTATCCGTGCTGATCCAGGTCTTCCGTGATCTCATTTGCTTGATGGATCCCTGTCCAGTGTCTCTGCCTTGATGTCTGATCCTGTTCCTGCCAGCCGTAAGGACTTCGGATGTCAGTATCCCAGCATCGGAGTTCCTGTTCGCCTGGAGTTTCCCTGCACCCTCCTTCTCAGAGTGGTCCGCGACCACCCTTCCTGGGCTGTGTAGGGCGCGTCTGGGACAGGGTGGTCCGCGACTCAGTCCCACGGGTGGGCTGAGTAGGGCGCCCTGATGGACAGTGCCATGTTTCCGTCCAGCCTTGTCTACAGTGTCTTGCTTCAGCCCTTGCCCGGATGTCTTCGTGTCTCTGCCTTGACCTACGTCCTCGTCTGGTTCCTGAGCCTTCTGTCCTGTTGGGCCCTGGAGTGGCCAACAGGAGGGATTCGTCCCACGGGCTCTTGAGCTTCTGCCAGCCGAAGGGGCTTCGGATGTGAGTATCCCAGCATCGGAGTTCCTGCTCGCCTGGACCTTTCCTTCTTGCTTCAGCCCTTGCCCTGATGTCTTCAGTGTCTTGCTTCAGCCTGTCTTGGATGTCTGCTTCAGCCCCCGTCTGACGTCTTCTGTATAAGGTCTCTGTCTGCCCTCGCCTCTGTCTGGCCTGCTGCCCATTGCCGTTCCCTGCAGCGGGTCCGAAAGGGCCGGGAACAGTCGGAGGACCGTTCATTAGTCAACTTCCCCGTGTTGGCTACCATGGGCATGCAGGTCCGGCTGAGGGTCGGACTCCCTGCTTCTGTTCCTGCCTGCCTGGCTCACCATGCCTGCTCAGCTCACCTCCCACGGTGTGGCTTGGGGCTCCTCCTTGAGTCCTGCCGTGGCCCAAGGGCTCACCACCTGCTTATGACGACCGCGCCCGCGCGCGCTCGTAACAGTTTAGGCCTTGATGATCGTTGTTAAGGATTTTGTGGATGATAGTCATGGATTTGTATGCAATTCGTGCAGTAATAGGGAGCCAGTGAAGTGAGGATAAAATGGGTGTGATATGGTCATTTCTTTTTGTTCCAGTTAGGACTCTAGCAGCGGAATTCTGAAGTATTTGGAGTGGTTGGAGGGAAGAGAAGGGTATTCCTATTAGTAGGGAGTTACAATAGTTGAAGGTGGAGAAGATAAGAAGCTGAAGGACGGTTCTGAAGTCATCAGTGTTTAGAAATGGTTTAAGACGTCTCAGGGTAAGGTTTGAAATTGGGTGGTAGTTGGTAAGGAGTTCAGGATTAAGGTTGTTCCTTTTTAGGATTGGTTTGATGATAGCAGATTTGAGGCATTTGGGGTAATTACCCTCGATTAGGGATAGGTTGACGATTTTGGTGATGGTTTTAGAAATAGTGGGTTCAATGTTTTTTAGGGTTGTTATTGGGATGCTGTCTAAAGGATGGTTGGCGGGGTTCATTTTGTTTATAATCGATTGAATTTCCAGTGTAGAAGTGGTTTCGAAGTTTGACCATGAAGATAATACAGGTGTATGATGTTACTATTGCACCAAGCCTCACCTTAAGAACATAAGAAATTGCCATGCTGGGTCAGACCAAGGGTCCATCAAGTCCAGCATACTGTTTCCAAAAATGGCCAAACCAGGCTACAAGAACCTAGCAAGTACCCAAACACTAAGAAGATCCCATGCTACTGATGCAATTAATAACAATGGCAATTCCCAAAGTAAACTTGATTAATAGCAGCTAATGGACTTCTCCAAGAACTTATCCACCTTCTCCCTCCTCACATTGGGTCTCCTCCTCAGTAGGAGTCAGCTTATCTCCATAAGGCTCACAGCTTCCAGCTACAAATCTCTTCATCCATGCAGACACATACAGTATACCTCTGAAGGACACACCTTCCAATGGAGACCTGCCTACTAAAACACAGGTTTTACCTGGGCCCTCTTCATGTAGGCAAAAGGAGTTTTAGAGGACTCATATTAAAGCTTCCAGCTATAAGCTATCAGGGACTGCTTGATGTTTCTATTATCTCATCCCCTCACCCAATTACACCACCTATAATTGGGAAAGACCCTGACACAGCAAGGCTTCAGAGCTTGGCTATCACTTGAAGCTGGGTCAGAACTGTAACTTCATTCAGCTGCTTCCCATCCAGACATCAATTATACTACACGGAGTTTGTAAGGTAGATGTAACAAATGAGACTCAGCTGAAACTAACATCCTGATGTCTTCTAAAACACAAGACACATACTCTTACCAAAAATATTGTTAGCTGCTGACCTAAGGTTCTTTTCCTTAATTAAGTATTTGGTATAAAAGCAAAAAGGAAAAGCAAAGTCCAAAAAAATAAAAGTTCAAGACTTCAGATGATGAGTTCATCATCCATACATGCCTTGCTTTCTTTAAACCCAATATATAGATTATGGATGAGGGTGAGTTGTAGGCTCAATGTCATCAGGGACAGGCAGAGCCAATCCAGGTGTTTCTTCCATCAAAAGCAATAAGGATAAACCTGGACCGGCTCAGCCTGTCCCTGATGACAAGGATCCTATAACTAATCCAATTATGAACAAACTCTACACACACTTATAAGGAAAATATGCACATATACCACAACTTTACAAAGAATGAATACATGAAAATGCAGGCAATATACATGAGTATAATTTACGCATGTACGTTTGCTATCTATTTTATAAAAGTTAATTAGCAAATTATATGTACATAACCCTGCCATGTTATACATGTTTCCCATGCTTTTTATGTGTGAATGCATGTATATAAGGGAAATTCTCATAGCCTGTCTTCTTAACAGCACCATTACTGGAAGAAATGGAGCCTTACTTAAGAAGTCTAACTTCTAGCCACCTTGATTCAAGGACTTGGCTATGGCCACTTCCTCTTTACAGATGGTATTTAAGTAATTACTTATGTAGACTATAACTGTAATGGCCAAGTACAAGAGTTTATTTCATGTTTAGACCAAATTGCCTCCTAGCTACACTCGCATAAATTGAAAGTCAGTCCTCTGAAGGTTGAGGCTCTTTGGATCAGTAAACGTAATAATCTTTTAAATATCATTTCACGAATGGCAGGAACACCTAATTCTCATTGTGATGCAGTTACAACTCTGGGAATTAAATTGGATTCTGCATTGAACATAACAAACCAAATTTCATCTGTGGCTTAGATATATAACTTTTTCCAGTGCAATATCCAACATCTAAAAACATTTCTAAGTGAATGTGATTTAAAACTTAGTATTGTCTTGATTAAATTATTGCAATATCTTTTATCAGGGCCTTCCAGTTACTACACTCAGATGACTTCAACTCTTCCAGAATATGGCAGCTAAAAGAATATTTGGCTTAAAATGAAACAATCATGTTACCCGATGTTAAAGAAACTATATTAAATTGGATCCTGCATTGATCATGACAAACCAGATTTCATCTGTGGCTAAGGCATATTACTTTTTCCTGTGCTACATTCACGATCTAAAAATATTTCTGAGTGAATGCAATTTAAAACTTTAGCCCATGCCTTAGTATTATGTTGATTAGATTATTACAATATCTTTTATCAGGGCCTTCCAGTTACTATACTCAGATGACTTCAACTTTTCCAGAATATGGTAGCTAAGTTAATATTTGGCTTAAAATGAAACAATCATGTCACCCCGATGTTAAAGAAACTACATTGCTTCCAATTTTATGCAGGATTAAATTTAAGATTTTATGCTTAATCTTTAAATTTTTGCACAGGGCACAGCCTGAATATCTTGCAAATCTTTTGGCTCCATATCATCCTACAAGGTCTCTTCTAAACAATCTCTTCTTAAGATTCCTTCCCCAGTAGAAATCTAATTAGAGTCTATTAGGGATTCTGTCTTCTCATAACAAGCACCTTTAATGTGAAATATTCTCCCTTTGGACATCTGGATTGAGGTAAATTATCTAAATTCAGGAAAGCATTAAAACTTATTTCTTAAGCAGACATTTAATACTTAATTTATTGAGCTATAAATGTTCATTAGTTTCCTGGACTGAGAGTCATGACTGTTGGGGCCGGATTCATCATTCTTCGCAGAATGATGAATCTCACGAAAAAGGGGGCGGGCCTGCAAAAGGTTGCAGCCGTTCATACCGCAGCAGATTTCACTGTGGTGTGGCCGGCTGCAGCCTTTTACACAAATAGCGACACTGTAAAAGCTGTTGTCATTCGCCTCGCTACTGCTGGCGATAATATTCCTCCGACGGCAGCGGTGCTGCGGCCGATTCCTTCCTCTCCTCACCCCGACTCCTCCCCTCCCTACCCCAACTCCTCCCCTCCAGCTAATTTATATCCTATTGCACGCGAAAAGTATGAATTTGTTTTGGTTATTTTAATTTTTAATAGTCTGTCATTTAGATTTCATATGTTGCAAATTATTGCTATTTATTTTATTATTTATCTGATTTTAACATAAACTACTTTGCTTTTTTTCTGAGAGCTAGTATATAAGATAAATAAATATAAAATTAAGCTAAACATAAAGCAAGTTAAATAAAAGTAAAATGTTGATGGAAGAACAGTTATCATATTCCAATTTCAGGGCTATACCTTATTTTAAAAAATTCAATAAAGAGAAGGCAAAGACTCTTCTAAAAAAAACCCCATCAAGAATAGATGCCTGTTTCATAGAGGTCACCTGAATCTGCCCCAAAAGAAGTAAAAAAACCAGGTAACCAATTTTTTATAAGATTTTAAATGTTTCAAAACTGCTTTAATAGCATTCAAATATCTACTTTTACAACAGTAGCTATTTGAGAAACAGAGAAAATAGAAACATAGAAATGACGGCAGAAGAAGACCAAACGGCCCATCCAGTCTGCCCAGCAAGCTTTGCACATTTTCTTCTCATACTTATCTGTTACTCTTGGCTCTTAGTAACCTTTTGGTTCTATTTCCCTTCCACCCCCATTATTAATGCAGAGAGCAGTGTTGGAGCTTCATCTATGTGAAATATTTAGCTTAATTAGTTAGGGGTAGTAACCGCTGCATAATATTTAGTCACTGTTCACCTAGTGATGGCGTAGACTTTTTTTTTTGGAGGGAGGTGAGGTGAATCAAGCCTAGTATGAATTGGAGCAAAAAATTGCTCTAGGTGGCTGACAATAAAATATACACAATTAAAATACAGTAAATCAATATGAACATAACATTATAAAATTATTAAAATACATAGAATAGGAAGGCATTTAAAAATAGAGAATGAAGCATTGAAGCCAATGGAGCATACTAATAAGCTTGTTCAAACAAAACAATTTTCAACTGCTTTTTAAAGATTTTTGTACATTGAAGTGCTCTTAGGTCTTGAGGAAAGTGGTTTCAAGTGTCAGGGGCCGCTACAGAGAAAACTGACCTGTGGATCTCTGATAAGTGAATTTGACAGAAAGAGGGAACCTCAAGTAGCACCATTTGTGAAGAGTGCAATGCTCTAGTAGGACAGTATGGCTTCAACAAGAATGTAATCCAAGGAGCAGTTGGTAACTTTAAGAGGTTGTGGACTAGGAGAGATGTTTTGTACTTGACTCTATACTGAATCAGAAGCCAATGAAGGCTTGACAAAATGGGGGTAATATGTTCCCAAATTGAAAGTCCAGAAATCAATCTCACTGTGGCATTCTGCAACTGCTGTATTGATATCAACACACTGGCAGGTAAACACAAGTATAGTGCAGCAGCATTATCTCTAACTGAACCACTAATCGAAAATCATCAGAGTATAACAATAGCCTTAGTGGTGTTTTTCGACTGGGTGTTTGGTGGGCTGGCTTCTCTGGGTGAATGGACATGGCAGCAGGCTAGGGGCTGAGATTGAGTGTGACTGGGACACACTGGTCCATATTAGGTTAGGAGTGCATGTGCCTGGGCCAGACTGGGCCATACTGGGGTGGGGGAGTGAGTGGTGGAGAATCTAAATTAGAAATGACTCTAATAGGCTTATGAATACTCATGGCACAATGGCTGAAGATGCACAAACAATATACCCGTGTTCATAATTAAATATTTTAATTTTTATTTCACAACACTTTTTTTAAAACACATAAACCATACCTATTACATCAAAAACCATCCATACCACACTCATTCATCTAAACATTAAACAATATTAAAATTTCACAGACAAAGCAGTTACATATTAACTCCCACCATACACAAATATTGCAACAATCCCTAATTACAATGTAAACTTTCCGCAAATATTGCAACAATCCATTATTACAATGTAAACAATCATTTAATGAGTATCCTTATTTCACAACAGTTCCCTGTAAATTGATTAAACCTTCTTTGGATGTTGTTAATGCTTCACTTTAAACTACTTTCAATTAATAGTTCTTATTGAATTCTATTATCCCAATTTCATTATCCCGACAGGAAGCTCCTGTTTCACCCGTTGGTTTCTTCAGGGGATTTGTTCTCAAACTCACATCCAACGATTTTGATATAACATCTTCTTGAATTCACAACTCCCACTTCAAATTCATTTCTCATTCACAATGTATTTAGGGAACCTTAAATTAAAACACATACCTCTCACTTATTACACTGATAAATAACACAATATGAACATGTGGACATGTGGACATAAATAGTGGTTGGATAAAAGCAGCTTGTGAGGAACAAGAGCATGTAAAACTAAGTTTTTCAGGTTGGTAAAATTGATGGAATAATGTATTGAATAGGGTATTATGTGCAGTATGTAAATACTGTTTTTATATTTGGATTTACATAGAGGAAAAGAGCTGGCATTAGTGAAATATACAGCCGTCTAAGGGACGATGGAAATAGAGCACGTTGAGTAAGGCATTGGAACGTAGGTGAGTGGGGCGATGATGGTAACAATGACTAGGGTAAATTTGATGTAAGCCATTTAAAAATTTAAAATTTCATTAACAAATGTATATTTATCAGTGTAATAAGTGAGAGGTATGTGTTTTAATTTAAGGTTCCCTAAATACATTGTGAATGAGAAATGAATTTGAAGTGGGAGTTGTGAATTCAAGAAGATGTTATATCAAAATCGTTGGATGTGAGTTTGAGAACAAATCCCCTGAAGAAACCAACGGGTGAAACAGGAGCTTCCTGTCGGGATAATGAAATTGGGATAATAGAATTCAATAAGAACTATTAATTGAAAGTAGTTTAAAGTGAAGCATTAACAACATCCAAAGAAGGTTTAATCAATTTACAGGGAACTGTTGTGAAATAAGGATACTCATTAAATGATTGTTTACATTGTAATAAGGGATTGTTGCAATATTTGTGGAAAGTTTACATTGTAATTAGGGATTGTTGCAATATTTGTGTATGGTGGGAGTTAATATGTAACTGCTTTGTCTGTGAAATTTTAATATTGTATAATGTTTAGATGAATGAATGTGGTATGGATGGTTTTTGATGTAATAGGTATGGTTTATGTGTTTTAAAAAAAGTGTTGTGAAATAAAAATAAAAATATTTAATTATGAACACGGGTATATTGTTTGTGCATCACTAGTGATAATACCTGTGGTAGACCCAGGATAGCTTAATAATATACAATGGCTGAAGAGACAAAAAGAACAGAGGAGGAGGAGAAGGAGAAGGTACCCCTTATTTATTTATTTATTTATTTATTTATTTTTAATTTTAACCCTCACTCTTCGTTTTAGCCCAAGGCAGCTTACATTGTTAAAACGTTCATAATATAGAGACAAACCAACAGACACGAGGTTACACATCATGTTAAAGAAAACCAGAATAATTCATTGCTCTGGCAAGGCAGATTAAAATCCTGGAAGAAGAGAAAGGTCTTTAGCTCTGTGAAGAAGTGTCCCTAGTATGGGTCTTAAATTTTGATGATTTTATCCCAGTGAGCAGCAGAATTTCTGTTTTATTAATATTTAACTTGAGTCTATTAAGAGCTAACTAGTGCTTTACTGAATTTAGACAGAGTGAAACCAGGCCTAAGGTGTCTGTCTAACATGATTTGTAAGGAACAAAAAATTTGATATCATCGGCATAGATCTTATAATTCACACCTAGACATACAAGGACTTTACATAGTGGGGCCAAGTAGATATTAAATAATATAGATAAATGTGCAGAGCCTTGAGGTACACCAGAGGACACTGCATACCAATTAGAACATGTAGAACCAATCTTGACCTGTTGAGTTCTACCATTCAGGTATGAAGAAAACCATTTGAATACTATACTTATTATGCCAACTGAGTTTAACCTAGTGAGGAAAACAAAGTGGTCTGAAGTGTCAAATGCAGTGGATATATACTATCTAGTAAAAACATGCTGTAGTCTATGTTAGTGTCAAAGCCACAGATTATAGAATCAAAAGAGGAAAGTAGTAGGGTCTCACGTTGAAACCCTTCCTGAAACTGTGTTGGTGGTGGCCAATAATAACATTATCTTCAGCAAAATCAGACAATTGATGGTTAAAGACGGACGTGACGTGACGGGATTTGTCTGTAGTTTGAAAAATGTGATGGGTCAGCAGAGACTTTTTTCAACATTGGCCTGATTAAGGTTCGTTTTAAAGTGGCTGGTAATATATCATTTATGAGAGACAGGATTACAATTTTCAACAGCGCAGAGGGACAGGGGTTCAAGGAACTTAAAGAAGTATTCATTTTAGACAAAATGTGGTGAATGATTTCAATGGACATCATGTTAAAGGAGTCCAAAGAGACATCGAAGTCAGTAATTGGTACACTTAAGGGAATGGGAAGATACAAAAACTATTGTTAATGTTAGTTATTTTGTCAATGAAGAAGTCTGCTAATGTGATGAAATATTCTTATGTCACAAGTGAATTAGTGCAGTTTTTTTGGGTAGTTAGAAATTTCACGATGTGAAAAATGTTTAGCAGTGTTATTGCCAGCAGCTTGGATTCTCTTGGAGTAAAAACCTTTTTTTGTAATGTTAATCTGGTTCCTGTGTTTACTCAAATATAGCAAGAAAGCAGATTTCCGTATAGAGAGAGTATGAGGACCAGGGCACAGTTTCTGGATCTGTCAGAGAAGCAAGTTGTACGCAGGTTCAGACTGAGCAAGGAAACCATACTGAACTTACTCCAGCAGTTAGAGCAGAACATGCATGCACCATTCCACCCCCTGGGGGCCACACTTTGCCAGTACACATCATGGTCATAGCTGCCCTGGTATATTTGGCCACTGGCACCTTCCAGACTTTTCTAGTGGTCACAGCTGTAATAAGCAAATTTGTGACCTCCATATATATATTGTGTAGTTCCTGGCTGCCTTTCTCAGGAAAGCACAGCACTATACTGTATATATTTCTCTCAGAGAAGACAGTAACAACAACAAATAATAACTGATTTCTACCACATTGCACGTTTCCCTTCTGTCTTGGGGCTATTGATTGTACTCACATCCCTGAAAGGGCACCAAAGAACAACATGGCCACCTACCACAATGGTAAGTGCTTCCACTCCCACAACATGCAGGTGGTCTGTGATGCCAAGGGGATCATCATGGATATTGTGGCGAGACTTCCAGGATTCAGCCACAATGCCTACATTCTCTCACAGTCAGGAATTCATGACCACTTTCAGGCATGGCACATCACTGGGTGATGACCTCTAGGTAGAAATATACTTCTTCCTACCACCACACAGCAACTAGTCTCTTTTTTTCTCTCTCTCTCATATCTAAGTGGAGTTACATCATTGGCCCTAGAGGACTACTCCACCCTCTATTAGGGAACTACCCCACTGTGGAACACTAAGGGATATCTAACTTTGCTCTTCTCTTCCTTCTCCCCTATAGGTGATATAGGATATCCACTCAAAACCTGGCTCATGATCCCACTAGCTAGCTCACAGACTGCTGCATATGTTCACTACAACAGGGCCCACTGGCAGGTAGGGCAGTCATCAAGAGAGCTTTGGCCTACTCAAAACACATTTCCACTGCCTGGACAGATCTAGGGGATGCCTTATTTACCACCCACTAAGATCTGTGAGATCTTTCTAGCATGCTGCATACTTTATAACATTACCAATACCAGAGGTCTGCCACTTTCAGAGGGACTAGAAGATCATCTAGATGATAGGGGTATGCATTCGGTCCCTACGTATTGGCAATCCGCAACGGATGTGCCAATATTCGTTGTATCCGTGGGGAAGTGATACGTATTGCGATTCCCCATGAATACAACGAATTTTCACCGAAGTATTCGGCCACCAATTTAAACAACCCCCCCCCACCCCCCTGATCCCCCCCAAGACTTACCAAAACTCCCTGGTGATCCAGCGGGGGGTCCGGGAGCCATCCCCTGCACTCTCACAGCCTCGGTACGTTTCAAAATGGCGCCGGTAGCCCCTGTGACATAGTAAGGGCAAGGCTATCGGTGCCATTTTGATTCCTGGCACCCGACGGCACGAGTGCAGGAGATCGCTCCCGGACCCCCGCTGGACCTCCAGGGACCTTTGGCCATCAACCCCATGCATGGATCACATGATCAAGGAGTCCAGTGGTAGGGTCATGAAGTGGTTCTTGGCCCTCCAGCCTTCCAATTATAAGAGTCAGGAAGGGGAATTCTAATGCTGACTTCCTATCTAGAGAAGTGCCCTTGGTACAAGCAGGTGCTAAACTTAAGAAGACTGAGCTGAGGGGGAGGGTATGTGAAGGAATATACAAGAAAAACCCTCAGAACAACTTAAGGGACTGGCTTCAGGTATCTGGCCTCATCCATCTTGAGGCACAGCCCAGAAAAGAATCCTGGGCCCTGGGTTTTTTCCTTAGCAGGGGAATAAGATAGTAGCCTCAAATAGGAACAGGGAGGCCCCAGAGAGAAGAAGGAAGCATACAGTACACTATAGCTGCTTATGTTTCATTGCTGAGACTTTTCTTTAAAGACTGCTGATGTAAGCTTGTTTCATTTTGTGTAAATAATAAAAGGTTGCGAAGAACAATACAACCAATATAATGTTATATATAGAAAAATGTACTCAACATTCTTTTTCTTTCTTTCTTTTCCCTTTCTACATTTTCTTTCTTAAACCTTTCCATTTTAGTCTGTAACTCATATCAGCAACCTTCCACCTGCTTTAAAGTAGATAGTGAAAAGAGTGCTTTAGAAAAATTGTTCCACAAAGTGGTTTGATTACTAATAAAGCCTTGTTTAATGTTAATTATACAGGGGTAGATTTTAACATGGTGCGCACAGGCGCACATGTACACCCAATTTTATAACTTGCTCGCACAGGCAAGTTATAAAATCAGACATAAGCGCGCACAAGGGGGTGCACAATTGTGCACCTTGCGCGTGCCGAGCCGCACTGCCTTCCCCTGTTCCCTCCCAGGCCACCCTGAAATTGGAGTGGCCTGAGAATGAACTTCCCTTCCCTCTAGCCTGACCTTCCCACCCCTTCCCCTAACCTTTCCCCCCCCACCCCTACTCTAGCCCCCCGACCTTTATTTTACTTTTTGCTCCTGCCTCTGGGCAGGTGCAAGTTGTGCACACCGGCCAACTGCTGGCACACGATCCTCGGCACAGCAGCAAATGGCCGCTGTGCCAGGAGCCACTAACCCCGCCCCCGCCCTGCCCCCAGACCGCAACAAACTGCCCCGCCCTGCCCCCTCCCTGTCCCTTTTTGCAAGCCCCGGGACTTTCACGTGTCCCGGGGCTTTACACACATCGCTGGGCCTTTTTAAAGTAGGCCTGGCGCGCGTAACCTTTTTAAAATCCTGCTCATATTGAGTGTGATACAAAATCCTGAATGTTTCAAGGTAGAACATGTACTCAAAGATTATTTGGATTGCATCTAAGAACCTGTGGAGCTGCATGGGTGCTTACACTCCTAGCCCTTGTTGCTTTTAACCCCTCCTATTTTATATTCAAGATCCAAGCTCCGTCCTTTGATCTCTAGTACTGTATTGCATTGTTTTGGAGCATAACTACTAAACCAGAATTGGGTGTATCTTTTATCCCTTATTTTAGGTATGGTTTTGGAGCTAAATTAGGTTGAAATGCTATAAATCACATTTTTCCTTTTCTTATAGTCAGAAGCAGATATTTAAATGCCTGCAGATCTTAAATGACTGATAATTAAATGCATAGCTAAGTATGCCAAAACACCTGAAAGAGTTTAAGGTAGCAGCATGCAATGTACGCTGGAGAATTTCAGTCAGCAGTAGGTAATGTAACTGCAGAGTGATTTCATATCATTCTTCAAGATAACTGAACATTATTGGCAGCTGTGGCTGCAGCTGACAAATATTCTCAATCTATTTTTAAAAAGCTAAATTAGCTATGCAGGTTTATGTTATTAATTATGGGTAATTGTATATGTATTTGCTGACTTTTTGGGGAGATGCACAGTTTGAGAAAAGCAAAATACAAGTGTGACTGGTGTTTCTGAAACAGATTGTCCAATCAAGAGTGACTTCCTACCCTTTCAAAAGTGGACAAAGCAAGGCTTATAGTTTCTGGGAGTTTTTAAAAAAAATGTTCATGTAGTTTGTAAAGTATACGGCGCTTTTAGCTTCCATAATTTATGCTAATTTTTAAAAACGTGGGAAATTTCTGTTTATAAATTAGGATAAAGTATACATTTTTTATTATTTTATTTATTTAAAAGTTTGTATATACCGCGTCCTTCAACAGTATTGATCGGGCGAGTCTACAATGTTACAATTCACAGCATTACATTATAAAACAAATTAAAACATTAAGAACATAATCAGTAAAAACAATTAACAAAATTTTAATTTATAAATTGGTTCCATAAGCATGCCTGAAAGTATAAAGCAATTCAGTTGGTAACATAGGAAAATATGTGTTAATCTGTATTGTCAAAAGCTTTTTTAAAGAACTCTTTAATATTGGATATTAGGTGGAGTGAGTTGGGTAGTGCATTCCAGAGAGTGGGATTAGCAGTTGAGAAGTCACGCTCTCTGGTAAGATCAAGTCTGGCTATTTTGGTGGTAGGAATATCTAGAAGGTTTTTATTTGCGGAAAGGAGGTGACTTCCAGGTTTCTAAATACAGAAAATTGTATAGCCAAATAGAAGAGTTATCATGAAGTAAGTTATGAATCCTTGTGAGAATTTTATACTGAATATGGAAAATTATAGGTAACCAGTGTAAAGAACAAGGAATGGGTGTTATATATTCTTAAAAGCAGCCATATGCCTTGCACCTGATTTTTTTTATATGGGTTTCCAAAAGAGTTTAAATTACAATCCTGTGGGAGCATTGAGAGGAGAAGATGATCTTGCTGGTGGCTGAAGAGGATTGGTAAATATTAGTTTGAGAAATTTTAGGACTTAAAAAGTTTGGGGGAGAGGTGAAATAGTGGGGTATATTCTTTAGTTTGTGTGTGTCTGATATAAATAGCAAGCCAAAGGTAGTTAATTCTAGTGTCAATCTTTCCCTCCCTCCCAACCACCCCTAACTCATCCTTTGATTTATAGGCAAAAGACATTTTCACATTAAAAATAAATCAGGCTTTTTATCAAAAGCACAAGATTGGCCCAGTCCTTATCAAGAGTTTAATTATCCCCTTGCAGGTCACTACCCAATTAATAATAAATATACCAATAAAGTTAGAAGATCCAAATTTACGCATTCCTACTCTCTTAACAAACTAAACAAAACTAAGAACTCAACATAATTAAGATAAAGGCAACAATCCAGCAGCGGGGGAGGGCTTCTAGTCTTTTGCATCAAGAGTTTTTACCCGCTGGTGAGAGGTTGTATGTGTGCACCCAGTGCAAAGAGCTCCTGGATCTCAGAGAATGAGTTCGACTAATGGAGCAGAGGCAGACAGAGAGGTATATAGAGGAGACCTTCAGGGATATAGTAGCCAAGTCCCAATCCCAGTCTGGCAGCCCTGGTGCTGCCTTGGAGGAGGAAGATCACCTGATCAAAGAGCATCACCTGGTATAGCAGGACGTGATCCTATAGCAAGGACCTGCTCTCCAGTTGATGCATTGTCCTTTCATACCGAGGATGAGTCTCCCAGGGCTACTGCCCAAGAGGAAAAGGTTAGCTCAGCCATCATAATTGGTGATTCAATTAAAAACAATGTAGATAGCTGGGTGACTGGTGGATGTCAGGATTGTCTGGTAACTTGCTTGTTGATGCGAAGATGGTGAACCTGATACATCACCGAGATAGGATTTTAGAGTGTTGGGCAAGAACCAGCTGTCATGATACACATGGGAACCAATAACATAAAAAGATGTTGGAGGGAGGTTCTAGAAGCCAAATTTAGGCTTTTAGATAGAAAGCTGAAATTCAGAACCACCAGGGTAGCATTCTCTGAAATGCTGCCTTTTCCATGCACAGCTCTCCAGAGGCAGGCAGAGCTCCTGAATCTCAATGCATGGATGAGACAATTGTACAGGGAAGAGGGATTTAGTTTTTTTAAAGAACTGGGCAACCTTTTTGGGGAAGAGGGTCTTCCAAAAGGATGGGATCCACCTTAACCAGAGTGGAACCAGGCTGTTGGCACTAATTTTTAAAAAGGAGATAAAGCAGCTTTTAAACTAGAATAAGGGGGAAAGCTGACAGTTGCACAGCAGTGTATGGCTTGGAGGGAGGTATCTTTGAAGGATACTAATGAAACAAGAGAGTTAGGGCATCCCAACAGAGAGGTTCTGATAAAAGCAAAAGTAGTCCATGTGCCTATAAGTAAAGAATTGCCTGAGCTAAACGATTCCATATTATTCCTGTCAAATAAAAAGCAGGTTGTTAATACAAACAACACACTTTGAAATGTCTGTATGCCAATTCTAGAAGACTGAGAAGTAAGATGGGAAAATTAGAATGTACAGTATATCAGTGAATGATGAGGTAGACATAACTGGCATCTCAGAGACCTGGCAGAAGGAGGATAACTAAAGGGACAATGCTATACCAGGGTACAAATTATACCTGTTAAAATTCACAGCTCACGGGACAGCCCCTGAGCTGCTGCACTCACCCCCAAAGTCGCTGGACACATTTTGCAGCAAACACACAGTCTCTCTCCTTGAAATACTGCCAGCGTAGCCCAAAATGAGCCAGCCACCGCTCTCCCTGACCACCCTTAGGCACACGTGTACCTGACAGCCATGGACCCACGACGGGAACTTAGCTGCAGTGTCCTTGGATGATGTCATTGGCCGCCTTTTATTTAAGGCTCCCTCTGAGCAGAACTTGCCTCAGCAATAGGTCTTCTGACTAGCAGTGCATGTTACCAGAATTGCTGATTCCTGCTTTCCTGTTCCTTCCCTCATCCATCCTTGCCTTACATCCTTGCCTTGTCCAGCCTTGCCCTGTCCTATCCATCTTGTCCTGTGTCTTCTGTGTGTCTATGTCTTCCTTGGCCTTACTCTTCATATCTTGACCTTTTGCTTAGACCTGACTACGATTGCCTGCTGCCTGGTCCTGACCCCTTGTCTGGACCTGATCAATCTTGTTAGTTGGCTGTCCTGAACTTGACTTTTTCCTGATGCCATTAGTCTGTTGCCTATCCTGACCCTGGTGTGCCTCTGGACTGTAGCTACCTTCTCTGCCCTAGGGACCTAAGTCCTGCTGGCGTTTAGAACCCAAGGGCTAAACCTGCGGGGAAGGCAGCTGGTAAAGGTGAAGCTCCAGACAGTCTCACTACAGGGTGCATTCGCCAGCTGCTGGCGTAGGCCTCATGGGTACAACTATGCTGCAGCACCAAAGGCTTAAACACCTGCTACCCTTCACAATACTGCAATAATAGGGAGGATCAACTTGGTGATGGAGTGACGCTTTATGTCCAGGATTGCATAGAATCCAACAGGATAAAGATCCTGCAAGAGACTAAATGTACAGTAGAATCTTTATTGGTAGAAATCCCATGTGTGTTGGGAAGAGTATAGCAATAAGATTGTCCCCCTGGCCAAAATGATAAGAAGGACAGTGAAATGCTAAGAGAAATTAGGGAAGCTAACCAATTTGGAAATGTAGTAATAATGGGAGCTGTCAATGATCCCAATATTGACTGGGTAAATATAATATCAGGACATGCTAGAGAGATAAAGTTCTTGGATGGAATAAATGACTGTTTCATGGAGCAATTGGTTCAGGAACTGGCAAGAGAGGGAATTATTTTTGTTCTATCCCCAGCAGTGGGTACATGTTTGTATCTGTATGTATTGTAGTTTAACTGTGTTTAGTGCAGTCCTCACTTCTGAGGATTCTTAATATTGAAATACTTTTCGTAACCCATGATAAAAGTCAGTGAGCCTTTGCCTTTAAGAGGAGCCTTTGCCCTTAAGAGAAGCTCCCTCCCCCTCCACTTTTTCTCACTATCGGAAGAGCTTGAATGCCCCTCAATCTAACTTGAGTCTTCCTAGGTGCCTTATAAGCTCAAGGGACTGCCCATCATGCTCCCCCTGTGTCACATGGTTCTTAGGCTTGCTGCCATTGGACCTTGCCCCCTGCCCCCAGCTTGTGGAGGCGTTTCCTTTAGCAGCTCTCGATGAGAGTTCAGTCTTGCCCATGCTTGCTTCTGAGCCAGCAGCGCTCTATAAAACCCTGTGAAACGATCGGGTTTTTTACCTTTTCTCTTACTGCCTTTGTCTGAAGACTAAATCAGCCTCATATCCCTCAAGCTTCCTACCTCTACCATAAACTAACTCCTGCAACACAAGAGACCCCCTTCTCCCTCCTGCTACCTTGTCTCCAGTTAACAAAGTTCTTTGCCTAGGAGCTCACGTTTGAAATGCAACAATTGTAAGTAATGAAAAATTTACCTGTACAATAAATAACTTTAAACTTAAAGAATCTTTGTCTTGAGGACTGATTGGAGAAAATGTTTAGCTGCCTGAATAGGAAAAAGCACAGATGTTTACCTGATTCAAAACAATTTTAGATCCAATTCTTAGTGGAATGCAGGATTTGATGAGAGAGATAATGGTGGTACAGCCACTTGGCAATAGTGATCATAACATGATCAAATTTAAATTAATGACTGTAAGTAGGACAATAAATAAATGTATAGCTCTAGTACTAAACTTTCAAATGGGAAATTTTGATGAAATGAGGCAAATAGCAAAAACTGAAAGGTGCAGCTACAAAGATGAATACGGTAACCTTTACACCGGCACGCAGGTGCACTTTTGCACTCATACCATGCCCATGCCCAGGAACTTTGCTATTTTATAACTTGTGAGCATATATGCGATCATGTCCATAATCTGCTATTGATTTAGGGATTTAGGGAATAGCCATGGCTTATTACTGGCATTAATAGTATGGGATCTATTTAATGTTTGGGTACTTGCCAAGTACTTGTAACCTGGATTGGCTACTTCTTATGTTCTTATGTAAACTTCCAGCCATAAAGTGTGATCATTTGTAAGGTATAACTCCTTAGCCAGGATACATAGCTTTTGTCATCTTCCTCCTTTGCATTCTTCTACATTGGGCAACTGAGATTTAAATGTTTTCACTTATTTTGGCCCCAAAATGTCTCCCTTCCCATATTTAGCCATAAGATTTTGTAAAATTGTAAATAACTGCCAATACTATCGTGGCTGTCATCCAGGCATCCAGTCTCCTAGTTCTCCTACACAGCCTGCCAGACAGACCTGGTTTCTTGAGTTATTGCTGTAATTGCAATCTGACAGACAGACCTTGCACCTAGTTAATTCAATCATCACAGCCTGCAAGACAGACTTCCTATAGTAGTATGGCTGTTGCCGAGTATCAGATTTATTTATTTATTTATAGTTTATTTAAAAATCTTATTTGCTACAAACTTCCATACAAAATTGTGTTCAGTGCAAATAACATCCATATTATCAAACATTTACAGTTATTTTGTAAACATGCACTGCATGGACACTAAAAAAAACAAAGTGTCCAAATATTTGTAATAAAACTTAAAACCTAGAGGAAAGCTGGTTGGAAATGTAAAGAGAGGTGGCTCTGGAAAAATACACACTACATGTTTGGTAGGCACCTGTCTATAATGTAAGATAATGCTGTAAAGGTTCAAATACAAAAGAGGGCATACCTCTGTATGCCCTCTTTTGTATTTGAACCCCTACCTCCATTATTCTGTTTTCCCCTCGACACACTATTTGAATCGCTGACTTTCCCTGCCCAACACTGTTGCTACTAACTTTATTATGTTAACCCTGTATAGTTTAAGATTATTCTTTGCTAGTAACATGACATCCCCATCATAATTATTCTCTTTATGTTGTATTTATTTCTATTGTTGCCTAAGAACCCTTCATACCCCCTATTAGTATATACACATTTTTCCAGTGTATAGTGTTGCAGACAGCAATTAAGTTATCCCCTGTATATTGTTGCTTAGAGTAATTAATTACATATATCGTTTGTATATTTGTGTTCCATTTTCTGTTATTGTTCTTTGTTTTCTGTTATTTATTTATTTATTTATTTATTTACGGGTTTTTTATATACCGAGGCACATTTGCAAACATCACCTCGGTTCACAATGTAACATAACTGAGCAACAAGCTTTACAATAATAACATTTTTTAAAAGGGAGGGGGTAAACAAGGACAGGAGTAGATAATACGAGAAATATATACATATGTACTTGTTAGATTTTTGTAAGGGCTATGCCCACAAGTTATTAGTTGTATGTAAACCGATACGATGTGCGAACGGCTATTGGTATATAAGAAACTCCAAATAAATAAATAAATAATTCAACAAACCATAACAATTAAAATTAACACTTTAAAAGACCTACGACTCGAACCCAATCTACCAGAGTTCAAAAAAGGATTAAAAACCTGGCTCTTCAGGCAAGCGTTCCAACTCCCAGAGTGTAACTAGGCACCTCCTCCTGACTTTCAGATCCAACCTTTGCAGGGTGTCTCTAACACCTTGTCACTTAATTGCATACCCGTACTTGCTTATTCGCATGTCTATTTAACATTCAATATTCACCTTTATATTACCGCTTACTGCAGACCATTTACGCTACTAAAGTTCCTTGTAAAAAGGTGAACACACACATACTATTCAATACACGAATAAGTTTATTTGTTATTATGTTATTATGTTTAAATTTGTTAAATATTATTGTTACTTTCAATATTCCCTGAAATAATGTTCAATGGTTGATTAGTTATTGTTCAATGTTCCATGTAAAATAACCCCGGTCTAACCCCCCCAGACCAGGGCAACCTTTTCGTTACTTGTAAACCGGATTGATTTGTATTGCATACAGGAATTCCGGTATATAAAAATTAAAAATAAATAAATAAATAAATATACTTTGTTAATCCACAAAAGCCTCCTGAAAAAGCAAGGTTTTAATGCACTTCCTGTAATTTTCCTTACATATAAAGGTAAAGCATTCCACATGGTTGGGGCTAGACAAGAATATGCTCATGCCCTAGTTTTTTGAAAACCTGTAACCCTTTACAAGGGGGCAAATACAGCAAATGTTGCATTTCTGAACATAGTGGTCTTACTGGATGATACCATTTCAATTTCCATTGTCCAGCACAAGGGGTTGTTCCAATTGGTTGTTCCAATTTCCATTGTCCAGCACAAGTTGTTGTCAATATCTGAAATTTCATCCTCAATCTAGCAGGTAGCCAATGAAGATTGTGCTTTGTTGAGCTAATTTGGTCACTTTGCTAGCCCCAATAATAGAGTTGCCATGGCATGTAGAATCAACTGCAGTACATGTAGCAGATTTTCCGGTAGTCCAATACAAATGATGGAACAAAAATTGAAATATCCCATTACAAGTGTTTAAAGTACTGTATGAAACATTTTCTGGAATTAAGAATTTCAGTGGTTTTAGAATTTTCAGCTTGTAAAAAACTGTCTTTGCCAAATGTTTGATATGTGATTTCAATGTAAGCTGGGAATCCAATAATACCCCAAATTCGAATTTCTGATTAAATAACTAAAAACTCACCCTCAAGTTTAACGGGGACCAAGTCAGTAGCTTGGGGACTTTTACCTATTCAAAGGATTGTCTTTGATACATTTTAGACCAACCCATTAGCGGCCAACAATGCCTTTATCTCAAGCACACAACCTGCATTCTGGAACAATACCATTCACATCACTTGTAATATATAATTGAACATTGTCAGCATATAAAAAATATAAAATATTCAAGTTCTGTAGAACTACCCCTAAGGGGGTGAGATATAAATTAAAAAGAACGGAGGATAAGGAAGAGCCTTGGGGTAGGTCTATTTTCAGATTTTTCCATAAGGAAAATTAATCTTTAATTTGCATATGGAATATGCCTTCTAAAAAAGAGGCAATCCAACATAGTAGATTCCTTGAAATTCCTAATACTTTTAAATGGGAAATAAGGACATCATGCCTCACCATGTTAAAAACACCAGAGACATCCAATTGGACCAGCACACCAGTACATCCATTGTCCAGATAACTATGCAGGGAGTCCAATAAGCTTAACATCAGAATTTCAGAGTTATGACCCCTCCTAAATCCAAAATGATTTTCATCTAACAGATTTTGTCCCAAGATAAAATCATTTAATTGAGATAGAACACTATTTTCCAAGATTTTCGATAAGGTGGGCAGGTTTGATATGGGGCAATAATTAGCAATATCGCTCACAGGTAATGCACAATTTTTTGGAACAGGCCTGACAGTTGTCTGTTTCAATGTACTGAGAACAATACCTTCAGAAAGAGAAGAATTAGCTATCTTACAGATGTTATCATAGGTGGTGTCCTTTAGGTTCTTCACAATGTAAAATGGACATGGGTCTAAAGCAGATATTACTGAACTAATCTCTTTCAATGTAAGTGAGGAGAGCTTTGACCGCAGACTAGCGGTTTGCAATGGCACGACCTCATAACAAGTCAAGGCCAAGGGTCCTAATCGATGTGGTGTGGCTAAAATGTTTGCTTTAAAATAAGTCAGTAAACTGATTACAGTCAGGACTTATACTACTTCATCCTGTACATTTGGTGGTTGACCTTTTTACAATACCAAAAAACTCCAGTGGCTTATTAAAGGATGACTCCAAAGAACGAACATAAAACATGTTTCACTTGGCGATAAAGCCTTCTGTAGTCTAACAAAGCTGATCAATATTCTTGCTGTAAAGACTCTTTTGAATGCTTTCGCCACTGCCTCTGATTTTTCCGCAGTGTCTTGCAAAATTCTATCAGGCTTTGTGAAAACCATGGGGCAGAGTTTGAATTAAAACAAACCCACCTCTTCCTTAAGGGAGCTATGTCATCATAGACATTAGAAAGGTTAGCATACCACTGTTCATCTAAAAGTTCCAGTCCCAGAAATCAATATCAGCATTTCAACCAGCAGCAAATTGATCCATATCAACTTTTGGTCACCTCATACACTCAGGGCCAGATTTTCAAAAGCATTTACTCGAGCAAAACTGGTTTTTGCTCGAGTAAATACACTTTACTCAAGTAAGTGGGCTTTTCAAAATTGCTACAATATATGCCATTGAATTGTCCATAGGATTTACTCAAGTAAGTGCACTTTACTCGAGTAAATAGCTTTTGAAAATTGCTACGATAGTATGTCACATTTACATGCGTAACTCCTTTGAAAATTACCCCCTTAATCTTTTCACTATTACATTTCCTGGGCCCCCTGAGTATTCTGACAGACAGATCTGGCTACCAGATTGCCTGTATTTCAGCTAAATATTTGATATATTTCTGTACTTCCAGCTTGTCAGATAGACCCATGTGTTAGTTAATGCAATCATCATAGCCAGTGAGACAGACACAGCCATGTGGATGCCTCTTTCCACTAGGACTTTTGACTTTTTAGATTACTCATTTGCCATTCATTCTGCCATCCCTAGTACTAGTTGATGAATCTTACACTTTAAACAAGTGTTACTAGATTGGACTTCTACCTCTTTGACGTTTACTGCAAGTAAAGAATCTCTATGCTTCTCCTATACCCTTTTAAAATCTTTTAGCCTCCACCACAAATTCCATTATCCTTCTCATGAAAAACTATTTCCTGACATTGCTCCTGAGTGTACCCCCTTGGGCTTTATATCACGAATTCTTGTTCTAGACCCCACACCTTTTTGGTAACCCTTTTCTGTCCTGTCTCCAGCCTGTCAGCATCCTGTGGGAGATACAGCCTCCAAAACTGAACCCAATACTTCGAGTGAGGTTTCAACAATGCCCCGTACAGTGGCACAATCGCTTCCTTTTTTTCTACAAGTTATGCCTCTTCCTAAGTGCTTTAGTATTTCTCCAGCTCTGGCCACCTGTGATGGTATTTATTACACTCCAGGCACTAGAGGGTACAGCAGAATACTCCTGGGGAGAAAGTGAGAAGGATTCCAAAAAGAAAGTATAATTTAAAGAAGTAAAGTGCCCTAGGAGTTCTAGAAAAAGGGTGAGTCTAGACTATAAAGTGCACACCAGAAAGGGAATACTAAAAGGAAAGGACAGGAAAAGGAAGGGCCTTTAACAGCGTTGTTTCCCCCCAAGACATCCCACAAAGGCCGCTGGAAAGGGGACTTCCTATCAGATACACACTGCATAAGGAACTATGGGGGGAGTTAGGAAAATGCTCATAAAGGCTAGAATTTTATGTCATCCATTTCCAGTGTACATTGAAAGGAATTTCCTTTGTAAATTAACCTTCTCTAGCGAAAAATTAAAATAGTGTTTTGAACTTAATCTGGAGGCCCAGGCAAGTAGAGAGGACATAGCCAGAGTGAAACCTTCATACCACTTCTGTGTCATACTGTTTTGCTACCTTAAAATCATCAAATATAATCCACCTGAGCTCTCTTTTCTGATCACACCCTACATTGTATACAACTCTCTTGGATTTCTGTACTATACATGCACTATTTTTTAGCATTGAAACTTAACTGGCAAGCATTCTGCCACTCCTTGAACTTTCTTGGATCACTTTTTATTTTCTCCCTCAGTCATGTCTGTTTTGTGGTACAAGCTTAGGGGCCTATTTTCAAAGGGTTACATGCATATCTTACTCATATCTTACGCGCGTAACCCTCGAAAAGTTGCCTCTGCGTGCGCCGAGCCTATCTTGCATAGGCTCGGTGGCGCGCGCAAGCCCTGGGACACGCGTATTTATTTATTTATTTAGCACTTTTATATACCGATATTCTTATAACAAGTTATAAATCAAATCGGTTTACATTATAATGATGAACGTTGCATGAGAAGGCAGTACATTAAACAAGGATGAGCTAACTTGGATCCATAGAACTGGGTTAAACATAGAAAATACAAGAGGAGCTTTAATCGGTGAGTCAGGTACTAACTTAGAAGTGTACTCAAGCGCCTAAGAAAGACAGTGGCGACCGGTACTAGGAGGAGCATTCATAGAACGTCTGTACAGAGTAAGGCTAATTAGAGATGAGGGGCTGCTTACGATTCACAAGAAAGAGTCATCTGAAAACTTGTGTTAAGGGAAGGCTTGGTTGAAAAACCAGGTCTTGAGTCTCTTTTTAAAGGTGATTGGGCAACGTTCGAGACGGAGATCGTGGGGGAGCGAGTTCCATTGGGTTGGGCCGGCCGTGGAGAGAGCTCTCTTCATTAACGAAGTTTTAATAGGCGTGGTCTGGAGAGTGTCTCTGTATGCTGATCTCACAAGTCTGGAGTTTGTGCGAAGTTGAAGTGGGATTTTAAGCTCCAGTGGGGTGATGTCATGAATGGCTTTGTGAATGATTGTTATTACTTTGAAGGCGATTCTGAATTTAATTGGGAGCCAGTGAAGGTTCCGCAGTATGGGTGTAATATGGTCTCTTTTATTGGTGTTGGTCAGAATTCTTGCTGAGGCATTTTGTAACATCTGTAGTGGTTTAATGGTATTAGCCGGGAGGCCAAGTAGAAGTGAGTTGCAATAATCAATTTTTGAAAAGATGTTTGCTTGGAGGACTGTCCGAAAATCTTGGAAGTGGAGAAGCGGTCTCAGCCGTTTTAGGACTTGAAGTTTAAAGAAACAATCCGTTGTTGATGAAGCTTCTGCAGTTCAGTTGACTGTCCAAGATGACTCCTAGGTTCCTGACTTGGGGGGAGAAAACTGGTTGCGTGGATGGGTATGTGTTGGGCAATGTGTAGTTACCGTCTTGGGTGACGAGACGTAGTTCCGTCTTATTGGTATTTAAGATCAAGTTGAGGCCTGTTAGAAGGTTGTTTATGGATTGGAGGCATGTGTTCCAGAATTCCTATGTTTTGCATAGTGAATCGGTGATCGGTATAAGAATTTGCACATCGTCTGCGTATAAGTAATGCTTTAGGTTTAATTTGGTGAGGAGATGGCAGAGTGGGAGGAGGTATATGTTGAAGAGTGTAGGGGATAAAGAGGATCCTTGCGGGACTCCAAACGTTGAGCAAGTGGGGGGAGATTCTTTATTGTTAATTTTGACCCTGTAGAACCTATTTTGGAGGAATGATTTGAACCAGTTGAGAACGGTGCCTTTGATGCCGATGTCCGATAGTCGATTTAAGAGAATGGAGTGGTTCACCGTGTCAAAAGCTGCTGATAGGTCGAGGAGGATGAGCAGACAAGGTTGTTTTTTATCGAGATTCAGGAGCATGGTGTCTGTTAGTGAGATTAACAGGGATTCTGTGTTTCTGGCTTTGCGGAATCCGAACTGGGGTGAAGAGAGGATATTGTTGGTGTCTAAGTATTCTGAGAGTTGCTTATTTACAGTTCTTTCTAGGATTTTGGCGATAAACGGAAGGTTTGCAATAGGGCGGAAGTTGGCCGGGTTGTCTGGAGATAGATTTGTTTTTTTCAGAAGAGGTTTTAGAATCGACAGTTTGAGGGGGTAAGGTACTAGGCCTTGTGATAAGGAACAATTAATGATCTCTGCAATAGGCTTGGCAATGGTTTTTGGAATGGTGATGAGTAGATTAGGTGGGATCGTGTCCATTGGGTGGGAGGCCGGTTTAATTTTCTTTATGGCGATTTCAATTTCTAAAGAGGAAGTGGGTTCGAAGAATTCCCAGAATGTAGTCAGTTTTGTAGAGGCGGGGATGGGGGGAGGGGGAGGTAGGGCCTTATTGTCCGTAAGCGGTGCAATGAGGTTTGAGATTTTATTCTTGAAGTAAATGGCTAATTCCGCGGATTTGTTTGCAGCTTGATCATCCGGGATAGTCGTAGGGGACGGTTTGGTGAGCGAGGAGACTAGAGAGAATAGGGCTTTTGGGTCAAAGATGAATTTATGGATTTTCTGAGAAAAGTAGTCTCTCTTTGCCTGGAGGATGGAAATCCTGTATTGGTGCATATGGGATTTATATGCTGTCAGGTTTGCTGAAGAAGGGTTTTACGCCATAGATGTTCTCTGTTTCTGAGTTCTTGCTTGAAGATTTTTAGATCAGGTGTATACCATGGTTTTCTATTGTCTTTGTTGGATTGAAGAACTTTGGTGGTTAGAGGGCAGGTTAAGTCTACCACTTTTTTGGTGATTTTGGACCAAGAGGATGAGGCCGAGACTGCGTCTGAGAGGTCCAACTGGTCTAACTCTGTGGACAGTTGAGAGCTAAGGAGGTCCGGGTTGCATAGTTTTCTGAATTGGATCTTGGTTTTCTGTATAGCTGAGGGGAGTGGTTGATGGTTCTTCAGTGTGGTGGATATCAGCTTATGATCCAACCATGGGACTGGGGAACATGTTGGTTGAGAGAATGGGATGAGGTTTTCGTTTATAAAGATTAGATCCAGGGGTATGTCCCGGGGCTTGCAAAAAGGGGCGGGGCGTGGGCAGTCCGGGGCATTCCGGGGGGGCAGGGCCTGAGCCTCCATGCACAGTGGCCATTTGCCGCTGTGCCCGGGATCGCGGGCCGGCCGTTGGCCGGCGCACGTAACTTCTTTAACAAAGGTAAGGGGGGGTTCTAGGTAGGGCTGGGGGGCAGGTTAGGTAGGGGAAGGGAGGGGAAGGTGCGGGGATGGAGGGAACGGAGGCAGGTTGCGCGGCTCGGCGCACACAAGTTGCATAATTGTGCACCCCCTTGCGCGCGCCGACCCTGGATTTTATAACATGCACGTGGCTGTGCGCGCATGTTATAAAATCGGGCGTAGATTGGTTCGCGCCAGGTTGCGCGAACAAATCTGCACCCGTGCACAGGTTTTAAATTCTACCCCTTAGATTGTAAGCCCTCTGAGGATAGGGGATACCTACAGTACCTGAATGTAATCCGCTTTGAAGTGCTGAAAAAAGAGCAAAAAACGGAATATAAAAATCTAAATAAATAAATAAAATAAATAAAATCTGAGTGTCATTTACAAAAAGACAAACTTTGCCTCCTAACCCCTCTACAATATTGCTCAAAGATATGAAAGGGAACCAGCCTCAGCATTGATTTCTGAGGAATTCCACTCAATGTCCTTTTGTCAGTGTGAACTCCATTTACCAACACACTCTGTTGTCAATACTTAATCCAGTTTCAAGCAGCCTAGGGAATGGACTGGATTAGAAATTGGCATCATTAGATATATTGAGGCCGATATTCAGTGCTACTTAGCTGGACAAGTAGGGGCGACTAAGAGGTGGTGACTGAATATCTGGTTCCATTAAGTAGCTTTTACTTATCCAGCTAAGTAGATACCTGGACAAATGGTGGGCAGATTAGGGGCACTCTGGGGAGGAGCTACTTATCAAGCTAACACAGCCAGATCAGTAGCAATATTCCAACTTATCCATTTATGTTAGTTGGATAAGTTAGACCTGCTCAATAGGTAGTCTAAAGTTAGCTGGATAAGAGTTATCCCCCCTCCCCCACTCCCCCCCACCCACTCGTTACCTCCAAAACTGGCCCCTTTGTGCCCAGATCTCCCTTCTCAGCGATCCCAGCCACTAGAAGCGTAACATCATCTATTACTTAAGTAATTTTTCCAGTATTACATAGATAATTATTAATAACCCCGGAAGCGTAGTTTTACATTAAACTGTACACTTCCAGCTTTATTATCTATGTAACACTGGAAGAGTTACATAGGCAATAGCCAATGTTACGATACAAGTAACCAGGATCACTGTTAAGAGCGATCTGGGCACAAAGGGGCCAGTTTTGGAGGTAACGAGTGGGTGGGAGGGACGGTGTCAGCCAGGGGTGAGGGAGGGAGGATGACTGGGGTCAACGGAGGGCCAATTGAAGTATTTTTAATGGGGAGAGAGGGGGGAGGGGGAGGCTGTGCCAGCGGTGTTGGTCAGTTGAAACTTTTAAACTTTTCAAATTTTATAGGTTTGGGCCAGCTTGTGGAGACCTCTCCCTTCTGAATATCCATCTGCACTGCATCACATTTGCTCTAATCTTGGCAGGTAGCCAACTGAAATTGCAAATCTCCAAAATTAGCTAAGGAAGTTTAATCTGTTTCTTTAGCAACAAGAGCTTTTTTACCCTGTAAATTTCTCTCACTCAAGGTGTACTTTATGCAGACTTGTTCTCTGCCTTGTATCTTTCTTCCAAAACAATAGAAGATTTCAACTGGACAATGTCCTTTTTTTGCTTTTCAGTTAATTGCATAAACACCCAGTTTTGCTATGCCAGACTTTTAAACTCCATCTAATTCTCCTGACATATTTTCTTAAATTAGGCACCCAGTCTAAAGCACTCTGTAATAGGGATGTGAATCGTTTTTTGATGATTTAAAAAATCGTCCGATATATTTTAAATCGTTAAAAATCGTTAGAGGCACGATACAATAGGAATTCCCCCGATTTATCGTCAAAAATCGTAAATCGGGGGAGGGGAAGGGGGAGGGCGGGAAAACCGGCACACTAAAACAACCCTAAAACCCACCCCGACCCTTTAAAATAAATCCCCCACCCTCCCGAACCCCCCCAAAATGTTTTAAATTACCTGGGATCCAGTGGGGGGGGGTCCCGGTGTGATCTTCCACTCTCGGGCCACGGCTGCATTAATAGAAATGGCGCCGGCGCTACCTTTGCCCTGTCATATGACAGGGCAAAGGTAGCGCCGGCGCCATTTTGGTTCCTGTCCCCGACGTCACGAGCGCAGGAGATCGCTCCCGGACCCCCGCTGGACCCCCAGGGACTTTTGGCCAGCTTGGGGGGGCCTCCTGACCCCCACAAGACTTGCCAAAAGTCCAGCGGGGGTCCGGGAGCGACCTCCTGCACTCGGGCCATATTGCAAAATGGCACCGGCCGTATGGCCGTATGGCCGTATTGCAAAATGGCGCCGGCCGTATCATTTTGCAATACGGCAATACGACCCGAATGCAGGAGGTCGCTCCCGGACCCCCGCTGGACTTTTGGCAAGTCTTGTGGGGGTGAAGATACGTGACAAGGGGGCAGGATTTTGAAAAAAAAAAGATTTTCTAAGGGAGGAAATCAGTGATAGGAACAAACTGCTTAGTGGCCCCCAGAAACTCTCCCTGAATGCCAGTATTTTAGGGGCACAGCAGTGGAAGTGGTCCCCCTGAAGTGGTTTGCCAGTGGGAAAGAAAATCCTTTTGCATGTTCTGGAGAAGGACTTTGCTGTGAATTCTGTTAAATAGTTGCAAGTGACTTGGAAGAAGTACTGTATACATGACTCCTGTTATGAATTTTGTATGAATAAAAGCAGCCACCTTGGAGAGACCACGTCAGTAAGATTTGCCTTCCAAGGAAAGTATAGTAGACTTTGGATACAGTTCACTACTGATTAAGGTGGACTTCATAAACCCTACTTATTTTTCTGAGCAAGTGGCACTGTCCCTGTTGTTCACTGCTTTGTAGCCTCATTGGGAGAAGCAGTCTATAAATATGAAAATGAAAATGTTGCACTTGGTGATTTCCTTGCTACCTGAAGTCCATAGAGTCATCTGTTTGAACTATTATTATGTGAACTCTCATGGCTGTGTCAGAAGGCTTTCCAAGCAATGGCTACAGGAAAAATTCAGCAATTTTTCATCTATAGATAACTGGAAAGAAACAAAATACCTGTTCATTTTTCATTATAAGACTTTGTACTTTGCATATCTTTATCTCAGCAACCAATTATCCATTTGACAGCTTCATTTTCTGCTCAAGCTTTGGCTCAAGACATGACTGCCATACAAATGGAAAATCATATAAAAATAATCATTTGCAAATGTTTTACCTCCCGACACCTGCTTTCCATCTTCTAATGAAAATAGATTTGTTTGTGTATGTGTGTGAGCTGTCTACAAACAATTCTGGGCAATCTGAAGTTCAGAGGGAAACATGCATATCAGCAATCCACATAGTTCAAACCAGCAAAATACTTTTTTTTGTGAGAAAGGAAACATTGAAATGTCAAAATAATTCTCTTGGAGCCTTGTTTAGAACTGAAAAAGATTATTTTGAAGGGGTGTTCCATAGAGAGGTAAAGGTTGAATATGATGTAATGTATCATTTTGAAATGTCAGAGTTTAATGCATTTATATTGGAAGGGAACTTAAGGCCAATCCTCAGAGACAGGAGTCAAAACAAGAATGCTGAACAGAATGTACAGAGTGTGATGAAGCTCTTAGATCTTTTATTCTTCTTGCAAACCTTTTAGACTCCATCACTTGATTTGCATGAGCAAGAATTTTCAAATGAAGTGCTCAATACCTATCCTGAGGTTGAGGACTAGATGGAATGGAGATTTTCTTTTGCAGCGGACGGAGGAGGACTTCATATATTTAGGTATTCACATTTATTTATTTTTTTTATTTATTTTTAATTTTTATATACCGGAATTCCTGTATACAATACAAATCAGTCCGGTTTACATGAAACGAAAAGATTGCCCCGGTCTGGGAGGTCAGACCGGGGTTTTTTTTACAAAGAACATTGAACAATAACATATAATACATAGAACAATAACATATAATACAATCCTTGAACATTGAACAATAACAATAAATACTTAAATATTTTCATAATTAAATTAAAATTAAGCCAATTAGTATGTTAAACTTAAATTAAACATAAAATTAAATTTAAATTTAATTTTGGATAATATTGTATATTGTTAACTGTAATACAAAATATTCCTAAGTTCAGTCAGGATAAGGCGCTTAGTTAAATTCTTGAGATTGGGATTGGAACACTTGCCTGAAGAGCCAGGTTTTTAACTTTTTTTTTAACTCTGGTAGACTGGGTTCGAGGCGTAGGTCTGGGGGAGAGCGTTCCAATGGTGTGGTCCTGCAGTTGAGAGTGCTCTTTTTCTTAGTAATGATGTTGCTGGAGGGGCGAACAATGTGCCTCTGTAGGCGCTTCTGATGGGTCTGGAGGATAGGTGTGGACGAAGTTGAGTTTGGAGTGATATCGGTGCGATGTTGTGTATTGATTTATGAATAATGGTAAGGGTTTTAAAAAGGATTCTCTGTTTGATGGGTAGCCAGTGGAGGTTGCTCAGAATGGGGGAAATATGTTCTCTTTTGTTGGTGTTTGTTAGGATTCTGGCAGCGGCGTTTTGTACCATCTGTAGAGGCTTAATACTGTTGGCAGGGAGGCCAAGTAGAATTGCATTGCAATAGTCGAGTTTTGAAAAAATAATGGATTGTAGGACGAGGCGAAAGTCGTTGAAGTGAAGGAGTGGTTTTAACTTTTTGAGGACTTGTAGTTTATAGAAACAGTCCTTGGTGGTGGTATTTATAAATTTTTTTAAGTTAAGTTGATTGTCAAGCCATGCTTCTAGATCCCTGATGTCTGAGGGGAGATAAATGTTTAATGAGGAGGGTTGCGAAAGGCTGGGTGAGTAGATACGTGGGTCTAGTGAGATAAGTAGCATCTCTGTTTTGCTGGAGTTTAAAATCAAGTTAAGGTTGGAGAGGAGTTGTTTAATTGGTTGTAAACAATCCTCCCAGAAGGAGAGGGTTTTTTGAATAGATTCTGTGATGGGTATGAGGATCTGGATATCGTCTGCATAGAGGTAGTGCTTAAGCTTGAGATTTGATAGCAGATGGCAGAGGGGGAGGAGGTATATGTTGAACAGGGTGGGTGAGAGAGATGGACCTTGTGGAACGCCTTGGTCTGATAGGATAGGTTCAGATTCCTTATTGTTTACTCTGACCTTGTAGAACCTGTTTGATAGGAACGATTTAAACCAACTGAGAGCAGTGCCTTTAATTCCTATGTTTGATAGTTGGTCTAAGAGTAGTGAGTGGTTTACCGTGTCGAAAGCTGAAGATAAATCTAGAAGAACCAGTAGGTATGATTGTTTTTTCTCCAGATTCAGAAGCAGGGTATCCGTGAGAGAAAGCAGTAGGGACTCTGTGCTTAATGATTTCCGAAAACCATATTGTGCAGGAGAGAGAATGTTGTGCTCCTCGAGATATTCGGAAAGTTGTTTATTGACAGCTTTTTCCATCAGTTTGGAAATCAATGGTAAGTTCGCAATGGGTCTGAAGTTTGCTGGGTCAGTGGGTGATGCGTTTGGTTTTTTCAGTAGTGGTTTAAGAATTGCTAGTTTTAACTGATTGGGTACCGTACCTTGGGCTAAGGAGGTATTAATGATTTCAGCAATGGGTTTTGCTACGGTGTTTGGGATGGAGGTGAGCAAGTTGGTTGGTAGAGGGTCTGAGGGATGTGCAGCTGGTTTGATTTTTTTGAGTATGTTTTCGATCTCCATGGTGGATGTGGGTTCAAATGCCTCTAGTCTGGCATTCTGAGTGATTTGGTATGTACTCAGAGGTGTTAGTGGGGCATTGTGGGTTGTAAAAGGTAGAGTAAGGTTGGAAATTTTTGTCTTAAAATAAGTGGCCAATTCATTGGCCTTGTTGAGTGCTTGTTGGTCTGGAATGGAAGGGGGAGTTGGTTTGGTAAGAGATGAAACGTGAGAAAATAGAGCTTTCGAATCAAAGATGAAATTATGAATTCTTTTTGCATAGAAGTCCTTCTTTGTTTTGTGGATGGCATTTCTGTAGGTGTTGAGGGTGTTTTTGTAGTCCAGTCTTGCTGTATGTGAGGGGTTGTTTCTCCAGCTTTGTTCTTTATTTCGTAGTTTTTGTTTCAGGGATTTGAGTTCCGGAGTGAACCACGGTTTTCTGTTGTCTCGTGCTGGTTGTATTATTTTGGAGGAGATTGGGCAGAGTTGATCTGCTATTTTGTTCGTGAGTTTGATCCATGAGGTAGTGGCTGTGTTGGCGTCTGAGAGGTCAAGTTGGCTGAGTTCTTTGGAGCATTGTTCGTTAAGAAGTTCAAGTGAGCATGGTTTCCTAAACTGAATAGTAGTTTTGTTGATGTTTGGAGGTGGTGTGTTTTTCATTTTGATGGTTGTGTTGATGATCTGGTGGTCTGACCAAGGTACTGGTGTATAGGAGGGATTGGAGTAGGCGGATAAGCTGTCGTTGATAAAGATGAGGTCTTTATTCATTCCCCATGAAATCTCTCAATTTTGTCATGCGAACATGACTCCTCTCTTGGCTATGACAAAAAAAGTTATTAGTCAGCTGGTGACATTTTCCAATTTCTTGGTATGGAAGGATACAATTACTGAAAATGATAATTTTGCCCAATGGCTTTACGTGTTACAAACATTACCTTTGTTGGTTTTGCAGCGTGGTATAACTGCTTGGAATAAAATGATCTCAGATTTTATAAGGAACTGGAGAAAACATTGTATGAGGATTTCTCGGCTCCAGTTGAGTCTTTGGGATGGTGATTTAAAACTTCCCCAATTTACAAATGTACAATGTTGCATGTTTGTTTAAGATGGTAAAAGATTGGTTAGGAGGACTGCGTATGGTGACAGATATTGAGGTAGATAATAACATGATTCATCTTCTGTCACTGTCATATATTCTTCATGTAAAGACTTCAGAATTACCCCTATCAGTAACGATGAAACTATTCTTAAAGTTTGGAGGTGAGTGAGGACATATGTATAGTTTACCTATGAGAGTGTTAGTGTTTTTGCCAGTTAGAAGAAATGCAGCTTTTCAACCAACATTAGATCAGGGAGTATTCTGTCGATGGGAAGTGTGTTTCCTAAAGATGATTGGTCAAGTCTTAGTAGAGAGGACAGGGAGTTTTGACATTTCAGGAATTAAGAGATAAAAATAGCTTGAGTAATAAAGTCTTCTATGCATACTTATATTGAAAGGAAGTATTGTTTTTCACCAAGTAATTTTGAAACAGATGTTATTTGCCAAATTTTGAATGCTTTCTAAATTATATAGCAATATGCTGGGTGGAGAGAGAGAGAGAGAGAGAGAGAGAGAGAGAGAGAGAGAGAGAGAGAGAGAGAGAGAGAGAGAGAGAGAGAGAGAGAGAGAGAGAGAGAGAGAGAGACTGACTATATGGTTCTTATATTTAGTCAACTATTTATATCACTGTAGGAGGGTCAACTAATAACTCAAGGTGAGGTTTTGGTCATGGTCTAGGGTTTGGGGGGCAGTTTTACATGCACAGTCAGAGGTACAAACAGCACAGTACACATCAGTGAAGTACACATCAGTGAAGATTTGATGTGATTTGGAATGAGGAAAGGTATACAAAGATGAGATTTGTACAATGTACTCTTGCCCTAGCTTGATGCATTCTCTACCTAGTTGCTATCAAGCTTGGGTAAGAGTACCATAAGTTGTACAAATCTCATTGTTGTGTACCTTTCCTCATTCCAAATCACATAAAATCTTCACTGAAGTATGCTGTGCTGTTCGTATTTGACTGTGCATGTAAAACTGCCCCAGACCCTAGACCACCACCAAACCTCACCTCAAGTTACTAGTTGACCCTCCTACAGTGGTATAAAAAGTTGACTAATATGCTTGCTTCATTAGAGGCTCTCTCTCCCTCTCCTCTCACCTGCCTACAAGGGGATTTGCAAGAAATATTACAAATCTAGGTTTAGGCATATCACATAGCATAACACCATGAAGAAAGGTGTAGTTACTTCCAGCATTAAAACATACATTATGCTATCACATGCAATATTAAACACCCCTCATTTTCATAAACTCATCTCCTTTGACTAAATTTTGAAAATTTGCATATGCATCTCGTGAAGCGTTATTTATCACATGCCTTATGGCATTATCATAGGTGTTGGCCCTAACACAATTTGATAAATGACCCTGTTAGGCTTCCAAGCTCTCATGTCAAAACTTAGGATCCTAAGAATGCTGAAAATAGGTTCCTAACTTTGTGTTTAAAATAGTGCCAGTTATTCACTTTTCTAACTTTGAGGCTTAACTTCATTCCCTTGACCTGGCTCTGTCTACTTTTTCGATTCCTAAATTTAGAAACACTGCAATTTGGCAGATCAAGGCACCTATAAAAATTGTATTTTAATAATGTTTTCTTTATGGAAATTTGTTGCAGCAGAGTGGGATATATTGTTTTATATTATATTATATTATTGTATAGTAAATGTAATCCTGACTCAATGAATTCTTAATGAGTCACAATGCACATGCAATACTGGGGCTGAGTCTCTGCTGTCTCTCTCTCTCTGTTGTTCCATCAGCTGGACGATTCTCCTAAGGAGGAGGATAAACCTCCAAGACACTGGGCATTGGCTTGGCTTCACTGTCCTCTTTTTATAAGTACCAATAATGACACTGGACACATTGATGGTGTTCTAACACAAACTTTACTGAAATATTTGTTTAATACTGAACTGACACATAATACACTGTCTCCTTGAGGAACCCATATTTCTAAACAAGAATAATTCAAACATCACTGTGTACTCCTCTCTGTTACTGGGTCCTAGTTATTTCCCTTTTTGAAATTAGGGATTCCCAGGCCACTGTTCAAAGATACTCTCTCCAATTTTGGGTTCTCGTATATGGTACCTGAAACTTATTGATGCTTTGCCTGATTCTCCTGATGCTTCCACACCGGCTTTTGGTTTCTTTGTTAGACCGGATGGGTACCTTGATATACCGGATAGCTATCTGCTGTGGATGAAGAATGCAACTTCTGAAACAGCAGGAAATATGAACAGCGTGAGGAGACCACAGAAGGCATTGGTATGTGTTAGGTTCCCTTACACTGGGAAATGGTGATTTTACTTGGCAACATGGCAGGGACCTGGAGGAATGATATGAATTGCCCTTGCTGAGGCTACAGTGGGCATGACAAAAGTGGGAACCAAGATGGCCAAGTTGTGGTTTTCAGTGGATAGATGATTAGTTCTAAAACTGATTCAGGCATAATGATGTATACCAACATTGATAAAGCTGTAAAATTATTAAAGAAGCTTTGATTTATGCTTTGATGGTCTGGAAAAGGGGTGAAGAAAGGGTGAAGAAGTGTGTGTGTGTGTGTGGGGGGGGGGGGGCTAGTTGGTCATGGCTGCCTATGTTATAGGCAGGTTGAAAATTAGCCACCATTGCTGATATGGAAAAATATGAATAAGGAAAGAAAACAGACACATACACTGATAATATATTTTAAATTAATAAAATATAATAGTTAAAAAGACAATATTTAAATCAAAACTGTTAAAAAAATTAAGATTTATGAAAGAGCAATTTTTGCAGGTGTTATGCTTGGTGACTCACGGGACGGCTCCACGAGCCACCACAATCACCCACATCTTGGCCTGATATGACAGG
Organism: Rhinatrema bivittatum; assembly: GCF_901001135.1. Taxonomy (NCBI): domain Eukaryota; kingdom Metazoa; phylum Chordata; class Amphibia; order Gymnophiona; family Rhinatrematidae; genus Rhinatrema; species Rhinatrema bivittatum. The sequence goes on from NC_042617.1 coordinate 451,316,270, forward strand.
AGTCCTCCTAAGGCAGCAGAAAGCTACCATCACAGGCAGAAGACAAGGCCCTGCTCTCAGCCTTGGCCCAGGACGCCATCATGCTGGCACCTCTCTAACCTCCCCTTAAGTGCGCATGCACCCAACATGTACCTTCTTAAAGGGCCCGCAGTAAGAAGATACCCATAGAGCCCTCTGATGACATCATTGGCCTTATCCTTAAACGTTCACATTGGAGGATCAGTCCCTCGCCTTAGCAGCATGTCCTCCTACTGTTTGTAGTGCATATTGCTAGTTTCTGCCTCGTCCTGCCCAGCCTTGCCTCATCTTTCCAGCCTTCCCTGCCTCGTCCAGCCCAACCTTGCCTTGCCTCTCAAGCCTCCTTGCCTCATTGAATCCAGCTCCTCCTGTGCATCAGTCCCTCCTGTCTCGTCCTTGCTTTCTCTTTGGACAGGTCATTAGATTTGACCCCTTGCCTAGATACTGACTACGCCTGTTTGCTGCCTGCCTCTGACCCTTTGCTTGGACTCTGACTATTCTTGATTGCCGCCTGCCTCTGACCCCTTGCCTGAACATTCTTTTCCCTTACTTGCTGCCTTTTTTCTGACCCTTGCCTGGCCGTGGATCATTATCTACTCCATTCTCTGAGAGACTCTCACCTAAGTCCTGCCAGCCCCTGGAACCCAAGGGCTCAACCTGGGGAAAGGGGCTGGTATAGGTCAACCCTAGACCAGTCTCCTACCAGAAAATTTCCACCAGTTGTCGGTAATCTCCACCAGCTGTCAGTTAGGGCCTACAGGGCTTGCCCCCTGGGCTGCATCAACCTCACCACAGCAGCAAGGGTCCATACCCATTACAGCAGGTAAATATAATTTGCACACAAGTATTTCATTATCATTGAAACATTTCACTATATATGGGAGTGAATGTTTTATTTCATATAGTAACAAAATAATCATGTTTAGTTTCTCTCTCTCACCCTGATTCACTAAACCAGTCTAGCCAAATCTAGTTGTTGAAGATCAGAACTGGCTGTGTGCAGCAGAGGACCCTCACATCACTAAAAGAAATATTTACTGTGAAGCATAAATAACACCGCACTCTTTTGTGGCAGCAGGTAAGAATAAACCACCTCAGGGTGGAGCCCCTTGAACTACGATGTCCTGGGCCAATGGTGAGGTGGAGATGATAGGTAGGGACTCATGATGTTCCCTTGAAGGGGTACCTCTGAAAAGCTCTCTTTCCTGCCAGGCATTGTGTGGCCAAATAAAGTGACCTACTCAGGCTGTCTCATGGGGGTAAGGAGGGAAAATAGGGATATCAATTAGGAAAATATCCGGGGGGGGGGGGGGGAGGTGGTCAACGAACACTGCAATAAGCAATCCCTGTGGTAATAGTTTTAACAGTTTTATTATACTAGGACAAATAGAATAAATAAAACAAATTTTTAAAGTAACAAATTAGCAATAAACCATATGATAGATCCCTGCACTCTAACAAGGATCTATCATAGCAATATTTCAAGAAAAGATACTTTTATGTACTTCTACATATGCTTAAACAATTAAAAATTTTAGAATATTAAAACTTTTTCTTTAATAAAAAAAACCTTAAAATGCTTCATAATTATATTCTCCTTTTCCCATAAGAAACTTGTACCATGTCCTACTAAAAGTCAGAGTATTGTCTTTAAATATCTCTTTGTCTTAGACCCTGTTCTCTCCAAGTACGGCCCTTAAGTGGGCCGCTCCTTAGGCATGGGTGCATGTACGTACACATCAGGAAGTCGCACTGAGATGGCATCACCCTTCCGCAAGTATTTAGGTGTAGCCCCTCCCCATTGCTTCCTGCCTCAGCAACAGATTCCCTGAGTGCCTTATTCCCTCAGTGCGGGTTGCCTTGTCGTGCCCCTCTGCTTGTTTCCATCCTTGGCCCTTCCTTGTCCATTCCCCACTTTCATCATCTCATCCTTCTTGGTCTTGCTCATCTTGTCGTGTTTCTTGTTTTTCCAAGTCCTGTCCTGCCTGTCCCTCTGTTGATTGTCCCTGATGTCTGTCTCTGGCCTGATCTCCTGGACTCTGACCTCAGTTTGTTTTTAGAATTCCCTGGATTGCTGCCTGCTTTGACCCTCCACCTGCTCTCTGGTTTACGTTGTCTGCTGCCTGCCCCAATTCTTCCTTGAACCTTGACTTTTGCCTCCTTGATGACCCCAGGGACTCACCTAAGACCTGCTGGTTGTCAGAACCCAAGGGCTCAACCTTGGGGACATCTTGAAAGGCATGGATGTTCCTCCAGCAGGTAAAAAAAAAAAAAATTCTATTGCCTACACAAGTATTCTTTACTTGGGAAACTGGGATATAACAATAATAAAGACTATATACAAACTTGCATGGTTCTGTACATAGGGGGAGTATGCTCAGACCTGGACTTGTCAATAGGCACACTAGGCCTGTGCCTAGGGTGACAAAAATCTGGGGTGCAGCAGGTTGGCTGAAGATTTTCTGCCTTCCATGCTGAATCTCAGTCAGCACAGAATAGCCCTCTTCTTCTTAATCCAGCCCCTCCCCTTCCAGGCAGAAATGGATTGTTTCCATAGGCAGTAGGGGAAAGGATGTTACCCTCCCCCTATTCCCTGAGGGAAGGTAGGGTGGGATGAGGATGATCCCACCTGCCAAAATTCCCTTCCCTCTTCTTCCTCACTTCCATCACAGTGCCTGAAAATGAAGAAAGAGTAATTCTGGGACCTCAACAGCCCTCATGCACTGATGGACCCTATGATGCCCTGCCCCTTATACAGGTTTCCATGGCAATAGGAAGCCCGTGCAGGCAGAGGGGATGAGATGCCACAGGATCCATCTGCACATGAGGGCCGTTGACAAACCCCATGCTTAATTTTTCATCATCTTTTGGCACACTAGAGGTGAGTCATGGCACAGAGACTGAAGGCATGGTTTAGACATAGCAGCGGTGGGGCCGTCTGGTGCCTACAAGAACTTGGAACTAAAGGGAGTTGCATATGTTGCCTATGCCTAAAATCAGATCTGTTTCCTGGGCGTGGTGAAGCCTGGGAAGGCAGAAGGCAGAGCCCGGCCCAGCAGATAGTCACAACTCCTGGCAATGGTTCAGAGCACGTGGTTGCCACTCAGCGGGTCAGCAAGCACAGGTTAGTGCACAACACGTAATAGGCCTATTATACTTAGGTGGGCCATATAGTATTGACTATGTTACTATAAACTTGACAAGGATGGAATTGTTTTGGGTAAGTCACACTGCACCACCTCTGCTTTTAATTAATGGGAAAGCTTACCCTTTTCTATTAGAGGTTCGGGACCTTGAAATTATATTAGAAATTAAGCTGTCTTTGAAATCTCAGATTCGAAACATATTACAAAAAGCCTTCTTCAAGATGAGGAGGGTGAGGTGCCTCAGATATCTGCTATGCCAAAATGACTTTTGTGCCTTGGCTCAAGGTTGGTTTTATTCACTGTAAGGGCATTTACGTTGGTCTTCCAAAGTAATACCTTAAGGTACTTCAGATAGTTCAAAATGCTACTACATGAATATTTATGGGTTTAGGTAGAAAGGAGCACATCACTTTGGTGAAGTTCTACTGACTAGGTTACCAATTAGGGATGTGCATTCGTTTTGAACGTATGCACAATCTGCAATAGATAGGTCCCTATTCGTTGCATTCAGGGGTTCGAGAAATGCATGGCGAACCCCCACGAATGCAACGTATCATTACCGAATTTACCTCCACCCTCCTGACCCCCCCAAGACTTGCCAAAAGTCTCTGGTGGTCCAGCGGGGGTCCGGGAGTGATCTCCTGCACTTAGGCTGTCGGCTGCCAGTAATCAAAATGGCGCCGACGGCCCTTTGCCCTTACTATGTCGAAGGGGCTACTGGTGCCATTGGTCGGCCACTGTCACATGGTAGGAGCAATGGATGGCCGGCGCCATCATGGACCGTCCATTGCTCCTACCATGTGACAGGGGCCGACCAATGGCACCGGTAGCCCCTGTGACATAGTAAGGTCAAAGGCTATCAGCACCGTTTTGAATACTGGCAGCCAATGGCCCTTTGCCCTTACTATGTCACAGGGGCTACCAGTGCCATTGGTCGGCCCCTATGACATAGTAAGGGCAAAGGGCCATCGGCGCCATTTTGATTACTGGCAGCTGATGGCCCAAGTGCAGGAGATCGCTCCCGGACCCCCGCTGGACCACCAGGGACTTTTGGCAAGTCTTGGGTGGGTCAGGAGAGTGGAGGTTGTAGTTAAATAAATTTAAAGGGTTGGGATGGGGTTTTTTTTTTGTTTTTCCAACTTTAATGGAAAATGAATACCGAAGCTAACTAATGGACGAATCAGGTTTCCCCCTATGAAAACGGATGCAACGGATTTGGGTCCCGGCTCAACGAATACCGAATAGCAACGTATCTTTTCCTTCTGCACATCCCTACTACCAATAGCATTAGCCAGTAGAGCAAAATTTAAATTTATAATGATGATATTTAAGGTGTAACAGGAAAATGATGCAGAGTATTTAAAAAAAATGTTTTCATTCCATACATGAAAAACATATAAAAAACCCCAATACACCAAATAACATATATGTTTTACATACATTACATCTTATTACATGAGAGATATGTTGATATCAAACTATCTTTATGGAAAATCATACAAAATGTTTATTTTTTTTTTACCCTTATAATACTGAGGCATATTATTTATCAAGCTAGAACACATTCATCCATCCATGGTTCCATAATATAGCAGTGCAGGCCTTACAATCTTCTGGCCAAGGAAAACTGGCTGTTCTGTCAGCAAAAGAGTGCCAGATGGGCCTGCTTTTTTGAATACTTATTTTCTGACCTTTAGACTAGAATCTGATGTGATGAAATTTCAAAAAGGTTTGAAAATGTTTCAGTTTAATGAGGTTTATCCAGTGGCTACAAATTGATTGGTATTTTAAAAACTGTGATTGATTTATTATTTTTGAACATGATTTGGATGTTTTTTAAGTTTTACGACTAACAGCTTAATTTTGAAAACCCTGCGCATGGAAATCCCAGGAGGTACATGCGTGGCCGGGCCGAGCGCATTTTCAAAACGGCCCGGCAATGCGTGTATCTCCTGGTACGCGCGGAAGAGCCGGGGTTTTGAAAAGGGGCGGGCCAGGGGCCAGCCAGGACTGCGCCATTAGGTTCTGCCCTGCTGAAGTGTGTGCCGGCAGCCGAACGGCATGAGGAACTTACTCCTGTTCGGAGGAGCGGGCAAGTTCTAAAACAAAAGAAATTCTGATAGTTAGGGTAGATTTAGGGGTCAGGGAGGAGAGGGGAAAAGGGAGGAAGGATAGGTAGCGGGATAGGGCGGTTCCCTCCCAGTCCGCTTCCCTTGAAGCATGAGTCATGACCCGCCCGCACATTGGGCATGCATGTGCGCACGTGTATTGTATTTTATAACATGCAGCGGTGTGTCTTTTAAAATCTACCCCTTAGTTTATATATATGAAGTGTTTTATTTGTTTAGTGATTATTATCCATTATCCAGCAGAATTGTTTTAGCGTGTTATAATGTTTAATGTTTACATTTGTAGTCCACGCTGTACAATTTCTTTTTTTGAGGGGGGGAAGTGGAATATAATTTTTTTTAAATAAATGAAGTAATATAGACACTTCATTACACTTTCATTTTAAAGGAGTATAATTATTCTCACCACATCCTACAACCCACTGTCCTTCCTATACAGGCTCCAGATTCCATCTTAAGACATTTGCAAGGGATTCCCTGGCATCCAAGCTTACACTCACCAAAACCCACTGTACTCTTTGGTCTTTACCAGACAATGGGACCTCAGATTATCCTGATCCTTTAGTTGCTTCCCCTTTGGGAGAAACATTTCCCCCTCCTTGGGCCTTTCTCCATGAGGGGAAAAGCCCCTGCAGAGCCCTCTCCTTGAGAAGAGGCAACCCAGCCTTCTAGCGGATCCCTTTAAACTTCTCCTGTAAACTCTGAACACAGGCTTAAATAGTTCTCAAAATACTTCCTTTAGAGGATCCACTTCTCCAGATCTGTTAAAAGAGACATATAATAGAATACCCAATACAAATTTCAGTCACAAACTTCCCATTAGTTAACATATAACAGAATCTACTGCAAAGAATTAACGATAATATTCAACATCATTCATTCCATTAACACCGGCTTCTTAGGAGTAACACTACAACCATACAATCCACAGAGAACACTAAGATCTCAAACTACAGGACTATTGACTATTCCCACAATACGGAGCACACATCTGACACAAATAAGAGATTGTGTGTTTTCCATAGCAGGTCCAAAGCTCTGGAGTTCTCTGCCTGAGACATTAAGTATTTTACCAGATAGAAAGAGATTTAAATCTGAGCTAAAAACATGGCTATTCAAAAACAAATTAACTTTAAAAAGTCAGAATATACATAGCCACAAAGACAAGAAGGACAAAAGAGATAATAATCGAAGCAAGAAGAATAAATCAAAGAAGAGAATATAAGATTCTCAAAACAACCCACTGACTAAGATGTGAAAACTATCACTTCGTTTTAATTTTCAAGACTCTGCCTTAAGTACTAGATCTATAATTAATATGTACTAGAACATTTCACCTGATAAATATTAATGCCTGTCTATGAATACCACCTCTGTAATCAATCATTGTTTGTTTGTTGAGTTATAACTATGAATGTTACTTTGCAAACCGTTGTGATCTATACATGGAACGACTGCATATAAAATGTCTAAATAAATAAAAATAAACACATATATCATATTATTCTGACATATGGTTGTTGTTCAGGAGTAACTGTCTGCAAACCGCAGAAAAGAGGTCAAGACACTCCCTGACCCAGACTCTCTCCAAGAGCCATTTATAATGACATAGGGTCCACTTTGGAGACTCTTCAGAGTAGATTACACCAGATAAGAACCATTTGGCTCATCCAGTCTTCCTTTATAGTTCTCATCCACTTTGGGTAGACAATACTATCTGGTATCTGCCCTCATTGCCTTTCATCCAACCTTTCAATGCTGTTCCATTCACTGCCCTCTATATTTTCCTCAGACTGTTTAAATTCTGTTACAATGTAGGCTTCCCCTATATCTGCTAGTGGGTCATACTAGGCATTATCATTTTCCTCTTTATTTTTTACAAGTTCCATTCTTAAACCAGCATCAAAGTCTCCTGCCATGCCTTGCCCCCAAGCTTTATGCAATAATGCAAGCAGCCACTAAAACTAGTGAGATTATTGCCCAAACAACATCTGAACACCCTATTTGTACTAGTGCTATTCAAGCTATGGCCACTATATGAGGGTTAACCCTGACTTTTTGGTAGCCTTTTGAAGCCATACCACTGATGTTAAAAGGTGAACACTTTTTATTCCAAAAAATGTAAAAATATATGTTAGAACACAAAACAATGCAGACCTAGAAATAAGGCCTAAGCGGAGGCAGTAAAGCCACGTAACAGGCACAGGGGTGGATTGGCCTATCGGGGGATCGGGCATCCCCCGGTGGGCCGGTCGCTCTAGTCACATGGTCTGCCGAGCGCGGCTATGACAGAGCCGCACTCGGCAGACCACGTGGTATCTCCGGGGCCGGCTGGGGCAGCGAATCTGCCCCTGAACAGGCAAAAAAGATCTGGCCAGTACTGCTGCTTTAAGTCACTTTTTCTTAATTTAGATTTTCACACTTTTTTCAGCATTTCAAAGCACATTACATTCAGGTACTGTAGATATTTTTCTATCCTCAGAGAGTTTACAATCTGTTTGTACCTGAGGCAATACAGAGTAAGGTGACTTGCCCAGGGTCACAAGGAGCAACAGTGGGACTTGAACGCTGGTTTTCTGGCTCATAGCTCACTGCTCTAACCACTAGGCTACTCCTCCACATCACTATGTATTTTTTTGCCAGGTCCCTCTGTTCTGTTGTCCTCTATTTTGTGTGAAACCTAAGCAATTGCCTGCTCCAGCCTGCCCAGTGCAAAAGGTTTTGAAGTACCTTCATGTGTGTTAATCCTAAAAAATGTAAGTTCTGTTAAATTGGTAGCTAATGTAAATGCACCAAAACTTCAGGGATGAGCTTTAATTTGGAAACTGTGCAATAGAAGATAGGAAAAAACAACAACCCCCAATCTCTGCCTCTAGCCCCAGGAAGCGCAGTTGAATGAAAGCAGTGTACAACCTTGTCAAAGGTCACTAAAAGTAATCTGGATTCTGTCTCTGCTACATTTCATCCTTACCTGGCAGCTCAGTATATGACTCAATGCCACCAAAGCACAATCAATTTGCTGTAACAGTCTGGGGTGAGATAAGCTCCTGTGTCCCAGATGTGTGCCAGGACCAAGAATTTGTAAAAATAAATCCTGTATTTGTATTACTTTAACTGCTCATCGTCTGCAGGGATTCAGTCCCCACATCTTTTAATTTGCATCACCAATGCATATCTTTTTACCTCATAAGCAAAGAAAGCCCAGCAGAAGGACAAAGCATTATGAAAAACGAATCCTAGATTTACAGCTTGAAAACATTTTTTTTTTCCTACTAAAAGCATTTTGGCTGACTGGATGTGTTGTTACCCAGTGATTAGAACACAATGCTGTAAACAGGGCTGACTCTAGGGCAAATGGAGCCCTGGGGGAAATCGTCGATGCCACCTCCCCACAACTGAGCCTCACGCCCTGGTCCTTGGTGTGAATTAATGGGGGTAATGTGCACAAATGACTAGTAGTTTATTGATTTAATCAATGGCTTTTCTAAAGTCAATCAAAATGATGCACAGTTAAAAGAACATATATCATAAAAACATTGAATCACTACATCGCAGGCTAAAAATTATAAACTGACAAAACACCACATTAAAGAACGGCAAACTTTTCCATTCATAGAAGAAATAATAAGTGAGGATTAAATATAGTCATGGAAGCTCCTTACAGAATCACTAATGCATATTAAAAGCCTGAGTGCAGAGCCCTGCTTTAACATTCGTCCTGAATTTCTGATAATTCATCTCTAAACAACAGGTAGGGCATTCAAAAGGAAGGGCCTGACAAGCAAAGGCAGATTGCTGTGTGGATTCCACTCTTTTATCATTAGAGGTGGCTGTATTTTCAATAAATGTAACTCATCTTTCTCTACAGGTGTGCAGCAAGGACCAGGTCCCTCCTTCTTCCCCAGTATCTGCCCCCCCCCCCCCCACCCCCCGTTTTCTTATCCCCTCTGCTGGCATCTTCTCCCCTGATTCTTAACCCTCTTCCTAGCAACTAGGGATGTGCAGGCAAAAAGTTTTCGTTGCATACGCGATCCGTATTCGTGGGGGGTCAATTCCGTTTCATGCGGAAGTATGGAGAATTCAATAAGTTGTCGATCTGTAAATACGTTACTACTAAATTAACTACAACCCCCCATCCTCCTGACCCCCCCAAGACTTACCAAAACTCCCTGGTGGTCCAGCGGTGGGGTCCATGTGACAGGGGCTGACCAATGGCACCGTAGCCCCTGTGACAAAGGCTATCGGCACCATTATGAAACTAGCACTGAGGGTCTGAGTGAGTTCCCGGACCCCACCGCTGGACCACCAGGGAGTTTTGGTGAGTCTTGGGGGGGTCAGGAGGGTGGGGTGGGGGGTTTAATTTTTATTTAGGCCGAATAAAACAGAAATCTGTTTAATACGTGGGGAGTCGCGATGCGTTTCGCCTCCCCATGTATTTAACAGATAGCAAAAAATAAGTTGCAGATTACAAATACGTGGAAAACGGATGCACACCTCTACTAGCAACCTCTTTCCTGTGTGTTACCCTCTTACTTCCCCATCCCAGCATCCTCTCCCCTGCCTCTTACTCCCATCCCCAGCATCCTGTTCCTGCATCTTACTTCCCCGTCCCAGCATCCTCTGCCCTGCCTCTTACTCCCATCCCCAGCATCCTGTTCCTGCATCTTACTTCCCCGTCCCAGCATCCTCTCCCCTGCCTCTTACTCCCATCCCCAGCATCCTGTTCCTGCATCTTACTTCCCCGTCCCAGCATCCTCTGCCCTGCCTCTTACTCCCATTCCCAGCATCCTGTTCCTGCATCTTACTTCCCCGTCCCAGTATCCTCTCCGCTGTCTATTAACCCTTGCTTCTATCACCAGTTGCCTTTCCCTTTCTCCCTCCCAGCATTTCCACCTTGTCTTCTCTCACTCCATCCTGCTGCTACCAACACATCTGCCTGTTTTTTTTGCCTCCTCCCTGAGTTAAATACCTGTTCAGCGGCAGAGCTGCTGCCACCATCCCTCGCAATCTATGCCAGCTCTGTAAGCATGTTCAAAACTCGTGTGCTTATTCAAGATTATTTGATTTATATTCCACTTTTCGGCACTTCAAAAACCAGGAAGTGCTAGGGCACACATTTTGAACATGCTCACAGAGCCAGCAGTGACAGGAAGGAACAGTGGTAGCAGTACCATGCATTCCCGCTGCTCCTGTCTTCTAACTTTCAAATGTTTCCATTTCTATTTTAAATAAACTTTAACCAAGGGTCATGTGCTCTACAAACTGACTGACCAGCTTGGATTTCACTTGGTAAGAAAAAATAAATTGTAACTATCATGTTGAGAAAGCTTACTTTTCCTCCTCCACCTGAAAAATATTGAATATGCTTGGCAGAATTACATACACCTTACAGGGTCACAGAGTAGAATAATATAGAAGTGAAAGTAAGAACCAAAACACTTATTTTTAACCTGGATGTCAAGCTAGAAATCAAGCTTGTGTCCGACATGTTCATTTTTCCAAGAGACATAATGCAAGAGAAAGCTTTTCCTGCAACCTAGAACATATTGAGGGCAGCAATACAGACAATATTAAATGTTGAAGTTTAGACTAGAATTATTTTAAAGAAAACTGTATGGGATAATTACAGCTGAGAAGCTTTTATCAGTGGAAAATAATTATGACAAAATCTATTCTTACATTTGCATTTTACTTTGTAACTTTGCTTGGAAATTGATCTCAGTGAGTTACTAATGGACCAGTTTAATATTCCATATTGCAATTATATATTTAATGTGATACTCAATTATGTTTTTTGTAAAAGTAATTTACAGTTTGCATGCCTCTATTTGTCCCTAGAAAAAGCCATTAGAGATTTGTCTGTAAGACAATGCTTTTATGTTAATTAAACCAGAAATCTGCATGCTTGATTCACCCAATATGAGGCCAGAAAGGAAACTAGAGTGAATTACTATTTGAGGAAGTTGGTGAATAAAAAGAAAATTGCTAATCAAAGCTGGAATAAAGGTTGTGTCGGGGCCAAATAATGGCAAACTGGATGATTATGAGCATATAATGAATTTCAGGACCACCCTGCTCTGAGCCACAGCACACATTATACTTGAGCTTGATAATTCCTTTTCAGACATGTAAAAGTCACTCCAGTGTCGTCAGTCCCCTACAGAAAAAGGCAGAGATAGTGAAGACCATATGTCAATGCTATTAGGATTATAGCTTGTGGGTTGGCCCACGTGAGCTGTGGCACTTGCTCTAGACACTGCCTTGACTGCCAATGGCTCTTTGCAGCTGGTGCATCACCATTGCTAATGGTCTTCTTAGTGGATTGGGACGCCGCCATGCGACCCTGCTCCTGGCTCCTCTTAGGCATGTGCATGCCTGACTCCCAGATGTTTAAAGGGCCAGTGGCAGGAAAGTTGCGCAGGCGCCTCTTGATGACATCACTGGCTCTTCCAGATATAAAGTTCCTTCTGAGATGCATCAGATGCCTCAGCCATGGATCTCCTGCCTTGCAGTGCATGTTACTCCAGTTCCAGGTATCCTGCGTTCCCGGTTCCTGCCTCATCCTGCCTTGTCTTCCAGCCTTGCCTTCCAGCCTTGTCTTCTCCTGCTTTCCTTGTCTAGCACACCTCACCTAGCCTTGCCTTATCCCATTCATCTTGTCCAATGTCTTCAGTGTGGATTCATCCACCCTTAGCCTGACTCTCTGGATCTTGACCTCTTGCTTAGACCTGACCATGATTGCCTGCCACCTGGATCTGACTCCTTGCCTGGACCTGATCACTCTTGCTAGCTGCCTACCCCGAGCTTGGCCTGTCTCTGACTCCATTAGTCTGTTGTCTGCCCTGACTTTGGTTTGCTTCTGGACTTTAGTTATCTTCACCGCCCTAGGAACCTGCCTAAGCCCTGCCAGCCACCAGAACCCAAGGCTCATCCTGTGGGGAAGGCGCTGGTAAAGGTGAAGCTCCAGACTGTCCTGCTACAGGGCACATTCGCCAGCTGCTGGTGTAGGCTTTGTGGGTTTGCTCTTGAGGCTGCGTCAACTACACCATAGCACAAAGGGCTCAAACATCCACTACCCTTTACAGTTTACTGAGGCCATGAACTTGGCAGACTCAACTCCAGCCTCCACTGTGATGGCTTAGCACACTAGCTCCAATAGCAGCAGGATCAGCCTAATACCATGGCCGGATATCTTCAGGGCACTGCGGCTTGGCCTACTCTGGCTTCAGCTTTGACACCTGTCTTTTTGACCTGCTACTCCCACACTCTATCTGTCTCCACCTCTGAGGTATGATAGAGCTCCACTACAATGTAGAGACTTCCTCAACCAATGTCGGATGCAATTTGAATTGCAGGCACCCTTGTTTCCAACAGACCAAGTCAAAGTGACTTATATTCTTTCACCATGAGAGAGTAAATAGTGCATTTTCGCACCCTGGCCTCTGAACTTCAGTGGGGCAGAGGCAGCTAGGGGAAGAAAGGGGAGAAAATTTCATTTTGTTTTTTGGGTCATTTTTGGGAGGTTTTGTCCCATGACTTTCATTTTGTTTAATGTTTATTTAGTTTCTTTAGTTAAAAAAAAAAACCCAAAAGAAACATTGAAAAAAAAAAGAAACAAGGCCTCCCAGGTCCTCCCGTGCACCCCACCCATCCCTCCCACCTGGCCTTGCGTAGGACAAGGTTGTGGTAGGTCACTGAGACCTCAGCCTAGGTTCTACACAAGGCCCAGGCTTAAATGCCTGGACCTGATGCCTGGGCCTCAGCCTAGGCCAGTACCCGGGTGCAGGCCTGACGCAGCAGCCCAGCCCAGAGGCCAGGTCCTGATGCTGGGGCTTTGGCTCAGATCCAGGCCCAATGCCGCGTCCCAGTGCAGAGGCCATATCCCAATATCGGGCCCTCAGCCCTGACCCAAGCCTGATGTCAAGGCCTGGCCTGGAGGCAAGGTTCTGATGCAATATCAACCTCACATCGAGTGGGCCATATTACAGATCCCAAATGGAGCTCTAGCTGTCATGAATGATGCCTTGCCAAAGTTTCACCTGTGATTCCTTGGCTTGGACCATTACTTCAGCATTTTTGGGTCTACCACCTTAATACACAGAATTTGCAGATGTGTTCAGCATACAACAGGCAGAGGTCCTGCCACCCCATTGTCTTACAACTGTGCTATTGACCTGGTTCCCGGCAAGGTTTCACCCAGAGGAAGACTATATCTGCTCTCTGCCCCTAAAACAGAGGCTATGAACAACTATATAAAAGAGAACGCGGACAGAAGCTTCATTTGCCCTTCCTCATCACCTGCCAGGGTTGGATTCTTTTTTGTAGGGAAGAAGGATGTGTCGTTAAATCACTGTATTGTCTGTCATGGTTTTAACTCCTTTACCAAGAAGAACCACTATCCTCTTCCCTTGATTTACAAGCTATTTGATCGCCTTTGGGGCATGCAGATTTTAACAAGCTGGATCTTCAGAGGGCATACAACCTGATCAGGATCTGAAAAAGCAATGAATGGAAGACTGCCTTCAACACTCGTGATGGACACTGCGAATATCTAGCAATGCCCTTTCGGTTGTGTAACACCCCTACAGTCTTTCAATTTATGGTCCACAAGATCTTCTGGGATCTTCTGTATGCCCTTGTGTAGTCTTCTCTAACTCTTTGCTGGAGCATTGATGTCATGTGAAACAGGTCCTTGAGACTCTATGGACACAACTTCTATACCAAGTTAGAGAAGTGTACCTTCGAACAGGAAGCACTTTCCTTCTTGGGATATATTTTCTCCCACCAAGGCCTACGGATGAATCAAATTAAAAGTCATACTGGAGTGGCCACAGCCCCTGGGCCTCAAGGTGCTGCAGGACTTCCTGGGGTTTTCAAATTATTATAGTCAACTTATTCATGATTTCTCCTCTTTGGTGGCTCTGCTCACAGCCCTAACTAAGAAGGGTGCGGACACTAAAAACTGTCCATGGACACTATCCAAGGTTTTTAGCATCTCAAAGAGTAGTTCACCCTTGATCCATGTCTACACTTCCCAGACCTGTCCAAGCTATTCATTCTAGAGGTAGATGTATCTACTATCAGGGTAGATGCTGTCTTCATGCAGCAAAGCATAATGGTACTCTCATGACCTACTCCTATTTCTCAAAAAAACTATCTCTGGCATTGAAGAACTATATCATTGGTAATTGTGAGCTGCTAGCAGTCATGCTAGCCTTAGAGGAATGGCAACCCCTATTGGATAGAGCTAAGCACCCAGCAACCATATATATGGATCATAAAAACCTAGAACATCTAGAACAGGCGCAGCGGCTGAACCACTGGCAAGCCCTCTGGTCACTGTTTTTTAATTGATTTGATTTCAAATTGGTACCGTCCCATGGAAAAGAACTGACAAGCTGAAGTCCTCTCATGTTCCTTTGATACTTAAGACTCTCAAGAGTCTCCATGGCATATTATTGACCCTGCAAAGATTGTAATCACTGCTGCATTCACAGTCCCTCCTGGGAAGACCATGGTTCTCCTGGATCTATGCCAAAATGTTCTTTAGTGGATTTATGACCTCCCACTTAGTGGGTCACCCAGATAACACCCAAACCTTGAAATTAATCTTCTGATATTACTGGTGGCCCCAGATGAAGACCGATGTAAAGTGTTACATGAAGTCCTATCTCATGTGTACCATGAATAAAAATGTGCAAGATTGACCTTGGGTGTTGTTACAGCCACTACCAGCCCCCAAGGAACCCTGGATTCACTTGGTCACTGACTTCATCACTGAACTTTCCCTCTCTGGCTGCAACACCAACATATGGGTGATAGTGGATAGATTTTCTAAAATGGTGCATTTCACCATCCCTTCTTGGCCTCCCATCATAAGAACATAAGAAATAGCCATGCTGGGTCAGACCAAGGGTCCATCAAACCCAGCATCCTGTTTCTAACAGAGGCCAAACCAGGCCACAAGAACCTGGCAATTACCCAAACGCCAAGAAGATCCCATGCTACTGATGCAATTAATGGCAGTGGCTATTCCCTAACTAAACTTGATTAATAGCCGTTAATGGACTTCTCCTCCAAGATCTTATCCAAACCTTTTTTCAACCCAGCTACACTAACTGCACTAACCACATCCTCTGGCAACAAATTCCAGAGCTTTATTATGCGTTGAGTGAAAAAGAATTTTCTCCGATTAGTCCTAAATGTGCTACTTGCTAACTTCATGGAATGCCCCCTAGTCCTTCTATGTCAGAGATAGGGGAAGCAGAGCAGTTAAAGTCAATGTAAATTGTCCAATTTTGGCCAGATTGGAAATGGCACTGGCAGTGCCAGCAAGAACCCAAAAAGTAGTCCCATTAGAGCAAACCAAGAAGTGATCAAGTGTGGGAGGAATACCATAAGATTCTAAGAGAGGTGACCACTTACCAACAACAGTGCAATGTGAACCCTTGATGGCATCTCAAGTGGCAAACTGGCAGCGAAAGTGGCATTAGCACCCTAAATCAACATGAAGGGGGAACAAAGCAGAAAAGGTGGTGATAAAACCTCCAAGACAGGCACTGATAAAGGGGCCAGCAGCACTAAGAGTAACTTAAAGGAGTAAGGTCTGGTTATTAGAAAAGATGCAGAAAAGAAACCATAGGCTATGCATGCCACTTTTGGTGCCATTTTCCAATCTTCTCAGTCTTTCTAGGTACCTTGGAGTTCTTCCCCCCTTCTGTTGATCTTCTTCCACAAGTTTTAAGACAATTGATTAGAAAACCCCTAATCTGAAGCCCAATATAGGCTGAAAATTACCTATAATACTTCCCACATTGACTTTAAAATGGATTTTTTTTTTGTTTTGAAATTAAAGAAACAAATTAGGGTCCCCATAAAATGAATTTTAAAACGAAACACATTTTTTCCTGCTGCACATGCCTAGAATATATGATTACATAGACTCCAATAACTTCATGGTGATAGAACAGAAGGACAACAAATAAGAGGCATCTGAAACCAAAGAGTAATTGATGGTGAACAAAGCCATCATGGCTAACTGTAAGAAAAATCAAAACCTCAGTACAGCATGGACTGACTATAAGAAAGCTTTTGATAGTATCCCACACTCTTGGATAATAAATTGCCTTGAAATTAACAGACTGAAACCTGGATTGATCGAGTACATCTAATTCATCACGAGACACAGTAGATTACACTCCATATGAATTATGAAGATGGACAATTTGCCATTTCTAACATCAAGGTCCAGCGAGGAATGTTTCAGGGAGATTCCCTGTAACCACTCTTATTTTGTCTGGCACTTAATCCACCGAGTACTCTCCTTAACTCCTTGGGTTATTAATTTAGTCTTAATCCTAGACTTAGTAATGACTAATAGATATTTCACCTACTATTTCCAATTGACTTGAAACTTTATAGCTCTTGTGATGGTCAGCAGCAGTGCATGAGGAACTTTGCATGCAAAGACATGTCCATAATGTACATATCATCCTCTCTATACCACACACATATATACAGACT
The DNA here is from genome assembly GCF_901001135.1 of Rhinatrema bivittatum. NCBI lineage: Eukaryota > Metazoa > Chordata > Amphibia > Gymnophiona > Rhinatrematidae > Rhinatrema > Rhinatrema bivittatum. Next base: position 451,333,086 of record NC_042617.1, read on the forward strand.
TTTTAACCGCTGCATATTCTGTATTCTTCATTCTTTACTCAATGAAAGGAGAGCATTCACAGGACTGTAACCACGCACCTTTCCCTTGCATACACGATATGAGTAATGGATTAAGGTTTTTGTCATGGCCAACAACAGTGTAAAGGCATGGCCAACAACAGTGTAAAGGCATTGCTGAAAAGTTATAAGTTATTTGTAAACCAATACGATGTGCAAATGGTTGTCGGTATATAAAAAATTCTAAATAAATAAAATAACGGCCCTGCTGGGACTATCACCCCCGCCCCATGAATCCAACTGATGGAAGTTGTGGTTCAACCTCTGTGTTCACAGTAAGTAGTCCACAAGAAAGAATGAACACGACACTTAATCGTAAGTTCCAAAAACAGGGGTTCAGTATTTATTTGAGAAAAGATAACATCTGTGTAAAATAAGAAAGCCTATTCACTTTAGTAGCTGCATCACAGTTGCTGGGCAGGTCAAAAGTGAAACAAGAAGCAGCTTGCAAGAGAGAGAGAGAAAAAAAGGTGTGTCTTACGACATCAGCTCTACCCCTTGTCCAATCACAAGCAGTAAGTTTGAAAACAAACCTTACATTTTTTTTACATAAGAATCTTCCCTCCCTTTTTACACGCCTAGGAGTTGATGTTCCCAAAAGCCACCCTCTACATTCAGTAAGGTTGGAGAACAAGCAGCAGAAGGTCTGAGGCACAGCCCTACAGTTTCCTGTAGCAACTCAGAGTTAGATTCTGTGGGAAACGTTAAAAAGGTCTGGCACACATTTGCAAACATGTGGGTACCTGTGCCTGTGTGGTATGAGTTTGTATGTTGGGGGAGTTCCTCAGCCTCTGCATGTGTGTATGTATGTATCTGCATGTGTGTGAGTAGCTGTGCCTGTGTGTATGTCTGCCTGTGTGTGTGTGACTGTGCCTGCCTGTGTGTGTGTGTGCGTGTGTGCATATATGAGCCAGTGTGTGTATGTGTGGGAGACTGTGCATGCTTTTGAGAGCTTGTGCAATCCTGCATGGTAGCGAAAGTTTGCACATTTGCTTCCATGTGCACCTGTGTGAGCTTGTGTGCTCTTTTGTTCACAATTGTGCGAGTTTGTGTGCAACTTGTGAATTGTGTGCATCTATGTAAGTGTGCCAATGCCTGCCTGACCCGTGTGAAAGACATTACTTCAAAAAACAGAGCATATTAGCTAACATTAACTGGCATTATTTCAGTTGTCTAGTCAATAATAGCTTGTGCCTGTATGTGGACATCTGTGTGTGTGTGCCTGTGGCTGTGGGTGCCTCTGCCTCTGTGTGTGTGTGTGTGGTGGGGGGGGGGGCTGTGCGTGTGTGTATGTGTGTCTATGTGTATGTGCATACTTTTTTGTGACTGTGTCTCTGCTTGTGTTTGTCTGTCTCTGCCTGCATGTTCGTGCCTGTGCCTGTGTGTGTGTGTGCATTTGTGCCTGTGTCCGTGTATGTGTTTGTATGTGCCTGTGTGTGTTTGCAACAGTGCTTTGCAGACAGAGCATATTATCTTTGCACATTGCACTTTCCACTGTTCTGGGCGTCACCTAGTGGCCACAGACACTCACGACACTTGTGACAGATATGACTGACCAACCCACTGATACAAGCTTTTTATATATATAATAATATAAATATAAAGTCATGCTCCAAATTTGCTTGAATCTTACAACCGATATGAATTAAAAAAGAATCTAAAAACCCAGTTTTTCAAACAGGCATTTCCGAATTGAACAAGATCCACTGTCCAGTTCTTGCGAATGCCTCTGTTTTTTAAGCCACATGTGTAGACATTGCGCAGACCAATTTAATCTGTATGTTGTATTTTTGTTATCTTAATTTATGCTGTTGTATGTTACCCACTATTTTTCTTTTTTAGCTTAAGTTTTTATTGAACATTTCCAACTATTTCCAACACGGGCTTCATTAGCCCTTCATTCCAAACATAACAATGCACACTAAACACCACCTCCTTTTTCCTCCCTCCCTCTGTATCTCCCTACTTGTCCTTCGCAACCATCCAAAAGTCAAAAGAATCCCATGTATTATGGAGAGCTGCCAAAGTATCCCTCCTGCGCGCCATCAGCCTCTTCATGCTATAGATGTACCATAGTCTCTTATACATGCATGTCCTCTTCACCAGATCCTTCTCATCATCTCCAGTGACGCACTCTCACATCGAGCTGCTGATAATATATGGACATTAATCTAGCAAGTTGTCTTAGGTAACCCAGCATTGAATAAAAATGTTTCCACTGTCATTTCTATTATACAATGTGTGATCTCCTTTATGAATTTTGACACCCATTTCCTAAAAGGAATAACGGTCGGACACTGCCTCCAAATGTGAGCCATCGTACTTATGCCCCCTCCCTACCTCCAGAATGGATCTGATATAGTACTTTTGATCTTTTTCATTCTCTCTGGTGTTAAGTACTACCTGAAGTAGATCTTGCCCACATTTTCAGCTAGGTTTGCTGGCCTCTGTATGTCGTCCCATTCTTCCTCTTTGCATTCCCTCTGAAGCTGTTTTTCCCACTTCACCTTATGCCTAAATTTCCCATCCCCTATTGCTATAAGCCAGGGATAGACCTTTAGCGATGAACTTTCGAAGTGCTCCCCTTTTACCCAGCAGGGTCTCAGAAGCTGTCTTTTCTTTCTTAATATGCTGACTGGGCAATTTGGACTTTCGGCCAGGCCGTGACAGCCGTGGCAGTTTTCAGTTTTGGGCCTCTAAAGGGGCAGTGTACTTGTACCATCTGCTTGACCTGGGCACTTCCGAGCTTTTGGATTTCCCCACCTTCAACAGAACTTACCAACTGCAGAATAAGCATTTTTTTGGATATCTACAGGCACGACACTATATCCAGTCGATTCACTGGTCCAGAGAGGAGGTAGCCGCGGAACTTTCATTCGCCAGTAAAATTTCTGACGCTATTAGTATCACCAATTCTATCACACGTTGGAAACGATTGTGTGTGGACTATCAAAAGCTGGACCATCTCAACGGGTTAGCCGCTCGATGGATGTCCACTCTGCGCAGTGAAGTGACCACGGAGCAGCTGCGGCGATGGTTTCAAACCCTGCACACTCAAAAACCCGGACATGAGCCTCCGGGAGCTACAATACCGCATTCTGCACTTTTCATATTTTGACGATGTCAGGCGGTTTCGCATGGGTTTCACTGATACCCCGTTGTGTATTAAGTGCGGTGCGGCGGAAGGCACTCTGCTCCTTTACTGTGTGACAGTCACTTCTTTTTGGACTCAGGTGCGGCAAATTATTGCTTACTGTACTGGCCTTCCGGCCCGATGTGGGGGAATCGAACTGCTTACACACCCGCTACACGGGGTGCGTCCCTGCCCTTTGGGCAAAGCTAAATTTGCAAGACTAGCGATGTTGTTGGCCTGTAGGACTATTCTAAAGGTGTGGGTGGAGCCCCAGGGGATGCCCTCCGTGGCAGCCTGGTCTATCAGGATGATGTCAGAACTGCAAATGGAAAGAATGGACTGCACCTTGGGACATCGTAAAAGAGACAAACAATATGAGGAGTGCTGGCAAGCCTATTTTCGCGGCCTCCCTGGGGGGACGCAAGCCATCTTGCTTACGGCAGGCTATGCTAATGACTGGACTTAGGTTCTTTCCTGGCCTTTGGGTGCTGGGTTGGGGGGGGGAGGGGGCAGGGAGGGTAGCTATATGTATGAGTGTGGGTATGGGTATGGGGGAGGGCCGCCGAGGGTGATGTACCACACCCTGGGCGGAGGTAGCAGGCAGGGGCGGGAAGGGGGGTGAAGCTTTGGGCTGGGGTCTGCAATGGGGGAAAACAGGAAATGGAAGTCAAGGGTCTGGAGGGATGACCAGTCTCCCTGAGTTGATGTTCTGATGAAGTGGGTTCGTAAGGGTACCACTGTTGTATTTTTTTATCTCTTTGGGCGATGGCTGTTTGGGGTGCAATGCTGTGTTTGTTTGAGTTGTTTCATACCCTTGACTCAATAAAAATTATTTTGCAAAAAAAAAAAAAAAAATATGCTGACTTCCAAAGCTATGTTCTAAAAAGTGTTTGCTTGCACAAACCGAAAATAATCCGATTGAGGAATATGAAACAGGGACTGCAGCGCTGAAAACACCAATATGTCTGTGCTATCGCAAAGCTGTCCCCAGCACCACAGTCCCTTGTTGCTCCATCTCCGAAAAATCTCAGTTCCATACCCCAGAGCAAAACGTTCACTAGACCAAATCATAGCTAATGGGAAATATCCTTCCCTCGAGGTCAGCCACCCTCTTACTCTACCCCACAGCTCCAATGTCCAGTTGTTAGATGGATTTACTATCTCTCTTTTTTGAGCCCATACCCTTTCCCATGGTATATGGCTAAGAGGAATCATGCCTACATAGTACTGTTCTATATGAACTCACAGTTAGGAGTTAGGATCCAAGGCCTGGCCAGCTGAGGGAGCGTTTGGTCGATAAAATTAATAAAACTATGAGGAATCTATCTCTTTATGATTACAAAATGAAAGGTGTCATTGTTAAGTGTATGGTACAGATGTTTTTAAATGAGGGCAGAAGGCGAAAACAAGAAGATTAGATTCCTGTAATGTGAGCTACAGAGCGAGGAAAAAGAAAGGGTAGTCGTGCAGGACTCGGTGCAGAGCCATGCTCCAGATTCAGAATCTCCTAGCCCCATTGCACCACCACCTAAACAAGAGCTTTTTCTACCCGTATCACCCTTTATTGAACACACTGACAGCCATGCTCAAGGGAGAAGTTTCTTTGGCCCATCTATGAATGAAACCTCAGGCAGAACCCCACTCTGGTGGTACTATAACATATGGCAATTCCACTTGTTTTCACCGTTCAGAACAGGAATGCATGTCAATACTTGCTGAGATAATCTTGACATGCACACACAAGTGGACACATCTGGAGGCCAGAAAGTGACTGCTTTTATTCATTCTTTTACCCAATTTCCATTTTTTATTCCAAAGAGCACAGGATGTCAATCAGCTGTGCCTGGACAGCACAAACGGATATGATCCCTAGAGATCCCTAGAGGTAGCATGGGACACTGTAATAATATTACAGTAATACTTTATTTCACTCATGCATGTTATATCAAATATATAAAATCACAGAGGTCAATATTCAGTATGGTGTCAAGCAGCAAAAATATCTGGGGAAAGATATTCTCATAACCTTTCCTGGATATTCAGCAGGATTTATGCTCAGAAGTCTGCTGCTGAATATATTCTAATAAAGTTATGTGTAGCCCCCTAGACCTAGTCACAGAGATTCATGGGGAGGCTCATGGCTTAGAGCAGACACCATGACCTCCTGGGGTTCCTGTGTAGGGGGTGGGGGAATAAATCTCTCTTTCAAGGCCCTTAGAGTTTGTCCTCACTGAGGTTCCTCCACTCATCAATCCAGTGCAACTACCAAAAGCATCAAATTGATTCCAAAAGCTGTTTTTCAAAATTATTTAATTCACCTGTTGGCAGGTGAAATAAAGTCCAAAATAGTAATTCACCAATGGCTAGTGCACCCAACATCAGCTAATGCCCAAAACAGCACAATAAATCTAGTCATTTTCAGTAAAATCCACCCTCTCTTTCTCTCTCTCTCTAACAGGTCAGCTCCCTGAGGCAGGGACCCTTCTTCCCCAGGCTTTTTGGAAGGGCAGCTATTCCCCTTTCAACAGCTTCTTTCACTTGGCTGAGCTTCTGGATGAAGTTCTATGTCAGAGCAGAACTTCCACAGGACCTTTCTTCTTGCAAGTAGACTCCTTCCTCCATGAACTCCCTGTGAAGACCAGTCCTTTATGGAATACTCTTCACCAAGAATTTTCTCAGGAATAAATGAGATATCCTCCTTCATCTATCTTCCCAACATAACATAACAACAACAACAACAACAACAAAAACATAAGAAATTGCCATGCTTGGTCAGACCAAGGATCCATCAAGCCCAGCATCCTGTTTCCAACAGAGGCCAAACCAGGCCACAAGAACCTGGCAAGTACCCAAACACCAAGAAGATCCCATGCTACTGATGCAATTAATAGCAGTGGCTATTACCTAAGTAAACTTGATTAATGGCAGTTAATGGACTTCTTCTCCAAGAACTTATCCAAGCCTTTTTTGAACCCATCTACACTAACCGCACTAATCACATCCTCTGACAACAAATTCCAGAGCTTAGTTGTGCGTTGAGTGAAAAATAATTTTCTCTGATTAGTCTTAAATGTGCTACTTGCTAACCTTATGGAATGCCCCCTGGTCCTTCTATTATCCGAAAGTGTAAAAAACCAATTCACATCTACTCGTTCAAGACCTCTCATGATCTTAAAGACCTCTATCATATCCCCCTCAGCCGTCTCTTCTCGAGCTGAACAGCCCTAACCTCTCCCATGATGCACTCTTTTAGAATTCTGAGACTCTTTCCTCCCTGTAAGGCCTAGCATCCAGTCCCTGGGCTCCAACCACCTTCCCTGGCAGGAGCAATTCTACTCTCCTCCTCCTGGAAACATCGCTGTGGAGAGTTCCGTCACTTTGGTAGGTTGCAGAACTAGCTTTTCCTGGTTCAACTCTAAGGGGGTCATTCTCTAACGCTATCGCACGTGAAAAGTCCCTTTTCGTGTGCAATAGCTAGCTCGGGGCGGAGTCGGTCCCAGATGAGGAGGAGTCGGGGCAGCACCAGGGGCTGACGCTGCGGACACATCATTGGCGGCAAAAGGTAAAATTCCTTATCGCCACCAGTTTCGCGCCAAATAACCACAGAGGTGCGATCGCTGCCGGCTATCGCAGGACTGCCCCCCCCCCCGCTTCGCCCCCGCCCCCCGTTACTGCCGGATTCTCTGCGACCTTAGAGAATCCAGGCCTAAGACTCTCATTGTATCCCATAGTTTCAAGAGTTTTATATCAAACACAGACCCCTACCTCCTACCACACTCCCACCTATACTACTGGCACACCAGATCTGTTTAGACCACTGTAGCCACTAAAGGTAAGACTACCAGTAAGGGGCAGAATTGAGAGTTTGCTTACAGATGTATGTAACTTTATCTGGGTAAAGTTGAGACAGATATTTATCCAACCAGACATGCATGTAATTTTATCCAGATAGCATTTACTGGGTAAAGCTAAATACTGACACCAAAACTCCTCTATTGATGCACCTTTTTTGTGCATGTAATTTTGTGTACACAGAATCCATGTGTTCATTGAGACAAAATATTGAGAGCTCAGTCTTTGTGCATATAACTCAAATGGTTAGGTGAACAAAGGCTTTGAATATCGGCCTGCCAAAAACATAAAAAAACAAACAATGAATAAGACAACAGTCTTAAAAACAACACATATAAAATTAACATTAAATAAATAATAAACAATAAATCAGTCAAAACAGTAATAAAATAGCAATAAATAACAGTTAAACCAAAGAGTGGAAAACAAACGGGTTCGCCAACTAATAAGATTCAGACTTTATTATTAAAGGGCTGGTTGAAAACTACATCTTTAACAGACATATAAAAAAGGCCCAGATCTTTAGTCAAATGTGCTTCCTTCCTCTCAAGGTTGGTCTAGACAAAATGATAGAAGCTATTCTTAAAAATAAAATCATAAGAACATAACATAAGAATATAAGATATGTCAAACTGGGTCAGGCCAAGGATCCATGAAGCCCAGTATCCTCCTTCCAACAGAGGCCATGCTACTAATGCTGGCAAAAGGCAGTGGATATTAGGGATGTGAATCGGATCCGATATTGGATCCGATTCACATCCGATATCGGATCCGATTCACATCTATAGAGATGTGAATCGGAACCAGAATCGGATCCGATATCGGATCCGATTCACATCCCTAGTGGATATTCCCTATTAACAAACAGTAGTTTATGGACATCTCCTTCAGGAACCTATCCAAACCTTTTTTAACCCCAGCTATAATAACTAACTTAACCTCATCTTCTGGCAATGAATTCCAGAATGTAATTGTGCATTGAGTGAAAAATAATTTTCTCCAATTTGTTTTAAATGTGCTACTTGCTAACTTCATAGAGTGACCTCTGGTCCTTGTATTATCCAAAAGAGTAAATAACCAATTCACATTTACCTGTTCAAGTCCTTTCATGATTTTGTAGACCTCTATCACATCCCCCCTCAGCCGCAAAAAAACAGCTCTAACCTTTTTATCCTTTTCTCATAGGGGAGCTGTTCCATGCTCGTTAACTTTTGAGTCGTGCTTCTCTTTACTTTCTCCAGTGCAACTACACCTGTTTTGAGATGCAGCGACCAGAACTGCACATGGTATTCAAACTGTGGTCTCACCATGGAACGATACAGAGGCATTATGACATCCTCCATTTTATTTGCCATTCCTCTCCTAATAATTCCTAACATTCTGTTTGCTTCTTTGACCACCAAAGCACACTGAGCCAACAATTTCAATGTAATATCAAGTATGATACCCAGATCTTTTTCCTGGGTGGTAACTCTTAAAATAGTACTCAGCATTGTGTAACTAAAGCATGAGTTATTTTTCCCTGTATACATCACCTTGTACTTGTCTAGATTATATTTCATCTGCTATATAGATGCCCAATCTTCCAGTCTCACAAGGTCCTCCTGCAATTTATCACAATATGCAAGTGATTTATCTACTCTGATTAATTTTGTGTCATCTGCAAATTTGATCACCTCACTCGTCATATCCCTTTCCAGATCATTTATAAATATATTAAAAAGCACTGGTCCAAGTACAGATCCCTGAGGCTTTGTAGTGTTTAACTTTTTCTACTGTGAAAATAGACCATTTAATCCTATTCTCTGTTTCCTGTCTTTTAACCAGTTTGCAATCCACAAAAGGACGTCGCCTCCTATCCCATAACTTTTTAGTTTTCTTAGAAGCCTCTCATGAGGGACTTTGTCAAATGCCTTCTGAAAATCCAAATACATCACATCTACCAATTCACCTTTATCTACATGTTTATTCACCTCTTCAAAAAATGTAGCAGATTTTTGAGGCAAGACTTCCCTTGTGTAAATGCATGCTGGATGTGTCCCATTAAATCATGTCTATCTATGTGTTCTGTGATTTTATTCTTTATAATAGTTTACACAACTTTTCCTGGCACTGAAGTCAGGCTCACTGGTCTATAGGTTCACTGATCACCTCTGGAGCCCTTTGTAAATATCAGGGATATATTAGCCACCTCCCAGTCTTCAGATACAATGGATGATTTTTTAAAAACACTTTATTTTTATTAATATATCTTATGACAAATCACAACACTTTGAAACATAAACAGATAAGCACTATGTAAATAATAAATAATTTGAGAAAACAAAGAAAACAAAATAAACTTATCTATTTAGTTATAAGTAATAAAGGAAAAAGGGGGCACAAGAAATGAGGAGTATCAGAGGGGAAAAAATACAAAAAAAAAGATAGACCAAATGCCTGAATAAAGAAAAGGCTCCAACATTATAATTACTCAAGACATTGGATTCAAAAGGGGCATAGGAGAAGAGGTTATCACTCTTCCTGCATCAATAAATGCCCTGAGCTGGCCGGAGAGAGGAAGGCATAAGAATTGTTTTGGTATTTCACATAACACTTACAAGGGTAGCATAATAAAAACGATGCTCCCAAAGCTGTTGTATCCTGCCAAAGGCCAAGGAAGGCTTTTCTTCTCTCTTCTGTTATTTTACACAAATCAGGGTATGCTCGAACTGATTGGCCATGAAAGGAAACATTCATATTTCTAAATTAAGTAGACATAATCCTACCTAAACTGAAGTTAGAAAAAAAGGAAACTAATAACGTTGCCCTCTCAGTCACTTCACCCTCAGAAGTTTCCAAAAACGGAGTCAAATTTAATGCTATGCAGGGGGCAGAGGCCTGTGCATTCTGAGGAGCAACAGAAGATGAAAAGAAAATTGTATTAATAGGGGGGATAACATCCTGAGAAATGTGAAGACAATCTGATAGGTACCTTTAAAGGTAAAAAGAGGTTTTCCCCCCCCAAACTCTTTGGAACGTTCAGGAACCTAAGATTAAGCCACCTTGAGGCATTCTCCAAAATTTGAACTCTGTGAGATAAAACACATTGATCTTGAATCAAATTTGCTTGAGTACTCTGTATCTTTTCAACATCTTGCTTGATGGCAGCAATTTTTAAATCCTGCTCTGCAACTTTAAAATCAAGATTGGAGACTTGAGGTTGAATTTTATCAATAAAGGAGTCTAATTTAAGTGAGGAGACCACCAAAATGGCCTCCTCACTTAAATTAGTAATTAAATCCCAAAGAGAATCCAAAGTTCTAGTCGCTAGCTTACCGAAGAGAAGGGAGATCTTCTCTGGACTCTGCCTTTCTGAAAATACTGAAGTCAGACCAGCTTCATCCGAATCCACATCTCAAGCAAAGATTTATTGAAGGACATCAACCATTCGCAGAGCTCCAACATACATTTCAGCAGATGGTGAAAAGAGAGCGGATTTTCAGAAGATGTTTGACAAAGTACCTCATGAGAGGCTTCTAGGAAAAGTAAAAAGTCATGGGATAGGTGGCAATGTCCATTCGTGAATTACAAACTGGCTACAAGACAGGAAACAGAGAGTAGGATTAAATGGACAATTTTCTTAGTGGAAGGGAGTGGGCAGTGGAGTGCCTCAGGGATCTGTATTGGGACCGGTACTTTTCAATATATTTATAAATGATCTGGAAAGAAATACGACAAGTGAGGTAATCAAATTTGCAGATGATACAAAATTGTTCAGAGTAGTTAAATCACAAGCAGATTGTGATAAATTGCAGGAAGACATTCTGAGACTAGAAAATTGGGCAACCAAATGGCAGATGAAATTTAATGTGGATAAGTGCAAGGTGATGCATATAGGGAAAAATAACACATGCTATAGTTACACAATGTTAAGTTCCATATTAGGGGCTACCACCCAAGAAAGAGATCTAGGTGTCATAGTGGATAACACATTGAGATCATTGGTTCAGTGTGCTGCGGCAGTCAAAAAAGCAAACAGAATGTTGGGAATTATTAGAAAGGGAATGGTGAATAAAACGGAAAATGTCATAATGCCTCTGTATCGCTCCATGGTGAGACCACATCTTGAATACTGTGTACAATTCTGGTCGCCGCATCTCAAGAAAGATATAGTTGTGATGGAGAAGGTACAGAGAAGGGCGACCAAATTGATAAGGGGAATGGAACAGCTCCCCTATGAGGAAAGACTAAAAAGGTTAGGACTTTTCAGCTTGGAGAAGAGACGGCTGAGGGGGGATATGATAGAGGTGTTTAAAATCATGAGAGGTCTAGAACGGGTTAATGTGAATCAATTATTTACTCTTTTGGATAATAGAAAGACTAGGGGGCACTCCATGAAGTTAGCAAGTGGTACATTTAAAACTAATCAGAGAAAGTTCTTTTTCACTCAACACACAATTAAACTCTGGAATTTGTTGCCAGAGGATGTGGTTAGTGCAGTTAGTATAGCTGTGTTTAAAAAAGGATTAGATAAGTTCTTGGAGGAGAAGTCCATTACCTGCTATTAATTAAGTTGACTTAGAAAATAGCCAGTGCTATTACTAGCAACGGTAGCATGGAATAGACTTAGTTTTTTGGTATTTGCCAGGTTCTTATGGCCTGGATTGGCACTGTTGGAAACAGGATGCTGGGCTTGATGGACCCTTGGTCTAACCCAGTATGGCATATTCTTATGTTCTTATGATCCTTTCCTGGCCTCCTCCGGTGAATCAGCAAATACACAGTCTTCATGCTGCTCCTTCACAGCCCCCTGGAAGGCAACAGATCTCAACATGGGAGCACATCTTGTTGATGGGGGCTGAGAGAAATCTCCTCACCTGGCAATTTCCGCACTCCTCCTCTAGCGATCTCAACGGGGACCTCACCACCCGACAATGAAGGAACCGGCGATGCAAAAGTTCTTACTGGGAGCTGTCCAGTGAGTTGATGTCTCGAAGGGAAAGGCCCTCACTCTCCCTTTCTGTTTTGGAGGCATAGTAGTGATAATATTTCTGAGGAATCAGGACAGCTTCCTCAAGGCGTCCTAGTCAGGCTGCCATCTTGCCCCCCTGGATGATTTTAATGATAGGTTACAAATTTCTTGTAATAGTTCTTAAATTTCATTTTTTATTTCTTTTAGAACCCCAGAGTGTATACCATCTAGTCCAGGTAATTTGCTACTCTACAGTTTGCCAATCTGGCCTACTTTATCTTCCAGGTTTACCGTTTATCTTCCAGATTCAGCCCATCTGAATTGTCCTTGTGGACATCATATTGAAATGTTTGCCTCAGTGTGATGCAGATATCAAGAAAGCAAATAGAAAGGAATGATCTGAAAAGAAATGGAGAATAACATGGAAACTATCATATTACTGCTGTGAGACCCGATCGCGATCGCATGCGATCGGGTCTCCCTACCTTTTCCCCGCGGATCAGTCGGGACTCCACTGCCAGGGGTCGGCAGAGCACGGGCCGCGGCGTGATGGCGTCCTGCCGTCAGAGGATAGCATCGGGAGAGACGCGGCTGGCTCCGCCCCTTAAAGGGGCCGGGCTGCGGAAACGAGGTCGGCCCCGGAGATGATGTCATTCTGGAGGGAGATTTAAACTCCCTTCACCTAGACTCGGATGCCTTCACAACAGGTTTAGTGTGTTGCTGCGTTTGTTCTCCTGCTGACTCTTGCCTCGTTCTTGTTTTTCTTGCCTGCCGCCTTGCCTGAACCTCGGACTGCCTTTGACCCTGCCTTGCCTGCCGCCTGCCTGAACCTCGGACTGCCTTTGACCCTGCCTTGCCTGCCGCCTGCCTGAACCTTGGACTGCCTTTGACCCTGCCTTGCCTGCCGCCTGCCTGAACCTCGGACTGCCTTTGACCCTGCCTTGCCTGCTGCCTGCCCGGACCTCGGATTGGACTGTACTTTGCCTTGCCTGCTGCCTGGACCTCGGATTGGACTGTACTTTGCCTTGCCTGCTGCCTGCCCGGACCTCGGATTGGACCTTACTTAGCCTTGCCTGCTGCCTGCCCGGACCTCGGATAGGACGTGACGCTGTATTCTCGGCATACTGCACCTAACCCCTGCCTGGAGTTGAACATTCCCCTGATATCTCCGGCCTCTACCCAGTTTTGCCAAAACCCGATAAAGGGTACTGAGGGGTTGCAGTTCCGAAACTTCCACCTTCCGGAGTCGTGAGGTACCTGGTTCCTCAGGTGTGTGTCTCTCTTTCTCCGGGTTAAGGGTCCACAGTGTCCAGAGCATAACAGATTGTGAAGGCCATGGACCCGGTGGATCTGTCAGGGCTTCAGGCAATTCCGGGCCTAGCCCAACAGCTGCTGCAACAGCGTCAACAACAGCAACAGCAGCAACTAAGCTTGGAGGCGCTTACAGCTACGGTGGAACGGTTGGTTCGGCACCTAGAAACGCCCCGGGGAGCTGAGGCCGCCGTCCCGGCACCACCTCCGCCTAGTGTTTCTGCCTCAGTTTCTCATCTGCCCGCTCCCCCTCGCTTCTCAGGGGAGGCCAAGTTATGTCGTGGTTTCATTAACCAGTGTTTCATCAGGTTTTCATTACAAGAACAGCAATTCCCCAACGATCAGACAAAGACCGCATTTATTATCTCCCTGCTCGACGGGAAGGCTATGGCTTGGGCATCCCCTTTATGGGAAAAGTCGGATCCCATATTGCGGGACTTATCCAGATTCGTTACCACCTTCCGCCAGGTTTTCGATGAGCCAGGAAGATCAGCTACTGCTTCATCCGAACTGCTAAATCTACGTCAAGGGCCCAGTACCTTAGCGGATTTTGCCATCGAATTCCGAACACTGGCTTCGGAGGTAGGGTGGCAACCAGACTGTCTAAGGGGCATATTTTTGGAAGGCTTATCCCCCCGTATCAAAGACGAACTTGCTGGTAGAGATCTTCCTGAGAATCTGGATTCCTTGATTGATCTGGCGGGTCGAATAGATCGACGAATCCAACAAAGGGCCAAAGAGGCAAGGTCCTCTCGTCGAATGTTTTCCTTGGCCCCTAATTTTTCTCGTCCTTTGGTAACTCCTGGTACGGCGGAGGCTCCGACTGAACCTAAAGAAGAGCCTATGCAGTTGGGTAGGAGTCGGCTGACAGCGGAAGAGAAGCAGCGACGAAGGAAGATGGGGCTATGCCTATACTGCGGCAACCGAGGTCATCTACTTGCTCAATGCCCCGAACGTCCGGGAAACTTCAGGTCCTAGGAGTCTTGGGGGGGCAGACCCTAGGGAGGAATCTTGCTCCTCAATTTATAGTACCTGTGACTCTGCAAGGGGATATGGGGTCTTTCACCACCCAGGCCCTGGTTGATTCTGGAGCGGGGGGAAATTTCATTTTGGAAGACCTGGTCCATCAATTACGGATACCCACAATCCCTCGGGAGACACCATTATTTGTTTCATCTATCCGCGGGGAAAACCTCCCGGGACGGATTACCACCTGCACGGTACCTATACTCCTTTCTACAGGTGTATTATACCAAGAAGAGATTACCTTTCTCGTCTTGGAGAAGGCTATCCACCCAGTGGTACTAGGTCTGCCCTGGCTACAACGACATTCTCCTACCCTTGATTGGAGGAATCTCCAAATTGCGGCATGGGGCCCAGACTGCCATAAGACTTGTATCCATTGGACACATCCATCCACTATTCCAATCGCAACCACCAAGATAACCATACCTCCCCAATACTCAGAATTCATGGACATTTTTTCTAAGGAGAAAGCTGAGATTCTACCCTGCCATCGAAGATTCGATTGTGCCATCAATTTACTTCCTGGTGCCATTCCTCCTAGGGGACGTATTTATCCACTTTCGGCCCCGGAGTCTCAGGCCATTTCGGATTATATCCAGGAGAACCTTGCACGGGGATTCATTCGTCCGTCCACTTCCCCGGCAGGGGCGGGGTTTTACTTTGTACCCAAGAAAGACGGGTCCTTGAGACCATGTATTGACTACAGGGGTCTCAACGCTATTACTCGCAAGGACCGCTATCCCCTTCCTCTGATACCTGAATTACTAGACCAATTACATGATGCAAAGATTTTCTCAAAACTGGACTTACGAGGAGCATATAATTTGGTTCGAATCAAACCAGGGGACGAGTGGAAAACCGCTTTCAACACTCGTAACGGTCACTACGAATATCTAGTAATGCCATTCGGGTTATGCAATGCACCAGCTGTCTTTCAGAACCTTATGAATGAGGTATTTCGAGATATGTTATATAAACAGGTGATTATTTATTTGGACGACATCCTCATTTATTCCAAAGATCTGGCTACCCACCGTAAGGACGTTAAACAGGTCCTCCTCTGATTACGAGAGAACCAATTGTTCGTAAAGCTGGAGAAATGCCTCTTTGAAAGACAGTCAATACCCTTCTTAGGGTTTATTGTATCCACCACGGGCTTTCTGATGGACCCAGAGAAGGTGACTTGTATACGGGACTGGCCACAACCGACAGGACTTCGAGCCATCCAGCGATTTCTAGGGTTTGCTAATTTCTACCGAAATTTTATTCCACATTATTCACACATTATAGCACCTATTACGGCCCTGACCAAGAAAGGGGCAGACACCAAAGAATGGTCACCTGAGGCCCTACAAGCTTTTAAGGAGATCAAGATCGCGTTTCTTCAAAAATCTTGCCTTCATCACCCGGACCCCAACCGACCTTTCATTGTGGAAGTAGACGCCTCGGACATAGCGGTTGGGGCAGTTCTCAGTCAGCATTCAGTCCAGGGGACATTGCTTCCCTGTTCTTTCTTTTCAAGGAAATTCTCACCTGCCGAACGGAACTACGGTATCGGTGACAAAGAATTGCTGGCCATCAAGATGGCCTTAGAGGAATGGAGGCAATGGTTGGAGGGGGCCCAACATACCATCACAGTTTATACAGACCACAAAAATTTGGAATACCTTAATAAGGCTCAGCGGCTTAATCCCCAACAAGCCCGCTGGTCCTTATTCTTTTCTCGATTTGACTTCATACTCAAATACCGTCCCGCTACTAAGAATGGTCGGGCCAACGCTCTGTCTAGATCTTATGAGACTGGAGATGCTCCTGAAACTCTTAATCACATCATCGACCCTGCTAAATTGATGCTCACGGCTACTGAGACGATACCCTCGGGTAAGACGGTCGTTCCCCTCAGGCTTCGCCCGAAGGTGCTTTCCTGGGCACATGATTCTCTGTCCGCTGGACATCCGGGACGTGCTGGAACTTGGGAACTTCTATCCCGTTACTACTGGTGGCCACAGATGAAGAAAGATGTACAAGCATACGTTGCTTCTTGCCCGAAATGCGCACAGCAGAAGCCTTTACCTGGCCGACCCTGGGGGCTCCTTCAACCCCTTCCGCCTCCTCAAGAACCTTGGACACACATCTCTACGGATTTTGTCGTGGACCTTCCTCTATCTGGAGGGAACCGAGTGGTCTGGGTAGTGGTCGATCGGTTCTCTAAGATGGTCCATTTTGTGCCTCTACCCAAGTTGCCCTCTGCTCCTGAATTGGCAGATCTATTTTCCACTCATATTTTTCGTCTTCATGGCCTTCCGCTCCATATTACTTCTGACAGGGGACCTCAATTTACGGCCAAATATTGGAATGGCCTGTGCAAGAAGTTTGACATCCAACTGGACTTCACGACGGCATTTCACCCGCAAGGCAATGGCCAGGCGGAGCGGGTTAACCGAGGTCTAAAACTGTTTTTACGACTTTTTGTGAATCATCGCCAAGATAACTGGGCCCTCCTTCTACCTTGGGCGGAATTTGCCCATAATTCCCATATCCACTCTGCCACTGGTCGGTCTCCATTTCAGGTCGTTTTTGGCAGACAGCCTTGACCCCCGCTACCTCTCCCGCTTGCTGTGGATTCCCCGGCTGCTCAACTATCAGCGCAGCACCTCCGTGAGCTGTGGGAGGCCACCAATGCCTGCCTTCATAGAGCGGCTGCAGCGGCCAAACGTATGGCTGACAAACATCGTAGACCTGCTCCCCAGTTTAATTCGGGAGATCGGGTTTGGCTGTCTACCCGGCATTTACGACTGCGAGTTCCGTCCATGCGCCTTGCTCCTCGATACATCGGACCGTTCTTCATCTCCAAACGCCTGGGTCCTGTAACTTACCGTCTACGGCTCCCATCTACGCTCCGGATCCACAATTCATTTCATGTATCACTGCTCAAACCTCTGGTCTCCTCTCCTTTTCACAAACCTCCATCGCCTCCTTCCACGATTTCTTCTGTAGACGACTCCGTCCATCAAGTTCGGGAGATTTTGGACGTCCGTCGCCTTCATCGGCGATGGGAGTATTTGATCGCCTGGGAGGGGTTCGGCCCTGAGGAGAACTCGTGGGAACCAGCTGTCAATATTTTGGATAAAACCCTGCTCCTTCAATTCCATCTGGCACATCCTGACAAGCCGGGTCCGTCCAGAAGGGGGCGTAAGGAGGGGGGTACTGTTGTGAGACCCGATCACGATCGCATGCGATCGGGTCTCCCTACCTTTTCCCCGCGGATCAGTCGGGACTCCACTGCCAGGGGTCGGCAGAGCACGGGCCGCGGCGTGATGGCGTCCTGCCATCAGAGGACAGCATCGGGAGAGACGCGGCTGGCTCCGCCCCTTAAAGGGGCCGAGCCGTAGAAACGAGGTCGGCCCCGGAGATGACGTCATTCTGGAGGGAGATTTAAACTCCCTTCACCTAGACTCGGACGCCTTCACAACAGGTTTAGTGTGTTGCTGCGTTTGTTCTCCTGCTGACTCTTGCCTCGTTCTTGTTTTGCTTGCCTGCCGCCTTGCCTGAACCTCGGACTGCCTTTGACCCTGCCTTGCCTGCCGCCTGCCTGAACCTCGGACTGCCTTTGACCCTGCCTTGCCTGCCGCCTGCCTGAACCTCGGACTGCCTTTGACCCTGCCTTGCCTGCCGCCTGCCTGAACCTCGGACTGCCTTTGACCCTGCCTTGCCTGCTGCCTGCCCGGACCTCGGATTGGACTGTACTTTGCCTTGCCTGCTGTCTGCCCGGACCGCGGATTGGACCTTACTTAGCCTTGCCTGCTGCCTGCCCGGACCTCGGATAGGACGTGACGCTGTATTCTCGGCATACTGCACCTAACCCCTGCCTGGAGTTGAACATTCCCCTGATATCTCCGGCCTGTACCCAGTTTTGCCAAAACCCGATAAAGGGTACTGAGGGGTTGCAGTTCCGAAACTTCCACCTTCCGGAGTCGTGAGGTACCTGGTTCCTCAGGTGGGTGTCTCTCTTTCTCCAGGTTAAGGGTCCACAGTGTCCAGAGCATAACAATTACCTCTATATCCAAGCCATGGTGCCACCACACCTTGAGTATTATGTGCAGTTCTCATCTCCCATCTTAATAAAAGAGACAAAAATGATAAAGGGAATGGAACATCTCTCCTATGATCAGAGGATCTGCAGACTGGAGCCCTTCAGCTTGAAAAAGAGACAGTTAAGAGGGGACATGGTAGAAGTTTATAAAATGATGAGTTGGATAGAACAGGTAAATAAAAAATGTTTATTTACCCTTTCAAATAATGCTAAAACAAGGAGATATTCCATTAAACTAACAACACGCAGATTCAAAACATATTGTAGAAAGTACTTTTTCACTCAGCACACTACCTCTGTTGCCAGAGGACGTGATCAAGGCAATTAGCATAGCAGGCTTAAAGAGATTTGGAGAAGTTCCTGGAGGAAAAGTGCATAATATATTAACAGCCAGGTAAGATAAAGAAAGCTATTGCTATCCCTGGGAGTAAGTAACAAGAATTAAATCTATTTTATGGGAATTGCCATGCACTTGCGACCTGGCTTGGCTGCTGTCAGAGACACGATGCTGGGTTTGATGGTGCTTGCATGTCAATTCTTATGTATTATGTTCTTAATATATTCCAGATAGAGGGAATCGCACATGAAAAAGCCCTTTTCCATCTGTCTAAATGCTCCACCTCCCTAAGAATAGGGATAAAAAAGCAGAAGTCATCTAAGGATCTCAGATACCTAGAAGGTATATATATTGAGAGAAGACTCCTTAAATATTTTAGTCTGAGTCCATTTAGGGCTTTGAATGCTAAAGTCAAGATCTTCAGTTGCACACAAGAATGAGAGATACTGTCCCTTAACTTTGTGCCTGAAACCAAGGGTGCAGCTGAGAATAAACATGCAGGCATCACATGCGTCACTCACTGACTGACTGCAAAGGAGAGATGGCCACAGCACAGCCAATTCCTCAGCAGCCAGCTGTTGCTTACTGACCTTCTTTCAAGACCACTACAGTAACAAGGAGGACCACCCCTGGTGAGTCTTCCTCTCAACTTTATTGGCAGGTCTCGTCTCCTGTCTTTCTGTGTGAGAAGGGGTAGAGTCCATACATTTTGTTCATGGGTCCGATGTATACTTCATTAGTGAGAGTACTAAGTCTTTTCTTTACACTAGTAATTTGCTTTGCATTTGAATTCATTCTTCTAATGAGTGTGTTTTAATTTTAATGTTTTTCAGGCTAACCCGAACTCCATGCAGTGGTTGCTTATGATCCAGGAGTCAGAAAGGGGGCACTCTGTATGCTAGATACCAGGAAGCAGAAGTGGAGGAGGCAAGGCTACCCTGATGACGCATGGAGGAACCTTAGTGGTGTGAGATCCATGGGTATGTGATCTAGCCAGTGAGTATTTCTCTGTTATTGTCCATAATGTCACCTTGTCTGTGTGTTTGCAAGTATTTTTCTCATGTGGTATCTCTCTCTGTGTGGTATGCTGATGCAGTGGTACCTTCTTTGTTCTTCTGTCTTCATTTGGTCAACTTTTCCAGGATGCATGCATACTCCTTCTGTCCCTCTCTATTGTACCTCTGTGTGTGCTGTGGCATTGTTTCCTTTCTGTGCTGTGGGCATGGTCTTCAGTTGCATGTACTGGAAAGGCAAATGATCTTTTTGTCTTCTCTAAGTAGTTACTTTTCTTTGTCTTACACTATACAGTAAATTTTCAAATGCTTAGTTGGGATCTACATGGGTACAACAAGGGTTGCATGGGTAGACTGGCTGAATCTACCTGAGTGGATTTTCAGAGACTTGAAAGTATATGCATACTTTTCACAACACACTTGCTTTGATCAGCATTACAAAGAGACATTCCAGCCCTGTTTTAGAGAGATGGTTGAAAACTACATGCACACATTTAATTTTTTTAAATGTATATGGATAGCTAATGCATGTACTTTACACCTTCAGTACAGATGACACACATATGGCCGGATTTTAGAAGGCCTGCAAGCGTAAAACCTGGGGCTTACGCGCTTGGCCGGTCCTTGTGCATGCTGGGCGAATTTTCAAAGGGGCCATTAGCTGCTGTCCCAGGGAAGCGCGCGCCACAAATTACTTCTGCTCCCGAGAAGCAACAAGTAATACAACAAAAAAATGGAGCCAGAGTAGGTTAGTTTTACGGGGTGGGGAGGAGAGGGGAAGGAGATGGAAAGTTAGGTAGGGGGTTAGGGAAGTTCTCTCCCAGTCCGCTCCTTAATTGGAGCGGACTGGGAGGGAACTGGGGAAGGCCTTATTGCGTCACCACACGGAGTTTGCGAAGTACACCCACCCTTCTGCACGCCACACGCACGGATTATAAAATCCGGCGTGCATGTGTGCACGGCCACCCAATTTTATAACATGCCCGTGCTGGCGCGGGCATGTTATAAAATCGGCGCGTCCATGCGTGCTCGCTGGGAAGCGCACTCGCATGTTATAAAATCTACCCCATACTTTTTACCTGCATAACAACGTGATCTTTAAACACAAACTATGTGGGTCATTAGTATTTGAAAATTAGGTTGGTTTGTGTGGGTTAGAGAGTACATGCATACTTTTGTTGTTAGGTGCCTTATTGAAAATGTGCTTTTGTGTGTCTTTTCTGTGCATCCTGCTTTTACATTCTTTGCTCATGCTTCTTAGTGTAAAAAAAGGGCCGGTGTCTTGCAGTCACGACATGTCACCAATTTATCAGTGCATGCATTCCCTGGGCTTTGCTCTGGAAGTGAATAGATGTCCTTATTGGAGCAGTAGTTTTATGTGCAGCCTTTTTTCCCTGCTTTTCACCTGCTGTTTTCTGTGTTGTCTGTGAGGCATGCTCAGTGACGATTTTTCTGTCTCGCATGAATAATCCAACTTCTGGAGCAGGAAGGGCAGAAACCACATACCTCTTTCCCAAAATAGGTATTTGGAGATAGCCACCCTATACCATCTGCCTCCCCCCTCATCCTCCCCAGAAAAAAGGGAACACATAACATTTATTTAGCTTTTTTAATAAACAGACAAATGCTGCAATGTGTTGTAGTGATCATAATCCTATTTCTTTAAAAATCTCACAACAAGGAAAGAGTGTAGAAAAGGCTGGCTCCCATTATTTTTCATTGGGGGAAGAAAAGATGAAAATTCAATTTTTCAGCTCATAGCAAACAGTGGGAGGTACGTGGAAATAAAGGAGGCTAGCCAGACATACTCCTGCTCTGAGTAGGAGTAAATCTATTTAGGAGTGGAGGCCTGAAGGAGGAAATAAAATAAACTCTGTGCATCTAAGTGGCTAATTAATCCTTTGGGGAGGATGGACCAGGTGGCAGAACAAAGCCTACTAATGGAGAGAGGATAGGCAACCTCTGCCATCCGCTCACTCCAAACATCTTTATTCAGATCCTTCCAAACACGTTTTTCAATGGTTTAAAATTGCATGGACAGTAACTGATTATCCTCTTTTACAACAGAAGGTATTCAGGAAACCCAGTGTGACCACTGCTTGTCTAGTGGAGCACCAGTCCTCTTGGGGTAATGATTAGAGTAGTAATTGGAGCATGAATACATCTTTGTTGCAAACCCCAGTCTTTTTTGGCACAGGTTAAGGAACAGTGGGATGGATTTTTACTTTTTAACAAAACATCAGACATAGTCCTGTTTATCTTTTGGGAAGCTTCAAAAGCAGTAATAAGAGGTAAGATTATAGCTTTAACTAACTTGTGCATTCGTAGACAAATTGAACATGTGCCTCTTACACAACATTTGGCTGGATTATAAACATGTCATTCCATACCTCCGGTTTTGTGCCACGGACTGGGTTCCCCCACTCCCGCTTCGCGGCAATAGGGTCCGGATGTTATTACAAAAGGAACAACGCTGCATTTGTAAGTTACAAACACTATCTCCCTCTGGCCTGAACCAGGAGATAGACTGGTCTGTTTTTATGTGAACTTGATATTTGACTATGATTGGCTGTTAATGGTCATGTAACATTTGCATGCCGATTTTGTGAGGGCTTTAAACTGCTTCTGTCAAACGCTGTCTCTTGTATATCACTGCGGGGTATGCCAGTTTGAAATGTTTCCTGGGTATGTGTCTCTTTGTGTAGCTTATAATTAGATGCTTTGGGGTAGATTTTCAAACCGCGCGATTTGGCGTACTTTTGCTGGCGCATCAGGCACAAGCAAAGGTACGCGGGATTTTAGTAGATACGCGCGTAGCCGCGCATATCCGCTAAAATCCTGGATCGGCGCGCGCAAGGCTACCAATTCCGTATAGCCGGCGCGCGCCGAGCCGCGCAGCCTACCCCCGTTCCCTCCGAGGCCGCTCCGAAATCGGAGCGGCCTCGGAGGGAACTTTCTTTTGCCCTCCCCTCACCTTCCCCTCCCTTCCCCTACCTAACCCACCCGTCCGGCCCTGTCTAAACCCCCCCCTTACCTTTGTCGGGGGATTTACGCCTCCCGGAGGGAGACGTAAATCCCCGCGCGCCAGCGGGCCGCTAGCGCGCCGGGACGCGACCTGGGGGCGGGTCCGGAGGGTGCGGCCACGCCCCCGGACCGCCCCGGGCCGTAGCCACGCCCCCTGGCCCGCCCCCGGAACGCAGGGCACTGCTCGCCTAAATCCGGGCGGATTTAGGCGAGCAGGGCTCTTAAAATCCGCCCCTTTATATTCTTCTAATCTGCATGCTTATTAATACACTGCTTATTTGTACATATATTCTTAGTTACTAAATTCTGTATTATTATATGACAGCTACAGTCCCTCCCAAAGAAGCCGCACGGAGAAACATGGCTATGTTGGGGGATAATAACGCTTAATAAGTTTATATGGGACGCAGTGGTGATTTTAAGTTCTGTTGTTGAAATTTATATCTGGAATAAAACCATACAAAGATGAAGAGAAGCATCTGTATAAATGTTTATTGACTTTGAATATGAGACCACTTTACCTCAGATTTTCTGATGATTTCATATTTATATGAGGTCTTTATATCCACTCTTGCTTTTCTATTCATTAAAAAAAAAAATAAAACAAAAGGCATTTCCACCTTGAGGACAGAAATAAAAGAAAACTAGAGAACTTGCATGAGCAAGGAAGAAATTTAAAAAATTTAGAGAACATTGTTATATTTCAGGGGCAAATGAATTCTTTTGGATCAACTTGTTGCCCATTTATCTTGTTTAGCTCAAAGGCACTTTCATTAGAATGCCAATAATCCTCAAAACTTCTTCTGTGGCAGTTAATGAAGATGTCTGTTGATAGACAAGTTCACTGCCTTAAATCGTGCTCTGGAGAGCAATTGGTTTGCCCTAGGGCTATTGCAGAAGGTTTTGCAAATGTATTGTACAGATTTACATAAATCTGAGCTTTTGTTGCCAAACAGAAGGAAAGGATAACTACATTTACCCACATTGAATGCTATAAAGAGGAAGGCTTTGTCAGTGAGATTCAAAGAACTATTAATAATGTTAAACCTAGCCTTTCCCCAACCTACATCCCACCACAGCCTGCCTTTGCAAAAATGTGACCTCCGGTCTTCCCCAGCCACCCTCTACCCCATGACAAGGTGAGGTCTTGAGGAACAGGTGCGATGCATATTCACTCCTATCCTGCTGATGCCAAAATTCAAAATGGCAGCAGCTGAGCCATAGCTTCCCTTTGTCCCACAAGAGAGGGACAAACAGAAACTGCAAATTAGCCGGCACCATCTTGAATTTTGCTGCCAGTGGGGCAGGAGAGATTGGACATTGCTCCTACTCCTGAAGACCTTGCCTTGACTTGGAGTAAGGGTCAGGCCGGAGGAGAATTGGGGGGCCTGGGAGACTGCTCTTCTACAAGCTGGGGTGGACTTGGGTATTGTTTTGGGAGGTGCCATGTGCTAAGTGCAAGTAGTGAACACTATTTCCATTTAGCGAATGCGCATATCAGACGTCAGAAGAAACACACAAAGAAAACATTCACCAGCTGCACAAACAGTCCTGCCTTTTAAACACACACACACACACACACACACACACACACACACACACATATATATATATATATATATATATATATATATATAAATCATATACATCATATGGTATATATATGTATATGTGTTTATTTATATACTTTATATATAAGGGTATTTATTATATGAAGACAATTATGTCCTAATTTTACAGAGCTTTTTAATAATATTGTTAAAAAATGTCAGTTACCCAATCTTTTTATGAGGCCACCATTATCGTAATTTCTAAGGCAAGCAAGGATCCAGATTTCCTGATAAACATGGCTGTATCTCACTCTTCAGTACTAATAGTAAGATCTGTACTAATGCTCTGAATTTCTGAATAGAAGATTGGATTACTTCCCTTCCCTCATCCAGGTCAGACTGAATTTATAAAGGCAAGTATGGGATGGGTAATGTGAGATTAATTAACTTATTACCTTCCATTCAAAAAACTAAGGGCCTCCTGTTAAAAGGATTTCCCTGTTTTGTTTCTATAAGAAACATGCTAAATACCTAGGCCCCTAAGTACAAAAATTGATTTGCCTTCTTTGGATGCTGAGAAAAAATTCAGTAGGATTGAATGGGGACGCAAGAAGACCCAGAATATTTATGTTAAAAATGTTGCCATTCTAATAAAATAAAGTGTTAACAGTATATTAAGCTTTGTTGCAAAAGCCTTCAAGTTCTGTACCATAGCTGAATAT
Organism: Rhinatrema bivittatum; assembly: GCF_901001135.1. NCBI lineage: Eukaryota > Metazoa > Chordata > Amphibia > Gymnophiona > Rhinatrematidae > Rhinatrema > Rhinatrema bivittatum. Next base: position 451,358,158 of record NC_042617.1, read on the forward strand.
CATGCTATGATATCATACTTCTGGAAATGTAAAATAAGAATGTAAGAACTGCCATGATGAGTCAGACCACGGTCTATCAAGCCCAGCATCGTGTCTCCGACAGTGGACAATCCAGGCCGCAAGTACCTGGCAGGTTCCACAAAATAGACTTAATTCCTGTTACTCAATCCCAAGGATAGCAGTAGCTTTCTTTAGTCGATCTGGCTAGTAATGTATTATGGACTTTTCCTCCAGGAACTTGAATAAGCCTCTTTTAAACCCTGTTATGCTAGTCACATTGATCCTGTCCTCTGGCAACAGATTCCACAGCTTGACAGTGCATTGAGTGAAAAAGTACTTTTTAAGATTTGTTTTGAATCTGCTGGTTGTTAGTTTCATGGAGTTTTAGTATTATTTGAGAGGGAAAATAACCCCATTCATGATTTTATAAACTTCAATCATATCCCCTCTCAGCTGTCTCTTTTCCAACCTGAAGAGCCCTAGGCTGTGTAGCCTGACAATATAGTAAAGATGCTCCATCCCTGTTATTATTATTGTCCCTCTTCTCTGCACCTTTTCTAGTTCCGCTATGTCTTTCTTGAGATGGGGTGATCAGAACTGCACACAATACTCAAGGTACAGTTGCACCATGGCTCAATACAGAGGCAATAATATATTTACTGTTTTATTCTCCATTCTTTTTGGATTATTACTAATATTCTATTTTCTTTTTTTGACCACTGCAGCACACTGAGCTGAGAATTTCAATATATTATCCACAAGGGCTACCAATAAAGAATCCAGCATTGTGTACCTGAGGTTATGAATATTTTTCCCTATGAGCATTACTTTTCACTTTTCCACATTAAATTTCATCTTCCGTTCAGTAGCCCAGTCTCCTAGTCTCACCAGTTCCTTCTGCAGTTCTCACAATCTGCTGCCATTTTAGCAAATTTGACAATTTTGTGTCACCTGCAATTTTGTTCCCTTTTCCAGATCATTTATGAATATGTTAAACAGCACAGGTGCCAGTACCAATCCCTGTGCTACTCCACTAATGACCTTTCTCCATTTGGAAAACTGACCATTTAGTCCTATCCTCTCTTTCCAGCCTTTTAACCAGTTACCAGTCCATCACAGAACAGTGCCTCCTATCCCATAACTTTATATTTTCCTAGGAGTCTTTCATGGGACATTTTGTCAAATGCCTTCCAAAAATCCAAATACACTATATCAACCAGCTCACTTTTATCTATATGTTTATAAACACCTTAAAAAATTATAAAAGATTGGTAAGATAAGACTTCCTCTTGCTAAAACCATGTTGATTCTTCTCCATTAAGCCATGTCTTTCTATATGGCCAGTGATTTTGTTTCTAAGAATATTTTCTACTATTTTGCCCAGAATTGACATCAGGCTCATCAGTCTATAGTTTTCCAGATCACCCCTGGAGCCTTTTTTAAAAATCTGTGTCACATTGGCCACCTTCTAGTCTTAGGGAATCATGGCTGTTTTAATGACAGAGGTTTGAAATGTCATGTTTTAGTTCTTTTAGCACTCTGCCTTCTGATCACAGTGATTTATTACTCTTTAGTTTATCAAACTGATCCATTACATCCTCCATTTTGCTTCAAATGTGCTTGAATAAGATTTTGTTATTAGTTTTTGCCTCACTGACAACCTTTTTTTCAAAGTTTCTCTTGGTCTCTCTAACTACTTTTTTACATCTAACTTGCCAATGCTTATACTCTTGCCTATTTCTTCATTTGGATTTGCTTTCCAGTTTTTGAATAATGTGCTTTTAGCTTTAACTGCCCCCTTTACCACATCATTAAACCACAGTGACAGTCATTTGGTCTTCATTCAACATTTTTTTAATGAATGAGATATTTTTTTATTTGGGCTTCCAAAATGGTATTTTTACATAATGTCCACATCTCATGCAATCTTTTAACCAGTGGTATTTTTAAACAATGTCCACATCTCATACAAACTTGCATCCACTCATTTCAGTTTTTTTCAAACTAATTTCCTCATTCTATCATTGTCTTCCTTTTTAAAGTTATATCCCAGTGTAATAGTTTTACTTAATGATTATGTCAAATTTGATTGTATTATGATCTCTATTGCTCTGCAGCCCCAACACAGAAACTTCTTGTACCAGGTTGTGTGTTCCACTGAGGACCAGATCTAAAGTAGCTTCCTCTCTTGTCGGGTTCTAGGACATGAAACAGTCATTTATAGCATCTAGAAACTTAACCTCTCTTGCAAGTCCCAATGAGATATTGACCCAATCAATATCAGTGTAATTGAAATCTCCCATTATTATTGTGCTGCCAAATTGATTTGCTTTTTAAATTTCAGCTAGCATTTCACAATTTATTTCTTTATTTTGGCCAGGTAGCTGGTAGTATACACCCACTGCTATACTCTTACCCATCACACATAGAATTTCTATCCATAAGGATTCCACATTGTATTTTGTTTCCTACAGGATATTTATCATGCTTAACTCTATGCCATATTTTATATATCGTGCCATCCCTCCACCAATTTGATCTGCCCTGTCATGATGATATAATTTATACCCTGGTGTCACAGTGTTCCATTGGTTATTTTCCTTCCATCACATCTCTGAAATACATATGCAGGTAAAGTTTCAAAAGAATTACATGCGTAAATGTAACAAACTATTGAAGAAATCTTCAAAAGCCATTTACTCAAGTAAAGTGCATTTATATGTGTAAATCTCAATTTTAAGTGTGTAAATGCTTTTTAAAATCATGCTCATCATGTCTATATCCTTGAATAATGCCATACATTCTAAATCACCAATCTTACTGTTCAGACATCTGGCATTCACATACAAACATTCTAAAGTGAGTTTTTTATTTGCACTTTAATTTCTCTTTGTATTCACAACCTGCTTATTAGCAAATGATGATACAGGCAGTTTAGAGTCATTCACATCTGGGAGCTCTTTGCCTAAGTCTATCTGGGCTACTTCATTCTTAAACACAACCTCTTCTGGGATATTCTAGCTTCCCTGTTTTTCAAGAATCTTTAGAAGATACCTCCTTCCGAACTGTGCACTTCTCAGCAACTGTTGATTTCCATCATGGCCTAGTTTAACAGCTGCTCTATCTCTTTTGCAAATGTAGTGCCAACATCCTGATTCCATCACTTTAGAATACGCTCCCCCTTCCCCATTACCTTCAAATTTAAAACCATCTTCTCTGCATCATCGTCTTATCCTTCCATTGAGATTCTGGAGTTCAGCCTGTCTCTGGAATTCTGTATGTGGAGCAGGAAGCATTTTTGAGAATCAAACCCTGGAGATTCTGTATTTCAGCTTCCTATCTAAAATCCTAAATTTAGTCTCCAGAACCTCCTTCTTATGATATTGGTATGGTGTACCCACATGTGACAAATGTGCTCCTCCCCAGCACTCTCTAAAATCTATCTTATCAATCTTTTGTAAAACAATTTTGTTAAACCAGTGGGAAAGTATAGTTGTTGGTCAACTTCAGCAAGAATAGTAGATAACACTGATAAATGGCCTAATTATTTTGTACCAAAGAAGTTTGCTCTAATTTAACCAATGGTCAAAAGTAAGGAAAAAAGACTGCATGTCAGTTTTCTTATCCCATTTTGAAACAGTACAGAATTTGCCCAAGAATTTAATTTCCTCCAACATCTTGAAAGGAAACAAGATCCACAGAAAAACTGCATGCAAGCAAAAACATCTGCATAAGCTAACTGTGGAACTTTTGTCTGGAAATGCTAAATTTAAGCATCCAGCCAAAGTTCTACCACACTTTTACATCAAGATGCTGTTTTCAAGTTTTTTTCAATGGAATTTTTTGCTTCCAGGAGTTGCAGAAAATGTAATTAATGGGTAAATAATGTGATACTTCAAAAATGGACAAGCAAAGTCATTTGCAGGCGTTTTTTTTAACCTTTTTGCCCCAAACTTAAATCTAAGTCAAAAATCATATTAGATTCTCCCATTGAATGATGACTAAAAACTCATTTTTTGTTATTATGCATATGTGCTACAAGTCCAATTTGTGCAAAGCATGTGCAATCACAGATGGTGCTTGTATAATCTCCAGTCATCAATAAAACCGATTTCCTATGTTGATTCTTCTCTTTAGTAGCATCAATGAACTGGTGTTCTTTGTTCATAATGCCATCAGTTTATGTACTTTCCCTGAGTGTCTATTTGGTAGCAGTTATTTCTTAAGTAGTTGGACCATTTGAACATGCCTGGAGAGCAGTCTTCAGAGTCTTTGTATTATATGAATGGCTGGCTTCACATGTGTCGCCACTCATCAACTGTCCATATGGCACTTCTTTTCTGTCTGCTATAGGCACTAGATACCTGACCCAGTGAAGCAAAGGGCAAAGCAGATAACATTCAATGTCACAGTTTTGTAGCCTTCCAGCACCTCAGTATTTGTTACATCCCAAAACTACCACAACAATGTAAAACTCTTCTTTCAGTTACACTGAAGTCTGTCAGGGTTTACATGGACATATTTTCAAAAAGGGGCTCTAGAGAATAATTTGCTTGGTGTGATCAGTGTTGGTTCAAGGTATAGGAACCCTAGGCAAACTTTCAGTCTTGTACCCCTCCTTCTGACCTTGACCTCCTTCCTCTCAACTCACCCCACACACAATAAAAAAGGATGCATTTATAACAACAGATTTTACATGAACAGAGACATTCAAAGTACAGTTTTCTAAGAAATATCACTTACAATATGTATATTATATTTATATGCACTGCTGTATGCCAACCAGACAACTATGCTAAAAGGCATAAAAGATGCTTAGAACCCATAATATATAAGGCCTGTTGTAGCACATGTTAGATGTGGATTTAGCACTCAGAAAGCCATGAGTAAACAGAATTACAATTACAATATAGTAAACCTCCCTTTCCAAAACAGCACTGACAGCATTCAGACAGTAAGAACCCTAGCTATTAAAAGGCAATACTGCAAATATTACACCAGGCTAGGCATAAGCAATATAGTACACAAGCTGCTTTTACTTCATCTTTAGGTGCTGAGACAGAGGTGAGGAGGGAGGGGGAAGGATTGTTAGCAGGAGGGACTTTCCCCACCCCAACCCAGCCACCCCATACCCCACAAGAAGGAGAGGAGGATAACATCCCCTCCCCCAATGCCTATGGGCACATGCTGCCTTAATCTGGCCCTGCACCAGGCTCTATAACCCCAATATTCCTCCTATTAGGAAAACAGAAGAAGTCAGGCAGCTATAGATCCCTAAACAGAAGCTACAAGCCAGCAAAATACCTCACTTCAGTCACATATGCAGAACATGCAGACTCTCAATAAATACAGAATAAAGACACCCTAAAGTAAAAATAAAAATCTGCAGACAAAAACTGAACTGGAAACCATAAGAAGCCAGACTCTGTATGTAGTGCAACAATTGAAAACAGAAACATTGCCATGCCTCATAAAATTTCAAATAATAAAATCAAGAAATATAAATTAATAATAATAAAAACAATATTTTGAAAAAGAATATTTCAAAATAGCTAACAAATAAAATAATATCCAATAATTAAAATACATTAAAAAAAAATTCCAAACACAAAAAAGTATTGCAAAATACTATACACATCAAATAATACCCAATGCTTAAAAGTAACAAGGATATAAATAAACCAGCTCACCATTCTTGTGAACTTTGATTTCTAGATGCCCTGAGATTGTTGTAGATAAGCTGGTAGGATGGAGTGCTGAGAGAGGGTTGTTGTGTACAAATTTTAATATCTTTCTCTCACACACACACACATGCACATGTTCTCTCCATACACACAGGCTCTACCACTTATATGCTCTCTTACTCTAACATATACACACTGATTCTTCCCCTGTCTATCTGACACACACCCTCACTCCTTCACACAGGCTCCGTCTCTCTCTTATGCATACACACACTCCCACACACAGGCTTGATCTCTCCCTCACATACTCCCTCACTCACATACTCCCTCACTCATATATACCCTCATTCTCTCATAAACATACTCCCTCATATAGGCTCCTTCTCTTTCTCTCACACATACACCCTCACTCACCTTACACACTCAGGTTCCTTTTCTCACTCAACCACACACCCTCACTCCCTCACACAGGGTCCCTCTCTCTCTCACTCACATTATTACCTCTCTCACACAAAGGCACCCTCTCTCTCGTACACACACACTTACCCCCATACCCAGGCTCCTTCTCTCTCACATATATCCTCTCTCACACATAATTTCACTCCCTCACACAGCATCCCTCTCTCCCTCAGATACACTCTCATTCACTCCCACTAGCTCCCTCTCTCTCTCTTTCACATACACTCACACACACACATGGGCTCAGATTCTCCTTTCACCCAAACACCCTCACACAGGGACCCTCTCTCTCTCTCACTCACACACACCCTCACTGTTCACGTGTTCTCCCTCTCTCACATATAAACATACAGAGGTAGATCTTAAAAACATACACGTGCACATACTTTTGCGTGCGCCACCGGGGTCGGCGCGCGCAAGGCTGCACAAAATCGGCAGCCTGTGCGCGCCGAGCCGCGCAGCCTACCTCCGTTCCCTCCGAGGCCACTCCGAAATCGGAATGGCCTCGTTGGGAACTTTCCTTCCGCATCCCCCCACCTTCCCCTCCCTTCCCCTATCTACCCCACCTCCCAGCCCTACCTAAATGCCCCCCTACTTTTGTTGGGCAAGTTACGCCTGCTTGAAGCATGCGTAACTTGCGCGTGCCGCCCCGGCATCCCCCGGCACAGGCCGCAGTGCCGGGGGACTCGGGACCGCCCTCCCAGCCCGCCCCTGAACCGTTACCATGCCCCCGGACTTGCCCTGGACCACCCCCTGACCCCGGACACGCCCCAGACACGCCCCCTCCCACCCCTTTTACAAAGCCCCGGGACTTACGCTCGTCCCGGGCTTTGCGCGCGCCAGCGGCCTATGCAAAATAGGCACGCAGGCGCGCAAGTGCCCTGCGCGCGTGCACTCAAGGGCCTCCTTTGTACACGTCATAGCGGGAACCTCGGGGGCATCCCCTCCTGATGACGTCAACTCGCTGCTGTACTTAAGCTGATCAGCCCTCTGCTACTACAAGTTAGCAAGGAGTTCCCTCGTTGCTGAATCCGCTCCATTCTTGGATTTCCAGTTCCTGGCATGTGGATGCTTTGGGTACCCGCTCCTCAGGGGCCTTTCCCCGTTCCTGGCTATCCACTCCTCAGAGGGCCTTCCAGCTTTGGACTACCTGACTCACTTCTCAGGTCACTCTCCTGGATCCACCATTTGTGAGTACCTTATTACAGACTTCAACGATACCAGCCTTACTGAAGCCTCTGCAGTGTACCCCGTGCCTCGGGCCACTACTGTTCCTCTTCAGTACCTGTTGTTCCAGTATACACTATGCTGCAGGGTATTGCCGAACCAGCTACAAGATCCACTTCCTGGTTTCTGTACTTCAGACTACATCATCTTCAGTACAGTCATCCTCGGCATACCTCGCTCTGCGGGCCACTACCGGATCTGCACTTCTGAGGTAATTTCTACTCATCTGAAGGGACTTCCTAGCGTACCCTGGGCCACTACCAGATCTTCACATCTCTGATATCTTCCTGCGTATACCCCACTGCTCAGAACTGTATTATATGCCTCTTCCCGCTTTGCGGGCTCTGCCTTTCTTTCCTTCTTAATAAAGTCTCTATATACAACTGTATCCTATGCCGCTGAGACCGTGCCTACCGATGGTGAGGCCCAAGGGCTCCTCCCTGTAGGCATAGACATCCCTTATCTCGGCCCAGGGTTCACATCCCTACAAAAATATAACACAGAGAAGCCAAAATTACCACCAAAGGAAGAAACCAGGAATCACAAAAGGGTCTATCCATTCCCAAGTAAGCCTACACTTGGGTAAAACAATGAAAACACTGGAGTCTGTAGTTGGTGTTCAAATAAAAGATAGTCTTTACTGTAACTTAAAAAAGGATCCAAGTCAAAATGACAAAAATAAGAATCAACATACATCCAATGATCAATAAAAAAGCAAATGGTTTCTCTGGTCATCCTTACTCTGGCTCACTTCCCTTCTTGCTCTTGCACTTTCATCCTGATCAAAAATATCGTCACCAGTGAAAGTGGGATAACTAGAGTGCAATTCCAGCTCTGGCATGAACTGGTCTGGAAAAATATTCCCAAGCATAATATCCAAAAGAGGGTTCTAACAAGTCAAAATCTTCAACTTTAAGTCAACTATCAAAAATAGAAGTCTCGAGTTAGTGGCTCAAAAGCCTACATCCTTCTCTTTACCCAATCTGTTAACTGGTCGAATGGGTCAAAAGATCTCTGATTCCAGTCCCTTGGGATACTAGGTGTATGCCTTTCCTTCAGACACTGGTCAGTCAAAATCCAAAAATCTTCTCAAAACGTCTTCCTCAATTCCTCTTTGCCAAAATGCTTGAACTGACTTCTGTGAGATCCAGAGCAACATCCAGCTCTCCAATCACCTTGTTTTGTGATCTTGGGGAAACAGTTTGCTCTTCAATCCCCCATCTCCTGAAACCCTGGGTAAGGTTTCAGCTCCTTACTCTTCCTCTGTCTCCTATCCTGTTGCTTCAAGATCCTGGAGGAATCTCTTGCAGTAACTCCTAGTTCTTCCTCTGTCTCCTTCCCATTATCCCTCTGAAGCCCTGGGCATGCTCCATAAGTCTTAATACTCCAACAAGCCTATCCCCCAAAAAGTTAGCAAAGGAATCAGAAGTATCAAAACTCCTCCCTCTGCCCCTAGATAGAAAAATCACAAAGGGAAAATAGTGACTGGAATAGATGGCGTGCGCATGTTATAAAATCCTGGGCGGCGCACACAAGGGGGGTGGAATTTTTCAAAATCGCACGGCAACGAGATCTGGGCCTTTCCCAGTTCCCTCCCAGTCCGCTCCAATTAAGAAGCGGACTGGGAGGAAACTTTCCTACCCCCTACCCTAACCTCCCTTCCCCTTCCCCTCTCCTCCCCACCCTTTAAAACCCTTTTTTAATTGCTTTTACCTTTTGTTTTGCAAGTTACTTCAGGGCCCGACCTGAAGTAACTTGCGCACGCCGGAAGCCGGCCAGTGCGCGAGGCTCCAGGACAGCGAGGAATGGCGCTGTCCCGAGCCGCCCCCTTCTGCCTCCCTGGACCGCCCTGCTCTGCCCCTCGGATCACCCCCTTTTAAGGCCCCGGCATTTACACACATCCCGGGGTTTACGTGCGTGGAAGGGCCGGTTTGAAAATTGGCCTGGTGCACGTAAGGCCCGGCCACGTTCGTAAACCCTGGGATTTACGCCCGCTGGGGTCTTAAAATCCAGCCTATACTGTTTAGAGGCATCAGCCATCTCTAAAGTACGTGTTTATTGAAATTGCAACTCATGGTTTGTGCAAACATCTGGCGCAATTTCCAGGGCTCATGTGTAGTTTCTTCTTCTGTTTCTTCCCATTTTCCCTCTTATGGTGCATAAGTAAAATTGTTTATAAAACTTTGAGCTGTGTGCTAGTGTCTTGCTGTGTGGTCTGGGGAGAGCAATGGTACCTAGAAAATTCCCTGTGGGGTGTCCAGGATCTTTTCGGGGGGCTTGGGGATTCTGTTTCACCTTCCCCCGCCCCCAAGTTTGTGAACCTGCATTCTTAATAATATCGTTTCTTCTAGAGTTGCCCTCCTCTCCCTTGGCACTGGGTAGATTTAAATACCATTGGGGAGGGGGGCACATAGATTTAAAATATTTATAGCCTGCATATTATACAATCAAGTTGTTGTAAACAGGTAACCATCAGTACATATATAATAGCAACAACATCAAAAATAGAAGACAAAATCTAGAACATAAATACACAAATTTACAAACTGAATGTTTGCACATAAACGAACTGGGATACCAAACTCATTGTATGAAATGCTTGAGAAAAATAAAAAGCTGTAACTTGTTTTCTGAAATGTTTATAACTCTGGATTGCCCATACATGTTCCAGAAGTGAATTCCATACAGATGGACTTGCAATGGAAAACATATTTTTCTGAAACCCCTGTAGGTGAACTTGCTCAATGGTTGGAACTGTTCATAAATATTTATCTTGTGAACATTTTATGCATGGAAATGGATTTGAAAATCATTCTCCCTTTTTAGCCCCTTTAGCATGCTACCTCTGCTCCAACTGTGACCAGAAATATTTCTATTTGTCAACCTGCCTCAGTCTCCTATCTGGCCACAATATGTTTGAAATTGGAATTTTAGTTTAAAATTAGAGATGAGCTGATGTTTGGATTGCGAAGATCAATCACCATCTCTAAGGTTAGGCTATGATCCAAGTATTTGGAGACCTTTTGATTTATACTCTGTGCAAAAACAAGCTGAAGCACCCTAAAATAAGTGGCTTGCACCATACTGTTTTCTATTTAAAAACAGTTTTAAACAGATTTCTCAATTCTTCCTGGAATTCTATTAAATGAGGACTGTACACTCATCTATATCTCCAGTATATTATCAGAGCTAAGCATAGCAGTCCTATTAGAAATAAATGTTCTGTAAGCTGCAAGCATAATTAGACATTACTGTCTTTTATAGATCACCTGCTGGAACTATGTACTTAGAATACAATGGGCTCACAGTATAATAGCCAACATCTCGTATCCAGTATGTCAGCATCTGTATTGTGAGAGGCAAACCATTTACAAATGTCTTAGGAAAGAAACAAAAATTGCAGTATCTCTCTGTAGCAGTTATACCATTCTATTATATTTTTTAGTGAACAAGAAAATGCATCATTGAAACAGCTCCTCTCTTACAGCACAATGTAAGCACCCCGATGGTGTCTGACTGTCTGTATCCGTAACCAAGACTATAATGTGCATAGTTGTTAGCTAAACATTTCATTTGAACATCTGTTCAATTATAATGACTTTTAACAACATTCCAGTAATGTCGCTAAAATTTAAAAAGGAAACATTTCTTCTGGCAGCCGTCCCAAGGAACGCTGAGCAATGAAAATGCACTTGTACGCCCCTTCATCATATCGGAAAGTTTGAAAAGGCTCTAATAAAGAAGACTTCCAAAAGCTGCCAGCTTTTGTCTTATTTTAAGCTACATTTGAATGAACCTTGCCCAGATTCAAACCTGTGGATTGTAGATAATAGGCTACAGAGATAAAGATTAGACTATCCAAATATACAGAATAAAACTCCTCCTATTTGTTAGGCTCACCGGTCAAGGCTGCGGTCTGTCCCAGCCATCCCTGCTGGCTGCCCAACACGTCAGCTCTCTTCTGGCATGGCCCTGTCTGCCTTTACATTGCAGCCATATGTAAGGCTTTGAACAATTGTTTGATGGTTATAGAATATATGCTGATGCCATTCCGTTTTTATTTTATCCGGGTTCAGTCCACTTTGTCAGAAACTTTGAAGTTAATTGGCATATGTCTAGCAACCATAAGACAATGGCTTTTTCATAATAAGCTTGCATTTAACATCTGTTAAACAGAAATAATGGTGATTCAGCAGCCATTTGCTACTCCTCCTCTATCAAACATTAGGCTTGACGATATGATTTTTCCAATTCACTCTAGTGGTATGAGCCTTGGAGTTTGACTAGATGCTAACATAAGTTCAACAGCAGACCAAAACTATCATTAAGGCTGGGTTTTTCAAGCTGTGGATGTTGCGGACCCAGTCTCGGCAGCCGCGACTAGGCCCTTACCTCCTTGGTCCCGGCCCGTCTCTGAGGGTCTGCGGCCTGTTTCGCGGCATTCCCACGGGGGGGGGGGCGGGGGGACACCGCCGAGAAGCCCTGCCTGGACGCCTTCTCCCTAGGAGTGCACGCGTGCAACCCACGCTTATGAAGGCCGTTTCCCGCCATTGGAAGTTCTGCCCTATCGATGACGTCAGATGCCGCGGCCTATGTAAGGCCGCCACGGAGCCCAGGAGTTTGCCTTGCAACGGGGTTCCTTGCGGTCCTCTATTGCTCCATGCCCCGGAGTGTGCTATTGCGTTAGCAACTCCGTTCCTGCCTGAGACTTGCTTCGCTCCGTGCCCAAGTCTTGCTTTTGTCTGGCTTGCTTGCAGTAACCTATTCTGCTTCAGTTCCAGCTTGGTTCCAGTACCCAGACCTGCTTCTGCTCCTGTCTGGTTCCAGTAGCCAGTCCTGCTTCAACTCCTGTCTGGTTCCAGTGGCCAGTCCTGCTTCAGTTCCTGTCTGGTTCCAGTAGCCAGCCCTGCTTCAATTCCTGTCTGGTTCCAGTGGCCAGTCCTGCTTCAGCTCCTGTCTGGTTCCAGTGGCCAGTCCTGCTTCAACTCCTGTCTGGTTCCAGTAGCCAGTCCTGCTTCAGCTCCTGTCTGGTTCCAGTGGCCAGTCCTGCTTCAGCTCCTGTCTGGTTCCAGTAGCCAGTCCTGCTTCAGCTCCTGTCTGGTTCCAGGAGCCAGTCCTGCTTCAGCTCCTGTCTGGTTCCAGTAGCCAGTCCTGCTTCAGCTCCTGTCTGGTTCCAGTGGCCAGTCCTGCTTCAGCTCCTGTCTGGTTCCAGTGGCCAGTCCTGCTTCAGCTCCTGTCTGGTTCCAGTGGCCAGTCCTGCTTCAGCTCCTGTCTGGTTCCAGTAGCCAGTCCTGCTTCAGCTCCTGTCTGGTTCCAGGAGCCAGTCCTGCTTCAGCTCCTGTCTGGTTCCAGTAGCCAGTCCTGCTTCAGCTCCTGTCTGGTTCCAGTGGCCAGTCCTGCTTCAGCTCCTGTCTGGTTCCAGTAGCCAGTCCTGCTTCAGCTCCTGTCTGGTTCCAGTAGCCAGTCCTGCTTCAGTTCCTGTCTGGTTCCAGTAGCCAGTCCTGCTTCAGCTCCTGTCTGGTTCCAGGAGCCAGTCCTGCTTCAGCTCCTGTCTGGTTCCAGTAGCCAGTCCTGCTTCAGCTCCTGTCTGGTTCCAGGAGCCAGTCCTGCTTCAGCTCCTGTCTGGTTCCAGTAGCCAGTCCTGCTTCAGCTCCTGTCTGGTTCCAGTGGCCAGTCCTGCTTCAGCTCCTGTCTGGTTCCAGTAGCCAGTCCTGCTTCAGCTCCTGTCTGGTTCCAGTAGCCAGTCCTGCTTCAGCTCCTGTCTGGTTCCAGTGGCCAGTCCTGCTTCAGCTCCTGTCTGGTTCCAGTAGCCAGTCCTGCTTCAGCTCCTGTCTGGTTCCAGGAGCCAGTCCTGCTTCAGCTCCTGTCTGGTTCCAGTAGCCAGTCCTGCTTCAGCTCCTGTCTGGTTCCAGTGGCCAGTCCTGCTTCAGCTCCTGTCTGGTTCCAGTAGCCAGTCCTGCTTCAGCTCCTGTCTGGTTCCAGTAGCCAGTCCTGCTTCAGTTCCTGTCTGGTTCCAGTGGCCAGTCCTGCTTCAGCTCCTGTCTGGTTCCAGTGGCCAGTCCTGCTTCAGCTCCTGTCTGGTTCCAGTAGCCAGTCCTGCTTCAGCTCCTGTCTGGTTCCAGTAGCCAGTCCTGCTTCAGCTCCTGTCTGGTTCCAGTGGCCAGTCCTGCTTCAGCTCCTGTCTGGTTCCAGTAGCCAGTCCTGCTTCAACTCCTGTCTGGTTCCAGGAGCCAGTCCTGCTTCAATTCCTGTCTGGTTCCAGTAGCCAGTTCTGCTTCAGTTCCTGCTTGCTTCAGTCCTAGCCTGCTTCGGTTCCTGCCTGTCTTCTGATCCCTGCCTGCTCCAGCTCCAGCTTCCGTGATCTCCTAAGTCCCAGCGGCCGGGCTCCTAAGGGCCCCTTCCGGGGGAGTTCCGGCTTCCAGGGTGAATCACCTAAGTCCCAGCGGCCGGGTTCCTAAGGGCCCCTCCCGGGGGAGTTCCGGCTTCCAGGGTGAACCTCACCTCCAGCTCCTACCTGGTATCTGCCTCCCGACCTGTCACTCTCCAGAGACTATAGTACACCTCTCCCCATTCTCTCACAGGTCGGACCAAGGGTCCACTAAACCATTCACTCACAACAATGGATTCACTGCAGGTTCTATGCGGCTTGAAACAGTTGCTATTTCAATCTGATTTTCACCTGATGATTCAAGCCTTGATATTGCCATTACTAGATTATTTTAATTCTGCATACATTGGATTCCCAGCATCATTCCTAAGACCATTACTATTCTGTAGCATGGCTCATTTCTAGTTAAACTCGCAAAGATCACATTACCTGTTGCAGCTCCCTCATTGTGGAACTCATTTACTGAAGCGTTATGGTAGATGGAATGGATGAAAATATTTAAAGCCATATTGAAATCATATTTATTGAAACAAGCTTATAATTGAAATGTTGGATTTTTCTGAAAGTAAGGAAGATACAACGTGAAGTGTTTCAGAATGAGGGTAAGATTATTTGACATCAGAAGAAAATAATATAATCTATACTTGTTATTAGGCTGATAACATTTATCTTGTTTTGTTAATTGACTGAATGTTGTATGTAGTTTAGAGTATGTATGGGAAATCTGTACATCATTTAGTGCTTCAGTATAAGCGATTAATACATTTTTAATAAACTAAACTCAACACATGTCTAAGTTTCTGCTGATCCATTCAGGCAAACATGAGACTAACAGTTCTACTTCAGAGGTATCAGTCTGGAAGAACACAAAAGGGGTGCCTGACTCATAGAAACATAGAAATGACGGCAGAGAAGAACCAATGGTCCATCCAGTCTGCCCAGCAAACTCCCCATGGTAGTATTTGCCGTGCAGGTTACCCCCATGTATCAGTCAGTGCTGCTTGGTGTGCTTTGCTTATGAACTTGGCCATAGAAGTCCTGTGTTTTTTCCTTGTCCGTGCATCAGTACCCCAAACTGTAAAAAAGCCATGGCTTGTGTTGGTTGTCTCTGCATCCAAATTCATCTTTCCTTCCATCCTTTTTTAAACCCAGCTATACTAGCTGCTGTAACCACATTCTCTGGCAATGAATTCTAGAGCTTAACTATGCACTGAATGAAAAACAATTTTCTTTGATTTGTTTTAAATGAGCTACTTGCTACTTGCTAACTTCATAAAGTGCCACCTAGTCCTTCTATTATCTGAGAAAGTGGAGATCGCTCCCGGGACCCCCACTGGACCACCAGGTACCTGTAAAATGTTTTTGGGGGGGTCGGGAGGGTGGGGGAAGCAAAGGGATTAGTTTTAAAGGGTCAGGGTGGGTTTAGGGGTTATTTTTGTGTGCCGTTTTTCCCGCCCTCCCCCAAAACAATAAGAGAACCCCCACAATCAATATCGTGGGGTTTTCCTATCGTTTCGGGGAGCCCCCGATTTCTGAGATTTTGAAAATATCGACGATATTTTCAATCGTCTGACGCCTGATTCACATCCCTACTGTCTAAGCATGGAACAGTGTTGCAGTTGCAGTTGCATTAAAAGCATCAAAGCATATTGATAAAGGGTAGTAATCTCCATGCCTTCTGCTAAGGGTAGTAATTGCAAGTTACCTCCTGCATGCTTATCTCATTTCTGTCCTCCAGCATTTAGTGATCCACAGTATTTATCCCATGCCCCTTTTAATGCTGTGGATCACAAAAGGCTAGAGGGTGGAGACTTAGGGGATGCAGTGAATTGGAATGAGTAACCTAATAGATGTCTATGAGAAAAAAGTATGTGTAGTTCTTTGGGATTTTATATTGCGAACTAATCCATCCCTATCAGTCAAGGAGCAGATGTGAAAGCGCCTATGCACATCCTACGCTGAAACTTACTTATACAAATAACATTGTGGAACTTTTGCTTGATTTCAGTTAGTACTTTTGAGCAATGGTCTCATATTGTATTCAGAAGGTTTTGTTTGTTCAGTTTTTTATTTTGTAGATTCAGCTTCTTTATGGGAAAGGATGCACTTTTTGAAAATTCTGCAAGCAAAGAGATTTACACACTGTTTACATATGTTTTGGGGTTCTTTTTTTGCCAATTTTACAATATTATAATTATTATTGCTATTGGCAGTCCATTATTTTCCTTATGATTGATGGTTGGTTGAACTTCTATTATTTATGGATGTAGCATCTCTCTTCTCTTCTTTCTTCTTCCCTCTTCCATTCCTGCCCCATCTTGCTTGCAACCAGATTTCAATCCATAATCCTCCTGAAATCCTCAACCTGTTTTGTCATTCTGAAACTTGCATTTGCTCTCTGTTTAGTGCTGTGAGAGCAATAGCACTCAGTCCTTTCAGCTTCTCCACACTATCTTACTTTGAACTAGTACTGTTTCTGTTATCATATGTTCAAGGGTATAATCAGATTCTACTAATTTCACTAGCTTGTATAGAAATAAAAATTATGTAGGTGCATAACTACATAAAAGTGAGGTCACTTGCATGCTTAGATTTCAGCTACAGTGTAATTGAGTCACTTAGGGTACAGAGGAGTATAACGGTATAATTTTATAAGAGACAATAATGATGAATTAAGGACAATTTATGGAGATAGAATCTCAGCTAGCATGAAAGGAACTTTGTTATCAACTGGCAGGTAATTCAGAAAAGAAGAAGGTGAAAAGCCCAAATGCAGAGTAATAACACAGCAAATACAGACAGCGGTCCATAAACTCATGATGTTCATTTACTAAATTAGGTTTATTTCATTTATATTTCTGTGGATATACGTAAGCTAGGGAATAAATGGGTTACAGTTGAATGCTCTTAACAGCCTTATTATTGGCATTTACATTTTTATAGTGTATAAAATAGACTCAACTTTTCTAGTTAACTTAATGTTTCCATCCTATCTTGTCTATTCTATAAAATCGTTGAGAAAAATCCCAAACTACTCCCACACACAGCAGATGCAAAGTACTCAGCCATTTTTAGCATGCAAGTTCATTTTCATAGGACAGATTTAGGAATAGACAATGTTGGCAATTGCCTTTGTCACTGAATTTTATAGTGTTATGACCACTGGCCGAAGCTGTCCACGGCAGGCTCCAATTCCGGTGCTCTCGCTGCCATTCCTGTATCTCTCCTCTAGCTGTGCCTGAAGAAGAAATATAAATCAACACAGGAATTTTGGCAGCCCTAGCATGCTGAAGGACCCTGTGGCACCCCAGCCCCTGCTCCCACACAGGCTCTCTGTTACTCTGTGAGGAGCGGGACTCCACAGGATCAGTCAGCAAGCCAGGGCTGCTGAAAGCCCCATGCTGATTTTTCCTTCATCTTCAGGCACCACTAGAGGAGAGAAATGGTGCCACATCTTGCAGGTGATAGGGAGTAGAATCTGGACACGAAAGATTGTTCCCACTCCACCCCTCCCTCCCTCCTGAGGGAGGAGGGAGCAGATAACTCCCCTCCCTCCATTGCTGCCTTAATCTGGCTCTACTGGGCCTGAGCTAAACAAATACAATGCATTTCTCTTTGAAAATTTGCTACAAATTACACACAATAAAAGTACCCCCATACTTTGCAACTATGCAGGATAGTCAAAATTGTCCTGTTAATGCACAGTCCAAGAACTATAAGACACTGCCATACGGCAGAGTAATTTGAACAATGCCTAATGATATCCCAAATGAACTACATCCCAAACTGTCATTTAATAGGGATGGGGAGGCCTCCTTTGCCTTGATTTGGTTGATCTTGGAACTTTTGTCCCTGATTTAACTCGAATAAAAGAGTCTATTTCAACACACTTCAATGCTTGCATTTTCTTTCCTTTTTTTAACCTACATTTACTCAGATTTGTTTGGCTTTTTATAAATATTCTCAGCTTCAAAAGTATTTAAAGAAAGAGTGAATCTTCAAATGCTTCAGCTATAAGTATGAACCTAAAATCATTCTGCATCTTAGGTAGGTGAACATGGAACTTTGAGTCCATCTGTGAATAGTTCAAAAATCTTTGAGTTGAATTGTGGCCTACCCTAGGTTTTTGGTTTTTTGGGGTTTTTTTTTATATTTATTGAGGAATCTAAAAAAATACAATATGTTTAGAACAAGAAATAAATCAAACAAAATACAATGTACAAAAAAAAAAGGAAAACATTGTTGGATTACTCAGCATGTGATGCAGCATGCTGAGTAATCCAACAAAGAAAAATAAAAATATCTTCTAGATAAATGAAGCTTGACTGACGTGCCGCAAATGCGCAGTAGAGAGCAGCTCTACTGCGCATGCACGGGCGATCCCGTCGGTCAGAGCTTGCCTGTAACAAAAATGGCGCTGGGAGGAGCAGTAGCGGCGGCGGCGAGGAGCAGTAGTGGCGGCGGCAGCGGCGGAGAGGAGCAGTAGCGGCGGCGGCGCACGCGAGGGAGGGAGGGACCTCCCCCGGAGATCTTCCGTCTGCACCATCTGAAAGAGTTGTGAATGAGCTGAGAGGGGAGGGGATTGAGAGAGGAGGAGAGAGTGAGGTGAGAGGGAGGGAGGGAGACTATAGGGGGGTTGGGTGGGTTAGGGGAGCAATGAGGAGAATGGGGAGAGACGGAGAATGGGGGAGGGGGAGGGGAGAAGGGGGGGGAGGGGGAAGAGGGGGGGGGGAGGGAGAATGAGGGGGAGGGAGAAGGAGGGGGAGAGAGAATGAGGGTAGGGGGGGGAGGGGGAGAATGGGGTGGAGGAGGGGAAGGGGAGAGGGGAAGGGGAGAGGAGAATGAGGGGGAGGGAGGAGAATGAAGGGGAGGGGGAGGGGGAGAATGAGGGGGGAGGGGGGGGGAGAATGAAGGGAAGGAAATGGACCGAAAAATTTTTTTTTAATGTAGCCCGTTGTTACGGGCTTAACGGCTAGTAGAATCATAAATTAACAAAGGCTGTGCACCCCACTTTTTATTATATCTATAAAGGTCTCCAACCTGATTCCAGTCTCTAAGCCTACAGGTAAGTTGTTTATTTGTATAAATATTACAAGCAGTTTGAAACACGAAGCTAGAGGAGATTTACCCGGGGATTTCCGATGACTTACAGTGTTTTTTGTAACTCCTGGTTACTTACAGCAGTGATATTCAATTGTCCGTGCCTTCCATGTGTAGTGAATATGCTCCCATAGAAGGAATTTGGTGAGTTCTCCAGTTGGAGTGAAAGGAGGAGTAGGATGCGCTGCCTGAGCTCTGTTAACACCAATCAGACCTAGTGGGTCCAACTCCCTGTAGGGCATGAGAAAGCTCCTGGGAGGTTATATGGATAAACCTGAATGGAATTTCCCCCCTTCCATCTGGGAAATTCAGTGGGTAATATGGCTGGATAAGGCACCGTTTCATGATGAATCTTAGCAGATGAAGCAAAGTGCTAGGGCCCAATAGAGTTTGAGTACCAGGGTATAACTACTATCTAGCTTAGTGTATTGGCTATACAGAATTATTAATTGATTAAATGCCATCATGTTCCCCTGCAGTCAGCGTATGGTGCTGTTATGTTTGTATATTGGGCAAAAAACAAGATGGAATGGGCTCAAATGGAGTGTCAAATGGGGTTCACTGAAGTGCACACATTTGTGTGAATAACATCTTTGGCAGTGGGAGTGAAAAAAACGCTTATTCTTTGTGTTTTGTTTTTTTTATTTTAAAATAGATAAGTCAGCATTGTGTTGAAATTACTATTGTACAAGCTGAACTATTCCTGACATCAGAAGTTTTGAAGAGTTAATGACTTGAAAGATAATGTAATGTCTGAAGGCCTTGAATCCAGCCTGCTAGAAAAAGGGTTATAACATATCAATGCCATTTTATATATGTGGGCCTAAAATTGGATGCAGTATGAAAGGTGAGGTTTTAAAGGTATCAGAGATAATATTACATCCTCTTTCTTTTAGTGATACCTATTTTTATGTACCAAAGCATACAAATAGCCTTCCCAACTATTTTGTCACACTGATTGGTTACCCAGGAAAGAGATCTAGGCGTCATAGTGGATAATACATTTAAATCATCAGCCCAGTGTGCTGTGGTAACCTTGAGGTCATCAGTGATGAGGATCCCCAAGTCCATGATTTGTGTGGTGACTGCCAGTTCTTTCTTATTCAAATGGTATGTGACCCTTGGATTTTTGCATCTCAAACCTGATTTTGCTTCTTTTATTTTCTTAAAGCATAGTTGCCAGATCCTTGAGCATTCATCTGATTTTTTTTTTATTTCATTATTCATTTTATCTGTCTCCTCTGCCATGTCTACTCTGTTGCAGGTTTTAGTATCATCCACAATGCCACTGGGCCTACAACTGATCCTTTCGCCACTCCGCTAGTCACTTTCCATTCACCAGAGTAGATCCCATTGACCCCTCTCTGAGTCCTGCTGCTTAACCAGCTTCTCGCCAGTTTTGTAATCTGTGCCCTAACTCCAGAACTGGCTTGTTCAGCTTATTTACTGGTTTTTCTGTGTAGAACAGTGTCAAATCTTTACTGAAATCAAGATAGTCTGCAACTACTGAATCCCCACCCACCTTCCCAGTCTAGTGCTGTATCCACTAGTTTGTTTGAAAAACTAAAAGTAGTGCCCAGGAAGCTTTCCCCCAGGAACTGAAACTTGCTTGAATCACTGACATTTAAAAATGGTAATCTAAATGTAAAAATATTTCAGGAAAGTAATTATATTTTATTACTACTATCATAAAACTACTCTGGTTTGCAAAGAGTAATTACATTTTTGTTATAGCAGTGGTTAGAGAGCTGTGGCATTTCCACATTTGCCAAAGTGAGTTGTAAAAGGCAGAGAGAAAATAAATCTGCCCTTTTTATTGACTGTTTTCTTCAATATCTGCAATTACTCTATCCTCTTCTAAACTGTGTTCACACTTCATCCAAGCAAGTCTATGCTGAAATATCTTGAAATAAAATGTCTTCTTTGTATTGCACATAACTGGCAAGGTATAGAATGACTATTACTGTACAGGGAGGTCCAAAGTGACCAATTATAGTAAGAATGAAACACACATTTTTAGCTACATTATAAATAGCAAAGACTGACATTCAAAGGGTTTGTTTGGGTCACTTTTCCTGGTATCAGTAATTTGTAAACTATCATTAAAATCATCTATGGTAACTGAAAACTGGAGAGCTGCCAATGTAATGCCAATTTTTAAAAAGGAATCAAGGCATGATCTGGTAAACTACAGACCAGTGAGTTTGACATCTGTGCCAGGCAAAATGGTAGAAACTATCACAAAGAACAAAATTTCTGAACATATAAATAGGCATAGTTTAATGGTCAAAGCCAACATGGATTTAGCCAAGGGAAGTCTTGCCTCATCAATTTGCTACATTTTTTTCAAGGCATAAATAAACATGAGGATAAAGGTGAGCTAATTGATATAATGTATCTGGATTTCCAGAAAGCATTTGACAAAGTCCCTCATTGGCGACTTCTTGGGAAATTAAAACATCATGGGTTAGAGAACTGGCTAAAAAAAAGAAAATAGAGAGTAGGGATAAACAGTAAATTTTCCCAATGGAAAAAGGTGAATAGTGGAGTGCCCCAGGGATCCATTCTGGGACCACTGTTTTTTATTATATTTATAAATGACCTGGAACTGGGAACAATGAATAAGGTGATCAAATCTGCCAATGACACAAAGTTATTCAAAGTTGTTAAATCACAAGAAGATTGTGATACATTTATAAAGGACTTTGCAAAATTGGGAGACTGGGCATGCACATTGCACATGAAATTTAATATGGACAAGTTCAAAGTAATGCACTTAGAGAAGAGTAACCCAAATTATAGCTAAACAATGCAAGTTTCAATATTAGGAGTCATCATTTAGGAAAAGGAGCTAGGCGTGATCATTGATAATATACTGAAATCTTCTGCCCAGTATGCAGCAGCAGCAGCCAAGAACGCAAATAGAATACTAGAGATAATTAGGAAAGGAATGGAGAATTAAACAGAGAATATAATGCCTCTGTATCGCTCCATGGTATGACATCATTGTCATGTTTCCCATTTGTGGGGAGGCCTTGCAAGAGGCTTCACTCACCACGAACGCCGCCAGTAGTCTCACACGGCTGGAAATCACTGCTGCATGGCAGTCGCCACCACTATTGCAATGTTCCTTCTTAGGCACACATGTGCATAATACTGTTTTATTTCAAGGTTCTGCGGTGGTAAAAACCTGCTGCGCTTTTGGATGACGTCTTGCTTCTCAGGTGTTCCAGCCTAAAAGGTTGCCTGGTTCCTCGTCTTCAGCCAGATTCCTCGTCTTAAGCCTTGCTCTACTCCAGTCTTCAGTTTTGCTCTGTTCCAGTCTTCAGCCTTGCTCCAAATCTTCAGCTTTAGCCTCAGCCTTGCTCCATATCTGTCTTCCAGGGATGTTCAGGGGAAAAAAATTTCATTTTCGTTATTTGGTTCATTTTCAGGAGGTTTTTTTCCCTCAAATTTAGATTCATGGATTCCTTGATTCATTTCATTCATGTGAAAAAACAAATCAAGCAATTAAAAAAATCCATAATGGCCAAAAAATGAAATCCCACCCTCCCGGAAAAATACCAGATCTCCCCAGCCCCATTTACCCAATCCACTGGGAATCCTCTGGGAAGGACTAGGCCAAAGCCTCAGATTTGCATAGACCGAGGCCATACCATGGTCTTGGCCTACTCAAGACTGAGGCTTCAGCCTAAGCCATAGCCCAGACCCAGGTCCGACACCTTGACCCAACCTAGAGGCCAGGCCTAACACTGGGGCCTCGGCCTAAGTCGGAGCCCAAGCCCAGGCCTGATGCCATAACCTGACCCAGAGGTCAGGTCCTGATGCCTGGCCCTTGGCCTAGGCTGGAGCCCAAGTCCAACCCTGATACCGCAACCTGACCTGGATGCCAGGTCCTGATGACAGGGTCTAGGCCCGGACCCAGGCCCAATGCCATAACCCAACCCAGAGGCTGGGTCCTGGAACCAGCCCAGACGGAGGCCTGTTGCCACAATCCAACCCAGAGGCTGAATCCCAACATTGGGGCTTCAGCCAAATCCGGAGCCCAAGTCCAGGCCAAATGCTGCAATCTGACCCGGAGGCCAGGTCCTGATGCTGGGGTCTCAGCCTGCCCTGACCCGATACCACATTCTGACCTGGAGGCCAGGTCCTGATGCTTGAGCCTTGGCCTTGGCCTAGGCCAGAGCCCAAGCCCAGCCCTGACACCACAATCCAACCCGGAGACTGGATCCCAGCACCAGGGCTTCCCAGGCCTGACCTCACAATCTGACCCAGAGGCCAGGCCCCAATGCTGGGTCCTAGGCCTGGACCCAGGCCCAGTGCTTGCAGAACTTGAAGATAGGTTTTTATGCCATTCCTAACTTTCCAAATGTTCTCGGAGCTATTGACTGCACTCATGTAGCAATCATCCCACCCTGTGGCAAGGAGGAGATCTACCGCAACAGAAAGCCCTTCCACTCCATCAATGTGCAAGTGGTCTGCATGTAACATTTGACTGTGCATCCTTGACATGATTGCCAGGTAACCAGCAGCTGTGCATTCTTCATTTATACTTAGGCAATTAGCTTATTTGAAAATTTTGAAGACGGCCTTTACAGTGATGGTTGACTCGTAGATAAGAGCACTGCTTCTTTCTATACTCTCTCTCTGGCTATCTCTTTATAGCAAATGGCATTGACATGGCGGACTGTTGTGGATGAATCTGCATCGGTTACACAACAAGTGCTTACACAGTTTAAGTCTACAAGCCATAGTTCCGGGGTCCAGCTTTCTCCCTCCATGCTGGAGAAGCCTACTAATGTTGTCCTATAGGAGACACACACAGACACCTCAGGGGCTGTTGTGTGCAGGAGAGTAGCTTCAGATTTAGGTCAAGTTTCTGTAAGCTCTGTCATTATTTTCAGACAGAAGGGAAAAGTAAATTTGAAGCATTTAATTCCTATATGTTTTCTTCTCAAATATCCTGAAATTGTGGACATGAGTCAGAGTGAGAGTATCCTATGTGTGGATACTAGTTCTTGCACTTAGAGTTTTTCCAGGGAGGTAAAAATCTTAGAATTCTAGTTGGCTTGCCAGAAAGGATCCAGAAACCACACAGCTGCTGCTGCTGCTGCTGCTATGTTTGTTTTTTCAAGGAAGGAGTTCATTTTCTGGCTCTTTCAATAAGTGTGACCCAATGACAGAAAGAGGAATGGGTACCAACATGGCATTCAAGTTTAAAGCAAAGGAAAGGAGACTGTCCTGCTAAGGAGCAGAGCAGAACAATTGGAATTAATTCAGCTATATAAGGACTCCTGAAACCTGCTCATTAGAAGATCCTGTAATACCGAAGTAAGAACATCCTCTATGTATGGCTTTTGACTGTATAAACAGAAGAAGCAAATTTATTACCAATTAATTTATTGTTTGCCAGATTATAATCATTGAAGGTTTATTTTAGTAAAGTTAACCAGTGGAATGCATGTGAGGAATGATTTGCCTGAGTCCAAATCTGCAAAAACTTCAAGGACCTAGAAGTGAATCTTCCCTTCTTCCTGGGAATACCCACAGCCTCGCCTTTGTATTGAGGACATGGGGGGGGGGGGGGGGCGGGTTGCTACAATAGGATTTTTCCAGCACCTGTAGTAATACTCCTCAAATGTCCATTTCTAATTCTACAAAAAGAACCCAAAAAACAAAAAGAGCACTTAATGGGTCCTATGTATCAAAATAAAACAGCAAAAGGCACCACTCACTAATAATTATATATTGATGGATGGATGTTATATGAACTGTTTAGACGGGATATAAGTCTAAACTATAAAATAACTATTGACATTTTGTGAAAGAAATATTGATTATTGTTTTGGAGCCTCCATCAATATATAAGTATTAGTGAGTGGTGCCTTTTGCTGTTTTATTTTATTTCATTTCTAATTCTAACCATTTCTTGTTTTGTATTGTAAAGCCTATGGGAATCCCTGTTCTGTAAGAGCAATCTCGCCTTATCATTTTTACTGGGTAGCCTCAAAAGTCTTGTGTTCAGTTTTTAAATGGAATACTTTGTTATCTTTCATCATTATAATAAGAGCATCAAAACCATTTTCATATTATGCTACAGCACAGTAAAGTGCTGTTCAATATCATAATGTCACTCTGGCTTATAAATTATTGATGCAAGACCCCATCTGTTCAAATGTGTTATCCAACTTAGCAATAACAGTCTTAACATGATCTGACTTGTGATTTTAATTCTTCCAGGAACATCAAAAATATCATCACCCTGTCTCAGGAGGAAAGTGGTGTTCTAAATCGTAATGCATAAATTGGCAGGGATAATCTTCAGATTCTGAGTAGAGTTTTTTTCTAACCAAGAAAAAAATCATTAACTAAATTCAGACTTTTCATCTTCCAACATTTGGACATCACTAAAATACACGATTTATAAATATTTCTAGCAGAAAGAACCTTGTAGACTTAAACTAATTTTAAAAAATGTATCTTACTAAAAAAAAAAAGAGAGGAAAAAAAAAAGTAACTTGAAGGACCTGAGCAACTCAGGAAAGTTTCACAAGCCCTTCTTACATGACATTTTGCTATAGCTCCACATATGAAAAGGTGTACAGTGTCAGCCTCATTATCTGTTTTATGATATTCAGCATGCCCCAATGATATTAGCAATACCCAACAACTTCATTCAGGGCTTGGTGCTGGAGAAGAGAGGAGGTACTAACCATGCTTCCTCCAGTCTCAGGCAGGAGACCGATGGCCTGGAAGTAGAGGATAGTCAGGAAGGTGTGAGGCAGAGGGGCAGTTTCAATCCTTGATTGTGGATGAGAGGACAGGAAGGTGAGGGATCCAGCTCCGGTGGTGGGGTGGGTGGGGGTGTTAATCTTTATACAGGATTTCGAGGACAGGAGGGAGGAATTGCTGGTGCAAACTTAGGGCCACAGAATGAGAAAACAATTTTAGCAAATTAAGGGGGGAGATTTATGAAGCTGTGATATTTTATGGTGGAAAGGGCAAAATATCAAGGAGGGCAGCCGTCCCATAATATTTATCCCTTCCCTGACAAAATATCATGGCAGGTTCCCAGTGATATTTTAGCTTGTGGTAAAAATCCATGGCAGGAGCCCATAAAACATGCGATGGCAGCCCACTCCACATAGGGTCATCATCAGTTTAAAGGATCCCAAGGCCCCCCCCCCCCCCCCCAAGGTTTTCTGAGATCAATGCCCAACCCATCATGGCCGCCCTTGAGAGGTGGTATGGACTCAAAATAATAATAAAAAAAGATTCCCCACCTCCTTTTCCAAACCCCTCCCCTTTTGTTAAAATAACCCCTCCATCCACATTAACCCCTTCTACCCCCTCCCCAACTCCCCCAGCCTCACCTTCCCAAAGAGTAGGAAATTTCTGGGCCCACCCTTCTGCCCCCTTAAATCCAAAAAGGAAGTGGTCCAGGGGGCCCCCTGTCTCATCCCTGGACTCCTGCTACCTCATAGGAGCAGCACTGGTAGTTCAAAGGCAGCTTGGAGAGCCTACTAGCTCCGGGACAGTCAATGCCGATTTAGAACATGGCTTCACTCTGCCTTTGCCCTCTCTCACATGATAGGGCAAAGTCCGGGGACTGGACTTTAGCCACATGATAGTCTCTCTGCACTTTGCTCCATCACTTGATAGGGGCAAAGCCAGGACAATGCCATTTTGCTGGTCGATGCCATTTTGCAAAATGGCATCGACCAGCCCAGAAGAGGGGTTGCTTTGAGCCATCGCTGAGCTACTAGTGCTGCTTCTGTAACCCTTTTTTGGTGGGTTGGATGCGCCCCCAAAGCACCATAAAGGCATTTATTTATTGGGGCTGTTTCCATGGGCATATTTCCCCTTCTTTCTTATCCTTTCTATTAGGGGAAGGCCCAGACAGTATAGTGAAATCCCGTCTGATGTGTACTATTGATTTTTCCTCTGTGACGGTGCTGCAGGAACAGGCAGGATAAAGATAGGGCGCTCAAATTAGCCCTATTGTGATTTTTCAGAAATAAATAAATGTCCATACACTTTAATAACTGTTCCTTACTGGGGTATTTTCAGGCTAATTCCTCCTCCTTTCCTCAGTAACAGGGCCCTGGACTACAGCTTAATCCCCAGGGAATGAAAGATATCCCAGTTGGGCAGGGAATTCCCTCTGTGTGGCATCAATCCCCTTAGTCTCTACTTGAGGTCCACATGAGTCCAATTCATCCCCAGCCTGAGACCTGTGCCCACAAGGGTAGAGATCAAGATACGGGTTCCCAAAGCTCTTACCTCTACTCTTCAGACTCCTAATGTGACCTCTCACTAGAATAGGTCCTGCTGCTGTAAAAACAGGATAAGAACATAAGAACATGCCATACTGGGTCAGACCAAGGGTCCATCAAGCCCAGCATCCTGTTTCCAACAGTGGCCAATCCAGGCCATAAGAACCTGGCAAGTACCCAAACACTAAGTCTCTCCATGTTACTGTTGCTAGTAATAGCGGGTGGTTATTATCTAAGTCAACTTAATTAATAGCAGGTAATGGACTTCTCATCCAAGAACTTATCCATCCTTTTTTTAACACGGCTATACTAACTGCACTAACTACATCCTCTGGCAACAAATTCCAGATTTAATTGTGCGTTCAGTGAAAAAGAACTTTCTCTCCGATTAGTTTTAAATGTGCCACATGCTAACTTCATGGAGTGCCCCCTAATCTTTCTATTATCCGAAAGAGTAAAAAATGATTTTTACTCTTTTACTCATGATTTTAAACACCTCTATAATATCCCCCCTCAGCCCGTCTCTTCTCCAAGCTGAAAAGTCCTAACCTCTTTAGTCTTTCCTTATAGGGGAGCTGTTCCATTCCCCTTATCATTTTGATTGACCTTCTCTGTACCTTCTCCATCGCGATTATATCTTTTTTGAGATGCGGCGACCAGAATTGTACACAGTATTCAAGGTGCGGTCTCACCATGGAGCGATACAGAGGGCATTATGACATTTTCCGTTTTATTCCACCATTCCCTTTCTAATAATTCCCAACATTCTGTTTGCTTTTTGACTGCCGCAGCACACTGAACTGACGATTTCAATGTGAATATCCACTATGATGCCTAGATCTTTTTCTTGGGTAGTAGCACCTAAATATGGAACCTAACATTGTGTAATAATATAGCTCTGCTTCAACCATGAGGAGATGTGGCACTAAACTTCCTCACAAACCAAAAGAGAGCACACAGATCTTCCTACACCTAATCTCTGGATTCAGGGGTTGTCCCTCACCAGACTGGACCAGCATCTTGTAACCAGAGACAAAAACTCTAAAAATGCCCAAACTGTAACCTAAATCTCTTGTCCCAAAACTGGAGCAGATCCTGACAGGCAAGGGGTGCAGTGCACTGCTGGGATCTACTCCAAAATCAACCTGCTCCCAAAACAGCTCCTTACTCTCCAGAAGCCAAACCAAAATGACCGCACCTGCTACTCACCTAGTCCACCCCCCTTCTGGAATAGGATTAAACCACCACCACAGTAATCCTCTAAGAGGAGGTACTGTTGGGAATGGTTTTTCTCTCTCCTAGCTGGTTAATTAAAGGGCAGGGATATAGGGCCATCTAGTGGACAGCAGGTGGTCTCTACACTTCTATGAAGTACTGGGGGTAGGGAGGTGCCAGGTGTCCCCTAGACCACCAGTCTTTTTGGATTTAGGGGAGGAGGGGCAGGGGCCCACTAGGCACTAGGGATGTGCAGAGGGATGCCATACGTTGCATTCGGGATTCGTATTCGTCGGGGGCAGATACGTTGCATTCGGCAAGGGGGGGCCCCCGATATGTATATGCATTAATTCTTATTCGTTTCCCAGCTAAAATTGAATTAAGTACAACCCCCCACCCTCCTGACCCCCGCAAGACTTACCAAAACTCCCTGGTGGTCCAGCGGGGGGTCCGGGAGCCATCTCCTGCACTCACACCCTCGGCTGCCGGTATTCAAAATGGCGCCGATAGCCTTTGACCTTCTATGTCACAGGGGCTACCAGTGCCATTGGTCTGCCCCTGTCACATGGTAGGAGCAATGGATGGTCGGCGCCATCTTGTGCTCCTACTGGTAACATAATTTTGTAATAAAGACTATTTGTAGAATGTTAAAGATCTTGTCCTTTTCTATGCTTCTCAGTTTTAATTGCATATAAATTGAAAGTAAAAGTCAAAAGAGGTCACTAGTGCCTAGTTTTCTCAGGCCTGAGTGAAAGAAAGGAACCATTCATGTAGTGAAGAACAAAGACTTCGGGGGTGAGGGAGTTGCTGCTCAACACATTAATTATTGCAGGCTTCCTGTAGTAGTCCTCAATTAAACAAAATAGACTTCCCCATTACTAGGAATCAGAGGACCACAGTTCAAGGACTTCCTTGAAGTTTAAGCATGGTACCATCTGATCCAAGCTGGTGAGAGAGAATGCTGCAGCCCTGCCCCTCCTAGTGATGTCATTCAACATCACCAGCATCTTTCGATATAGGGATGGCCTGCAGTCAGCCACCATACATTTGCAGGAATAGAGACCCTTGCAAGCTGCACTTTATCAACCTGAGCTGCTGTTGCTGTTCCCAGTGCCTTGCTGGCATCTGAAACAAGCTGGTGAGAAAGACTGCTATGACTCCACCCTACCCCGGTGTCATCATTTAGCATCTCCAGTGTTTCCCGATATAGGAGCTAGGCAGAACATTGCCTGGCAGGGCCTTCTCCAAAGGGCCTGCCACTTTGTGGGGCCCCTTCATGAAACACAGAGTGGGCCAGAGAGATATTTGCTTATGTGAAGCTCAATAGGAAACCCCTTGGTGAGTAATTGTTATTTTAATAGATTTGAATTATGATTCAGCTTACTATCAAGGCTTGTAATATTATTGAGCAAGGTATAGCAGTAATATTGGGACAGGGGCAAATAAATGAGATTGCTGATTGGTAATTTGAATAGTGAAATATATTTAAGTTATCCAGCTAGACTAATTCAGGCATAAACTTTAAAGATAAATGTAAACCAATTGGAGTTTAAACTTTGGGTATATCAATGCTTGCTCAATAAGAAAAAAAATGTTCAGATCATTGATCTTATTGTAGATCAATCATGTGATATTGTTATTTGTTACTGAATCCTGGCATTTTGACACTGATAAGTTATTAATGAATCAAATGTGTCCACCTGGATTCATATACATAGGTAATCCTAGAGTTGGTAGAAGAAGAGGGGAATTGATGGTTTGTTTGTTTTTTAAGATAATCTACAATGTATGCAAATGGCCTTCCCATTTATTTCAGAGATGGAAAGTTTAATACTGAAAATAGGTTCATGGATATTTTGTTGCTATATTGCTCTCCTGATATAGTAAAAGCATCAATGTTCCAACTGATTAATTTTTTTTTTTCATCTCTTGATAACCATAGGAGATTTTAATCTTCATGTGGGCAATTTAACAAACTCTCATGTTGAGACATTTTTATTATGTATAATGCCACCTTAGGATTAAAGCAAATGATTCATGGTCCTACACTCAAATTAGGACATACCTTGGATTCATTTTGTCAGGAGGATGATTATTTAATATCATAGTTTCAGTGTGGCCATTATTGTGTCAGATCATTACTTGACGTTTTTGGTAAAACAGAAACTTGACTATTCCAAAGAGATAGAAGAGCAAGCATCATGACCTATGATAGAATTAGA